>NW_016690354.1:577072-902009 GCF_001604755.1 Lepidothrix coronata | reverse complement strand
CTGTGGAGGGAAACTGGGGATGGTGTCAGCGGCCTGCTGTGGAGCCTGGGAAAAGCATCTCTGGCACCTGTCCCTCTGTCAGCAGTGCCAGGGGTCATGGCAGTTTACTCTCTCCTTTCTCTTCTGCTTTCCAGATGAGTTTGCCACACAGGAGTACAGTGCTCCCTGCACCACAGGTAGGTGCCCATGAACAACTGAGAAGCTCCAGCATGGGCTATTGCAGGTTCTCTTGAATTAAAGTCTTTGTAGACCTTGCGTTTCCCCAGCCTGTGTATACTCAGCCTGTGTATACTGCATTTATCTTCACTGTGCCTACTGCAGTCTCTTGGCATGATTCAGTACAGAAACCAAAAGCACTGCTGCCACCCAATTTCCTGTGTAAGATCAGATAAAGCTTTTATTTTCACTCACTGAGAATAGCAATCTCAGTGTTACTGCCTTCATTTGCACAGTGGCAATCATCTTTTCCTCTGTGTTTGTGTCACATTATGCAAATAAGATTGAAGCCGCCCTTGGGATGGAACACTAACACTCAGCATTTTGTGTCTCTGTCCTTTTCTGGGCCACGTCTGCTATGCTGCAGGCACTGAAATGTACTGAGGAATTGTCTCCCAAATATCTTGGGGAAATTTTCATGTTATCCACATGTCTTTGCTGAGGACCCTTCAAACTCTGCTTGGTGTTATTTTTTGCCTTCCCTTGGGAAATCCAATCGTTGAGAGAGAATGTGTATTGGGATAGCTCATGTATCTCCAGGATAAATCTGCCTCCCCTCCCCTCTCTGTAGCATAGATATTTTGAACATGTCCAGCCACTCCCATTCTGTTATCTGTCTACAACTGGGCATTTTTAGGTGAAGCAGTTTCCCAGAGTTGAACAGGGCTTGAACTCACATAGCCACCAGAACACAGAGATGTCCAGGGCTCTGGACACTGCTCACCAGAATACTTATCTCACTCTGTCCTTTTCCGACCTCCAGTCAAGGCTGAACAGGGAAATTCCTGAAGAATGCATCTTGTCTGAGTCTTGCTGTATCAGCTCATACGTCTCTGCCCCTAGAAGATCTTCTTGTTGAGGGTGGGGTATTGAAACATTAGAGGAGGACACCTCAAAAACACAAAGGAAGTAACATTGTAAATAAATTAAGTCTTGATTCTCATCAGATGTGTCTGGCTTTGTTTTCTGTTACTGTGTCTTGTCTCTCCTCCCATCCATAGCTCTGACTGTGTAATGGCCTGAGATTTCAATCCAGAGCCATCCATGGCAAGGTGGTGTTTGGAAATATCAGAAGGCAGACAGCTTTTAGCAGTTGGGAGATTTGTGTCCATACTTGCCAGTTCTCTAGGAAGAAAGGAAATCCTACCGGATCCATTCTGCACTGGAAGTTTGAATCTAAAAGAGGATGTTTTCTGCAAGATGATCCTTGGACAAAAACCTCTGATCACATATCACCTTTGATCTCACTGTGAAATCACTGCTATGAGATGGGAGGACAGTGTGATCTTTCACAGCAGACTAGACAGAAGTGAAGGAAAGACCTGTGGACTTTTCCGTTCTAGCAGTGAAGAAATTGTCTGCTTGCTTCTAAACAGCTAAAGTGAAAAGAGAGGAATGGGGATCTTAACAGTGTCATTCATAGAATTGTTTAGGTTGGTGAAGACCTTTAAGGTCATCAAGTCCTACAATTAACTCAGCACTGCAAAGTCCACTGCTAAATCATGTAGTGTTGCATGGGGTTGTTGTGATCCAACTGTAGGACCCAGCATTGGGCCTCATATCATTGGCCTAGGCTCATTGATCTAGGCTGTCCAAATCCTGCTGCAGAGCCTTCCTATCCTCCAGCAGGTCAACTCTCCCACCCAAACTGGTGTCTTCTGCAAATTTGCTGAGAGTGCACTTGACCCCCTCATCCAGATCATCGATAAAGGTATTAAACAGGACTGGCCCCAACACTGAGCCCTAGGAGACACCACTGGACACAGAGGCCAACTGGATGTAGCGCTATTCACCACCACTCCCTGGGCCCAATCATTCAGCCAGGTTTTTACCCACTGAAAAGTGTACCCGTCCAAGCCATGGGCAGTCAGTTTCTCCAGGTCAGTGCTGTGGGATATTGTGTCAAAGGCTTTACTAAAATCGAGGTAACATCCATGGCCTTTCCCCCATCCACTAAGTGGGTCACCCTGTCACAGAAGAACAGGTTGGTCAAGGAGGACCTGCCTTTCCTGCTTGATTGCCTGGTTCTCCTGTACATGCCAAGTGATGGCACTCAAGATAATCTTAGAATTTCAACCAAGAACCACACTATGAGCCAAACCCCTTGCATTTTTCATGAGAACCTTATCTTCTACCCCTCACTGGAGGCCTGTAGCTGTCTTCTAGTTTTTTTGAATAATTTTAATACTTTTTTTTTTCTCCCTTGCAACTAGGCTTACAGTGCTTCAGCAGAATTCAGAGGAGGAGCCACGGATTCTGATAGTTTGGGTTAAACATTGGGCATCAGTTTTTTGTAAGATCACATTTTCTCTGGTCTAGATCTGTCACAGGGACACAAGGGCAATCAACCTCAGTTCAAGAGGTCATATGGAACCATGTGTATTTTATTTACATGTTTATACGCGCAGAGGTGCCTTTCACCCTCCCAACATAAGCTGAAGAAAACACACCTGTAGGAATCCCTCTTGTATCTTCTTTCATGTACACAAACCCAGATTGTCAAACATTTAAGTCACTGATGCAGTAAAGGACTGTATTTGTTTCAGTGACACTGATGTTCTTAGCATTATTATCATCCATGTGGATGTCTCAAGACTCTCCTTCCCCTTCTTGAGCCAGAATTCCTCACTGTGTGAGGAATGCAGTTTGCTCTGGCCCCTTTTATATCTGTCCTTTTGCTATGGGTCATGAGAAACTGACTGTGCTGAAGTGATATAGCTGACACTGTTATTTAGGGGCAAGCAGGTTCAGAAGTGACAGGTCAACAAACTTGTGCATTCACACACAGGTTTGCAAATACAGACCATCCTCTACTGCAGACTGTAGATGGATGGCAGCGGCTCCTTCATCCTAGTTTGCTTTCTGGTTAGTAAATGAACTCTGCATGGTTATGGCATTAGATCTTTACTGCCTCAAAAGAAACAAAGTGATCATCATGACAATTCAATTTAAAAGTCTGTAAAATTACTGGAGTATGTTCCGTGTTTTGCTGCTGCCTGGTTTTAAATTAATCAACACCTGTTGCCCGTGGGCAGCCACATCACTTGGCATTTGGAGCTCCCTGGCCATTCTGTGTCTGTGAAGCAGTTTGATATTTCTCTGCTCAACCAGATTGTGAATCATCAGTCACATTCTTGAATGTCCTCCATAGTATACCATTAGGAAACTTTAGCAAGGCTAAAGGAAGTACAGGAATGTTGGAATATTGAATTTCTATCCCCATGGAGCATGCATGGCATGCTTCAAAGGCAAATCACAGTGGTCTAAAATTCAAACAGTTTAATTCAGCAATCAAAGCCTATGTTGCTTTCAGAACTTGGAAAAGTAATTACCTAATGGTAAAAAAATAGATGGCTTTACTCTTTCTAAATCAAAACAAAATGCAATTAGCTGGACTGGAAATACTGTTCAGCTTTCACTGAAGGTGGTTCATTCCATAGACTTCTCTGAATATGAGGTGTGTAAAGGTCTTGAATGTGTAAATGCCAAACACCACAGAAGACAAAGTGACATAATATTAATATCTAGCAAAATAGATGAAGAATTTTATTTATTCTCATTTACATTTTTTGTACAGGCTCACTAAAACAAATTAGATGGAACATACTTTGGATACACAGTGTGCCATGATACCTAACAATAAGCATTTCATGAGAATAAACAGTCATGTAAGATCTTTCGGCATTCAAAAAGTTAAACCCACAAATTAATGAGACAAAACCAAGAAAAGGGGAGCATTCCTGGAGATATATAAGAGGCCTATAGAGAGTTTCATCGAAGCAACTCTATGATTTAAATAAATGTGCCATTTAGACTAGACTTAGGCAGGTAGGTTACGGGCAAATGCCATTAGCTTCTCCTTGGGAATCTCCCAGAAGCAGCAGACACAAGGTATGGAAGTTTCCACAAGAAGGTCCAAGCTCCAACTGGAGAACAGGCTAAGTTAGCAGCTGAAGGCATAATGCATGCACACATTCCTCCTGCCACCATACACTCTAATCTTAGAAGAAGGCAGACTATATCTCTTTCCATTCTTCTACAAACAAGAAACAATCCCAGAAGGGCTGTCTTTTAACATTAGCTGATCATCCAGGCTGCCTAATTGTGGGAGACATGGACAGCCATCAGCAGAGACCAATTCTATCAAGGTTATGGTTTCTAAGCCAGGGAGAGAAATTGTTCCCAAGAAGTACCTGTCCTTCTCCATTGATTATACAGGATCACAGATGACAAGTTCAAAGAACATAGCACAGATAGAGATACATTAGAAAGGCTGACCCCAACTTAAATCATTTGGTCCTCTTTTTTTCTTCCTCACTTGTCAGTCTTACTACTTTGCATACAGACATTCCTGGATGGTATCCTCTTCAACTTAAGAAGCCAGGGAGATTAAAGCTGTGACTGAAAGCTGAGCAGGAAAAATCAGAATTGGGAATAAATTGTTCAAAAATCATTGGTGAGTACAGTTAATTTATTTGTAAAGTTAATTTCCCACTCCTTGCAGGCATTATTCATCTGTCACTCTATGGGGGGGCTGGTGGTAGTGAGGCAGGTGGGTTCCAGCATCTGGGAGTATTCTTCATGCATTGCCCTGGTCTACTTCCTCTGCAAGAATGGAAGAAGATGGGAGGGGAGAGTAGTTAGAGAGATATGTCAGTTTCCCCTCTCAGGACGAATGACAGAGAGAGCAAGATGTGGATATGGAAGCCAGGTTGTGTGAGAAGCACAGAACAGGAGAGCGAGTTGCTGTTTCACCAGGGTTGACAGTCATCCACAGCACTCAATACTCATGTCACCTTCAGGGTTATGTGAGGTTGAGAGAGGGCTGAAATTCATTCTGACCCACTGGGAGGGATAAACAGAGTAGGATTTGTCACAACTGAGATGAACACAGGAGCACAGTGCAAACAGGCAAGGATGTTCTGTGCAACAGTGAGACATACTCTATTTCTTTCTCTGCCAAGAGTGGAAGGAACCTATGGCACTCTGCTGCCCTACTATTCAGAGCAGGGAAGGAAACTTGGCGATTGAGATTTGCCTTTTAAGTCAGTGCAGACTACCTTTGTACACCTAGACCAGGGGATGAACTTCTTAAGTAGCAATTTCCCATTACCCTTTTCAAGGAAGATAAAAACTCTGCCTTTTAACAGAAATGAGGAAGAGTAGCCTAAAATCTAAAGCCTCCCCACCAGTCTCAGACTGAATGATCAGACCACACCAATACATCCTTTGGAAATGCTTTACTATCCACTCAAGGTCCATCAGGACTTATGTGCATTTTTCCATGAACTGAGGCTATAGGTCCAAAATCAACAGAACACATCTGTACTTATGGACACAGCCCAGGTTAGCAAGCAGTATGGAGTAAAAGTGTGGGAGTTCAGGCTCTTTTCCAAGATACCAGGTAAGAACATGAAAGGAGATAAATTTCACCATTTACCATCAGCAAGTGACAAAGCTTTTGCCTTCCCCAAGTCCAGATCATTTTTTCTCTTCCCTCAGATGGCACTTTCAGGCCCTGTGAAAAACCACTTCCCAGGAACTCTGCTTTACAGAAGCCTCCATATTCCAAACACGTGAAACTGAGCAACTGGGGGGAAGCAAGACCTGTCATTCTTCATATTGGAAGACTCCACATAGGATGAGAGAAATATCCTTGGCCAGGGCCTTTTACAGAAGCTCCCACATTACCTGAGCTCTGAAGCTAAACACATGTGGACTTGTGCTGCAGAGAACCCTCCCCCCAAAGACCACAGTATTTCTGTTCTGCCAGCTCAGTCTCCAAACCAAGACTGAGGAATGGCTGCCTAGGGTAATGAGGCACACCTGCCTCCTGAGAGACAACCCTTCTGCTTGGGCAGGAGGTAGCTGAGCAGGAAGCAGCTGTTGCTCCAGGCAAGCTGTTGCTACCAAAGGCAAACTTGCCATCTCTTGGGAAACAACAACAGTGCAACTCACATGCTCTCAATTTCTATGCAATATCTGTGCCTGTAAGATGGGCAAATGTAATCCAAATTCAAGCATGAAGAGAAAAGCACTGCCAGGAAGACTAAAAAATACAATTAAGAAGACATAAAGAACTGTGAAGCGAAGGAGTCTCGGTACCCTACCTGTGGTGCAGGGAGCACTGTACTCCTGTGTGGCAAACTCATCTGGAAAGCAAGGGAAAGGAGAGAGTGAACTGCCATGACCCCTGGCACTGCTGACAGAGGGACAGGTGCCAGAGATGCTTTTCCCAGGCTCCACAGCAGGCCGCTGACACCATCCCCAGTTTCCCTCCACAGGTCTCAACTGGGGTGGGAGGAGCCCAAGTCACAGCCCCATCTGGGGGCAGTGGCAGCAAGGCAGAGCCACCCCGCACAAGCAGTTCCAGCAGATCTCTACCCCGGTGGGCCCAAGGGCTGCTCAGGCACCTTCTCCCAGCACACTGGGGTGGGGTGGGGACAAACAACTCTGTTGCTGCCAGCCTGGCGCAGCAGCCAGGACAGCAGAGACACAAGGAGCAGCAGGTCTGCCTGCAAACACAGGCACGGCTGTGCTCTGGGGCCAGACCTGAGCACAGGACCTTCAGCACCCATGGCTCTACCCTGGACCCCTCTGCACTCAGAGAGCTCAAGGTGATGGCCCAGGCCAGCAGCAGCTGTGGGTCTGCACAGCTCCTGTGCCACTCCACGTATCCCACTGCCCACCCTTGCTCCCATGGGCGCTACCAACCCCCACTCACCTGTCTCGTAGTAGTCATAGACCTTCACCTGGGCTGGCTTCAGGCCCTGCACGGGGATGTCCCGCTCCACCGTGAAGGAGAAGCTGAGGGTCTCACTGCTCAGCTGGGAAAGGGAAGTGGTAGAGGATCAGGGGGGGCTCCACATTGTCCCAGGCTCCTCTTTGCCTCCACACTGCCCCAGGCCCTCTCACTCTCCCCTGCCACCTGTGCCTTGGCCCTGATGGGACACAGGGGCTGTGGGCCTGGCTGAAGGGCAAGGGGAAACCTTTCCCCATAATGGGGAGAAATCACAAGGCCTGATCCGTGGAGGGAAAGCCTGCTGAGGGCTGGGACAGAGTTTGTCTCCTATGAGACATACAAGGTTGGTGACAAAGACGTTTATCCGTGTTTACAAGCCTGGAGATGGTTAGTAATTCTCTCCATCACTGTTGATGCTATTGCTGGTGTGCTGCAGAGCTCACTCTGTGCCCCATGGCAGCCCTGAGTTAGTCCTCACCTGCTCTATGTACAGCAAAACATGATTTGAGTTCACCTCCGTCCGCTGGATCTGGTGAAACCAGGTGTTTGAGAGCTGGAAAGAGGAGACAGAAAAGGTTGCTAATCCGATGGAAGTTAGACAATCCTTCTAAGTTTCCTCACACCAGCAGAATCCCACCAATTGGGTGCTGAGAAGTAAAGCACAGGGAGAGCACTTCCCAAGGGCCTTCTGAAACACTCGTATGAAGCCCCACACACTAAGTGTTCCCCCAGTTCCCATCATCTCAAGCTCTTGTACCTCCTTGACACAAAAATGGAATGAGGGACCAGCATTGTCATGGCTTTCGTCTATCTCCAAAGGCTCTTGAGCTCCTGAAATTTAACCTAATGGTCTCCTTCCAGCTCTCTTTCTCAAGGCCAAACTCCACATATATTTGAATAATTGCAAGCTACCACAAATGCTTGAGGAGTGGGAAAGCAATGCTGCAGATGGCATCCCTCATTCACCCCTACTTCACAGCTGAGGGTTGGAGGACCTGGAGGAAAAGTTGGACAGATGCAAGAGGGACAAATATACCAGGAAAAGAACTAAAATCTCCTTTAAATAAGGAAATTGATGCCCTGGATCAAGGACAGGTATACTCCAAAAAATGCTTCACATATCATCCTACCTTCCTCACTGAGGACTTCAAGGGAATGAATCCCGACAGCATCTTCACATCAACAATCACCATGTTGGAGCTGTTGCGCTCTCCAGTGTAACTAAGGAATTGAGCAACAAAGATTCAGTGCACATCAAGTCAAAGCTGGGGACACTTCCAGCTTATCCGTAGCACTTGGCACCACACCAAGTCCTGGCAGTCCAGCACCTGCTTCTCCAGCTATGCCAGGTTCTCCTAGTCATCTAGGCAGCCTCTCACTAGCCCAGCTCTAGGCTGCCCACACAATTTCACCACTGCAGGACCCAGCCCAGCTGCTTCTTGCCCACCGTCCCAGGAATTCATTGTACCTCCAGGGCTTCCAGACTGGCTCACCCTGGGGACAACCAGACCTCCTCCAGCCCCCATGGCTGGACAGGAAGGCTCAGACCAAAACATAGACTCACCTGACATTTATGCCAATGTCAAAGACCTTGTGAGCCTTGGAGTCCACACATGTCTCTGGGATAGTGTACACACGAAGCATGAAAGGTGCATCCTCCTGTGTGGGCTGCACGTTGTACCTCAGGCTTGTCTAGGGGACAGGCAGCAGCCATGTGTGAGCATGTGTGCGTGATGCCCAACGTTGGAGAGAGGGGATGCTCTCCCCCACCCAGCCTCCCCACTTCTCCCATTCTCACAGCTCCTCCACACTGCAGGTCTTTCCCTCCTTCCCTCCCACTCGTTCTCTTCCACATAACTCTGCTCTTCTCCTCTTCCCTTTACCCAGAGCCTTCCCTCCCACTTCTCCCCTCTCTCCTGTCCCTTCTTCTCCAGGTGGAGATGGACTCAATGATCTTTAGGGTCTTTTCCAGCCTAGATGATTCTATGATTCTGCCCTCTCCATGGCTCCGGCCTGGCAAGGGGCTCCCCTCCCAGGATGCCACCTCTCTGTATCTCCCTCACCTGCAGGTAGACACATCCTTCACCAGACACCTCCACACTGTACTCCCCTGGCACCCGGGGAAGGGACATGCGCTGGAGCAGCAGCCGATTGGTGGGATCCACTTGGAAGTCTTGCTGGAAGTTCCCTCCAGATTGCAGGGTCACTTTGGAAGCTGCTCCGCTCTTGGCATAAGTGAGAGCTCCATACAGGGACAAGGCTTGGAGAGCCACCACTGTGTCCTGAAAGAGACAGATCCCAGCACCCAGGGGGGTGCAGTCAGCCTTGCCATAGCCTGCCCTCCCACAGGTCTGCCCTTTCTCTTGGCACCCCACCATCCATCCTTCACTTTCTCCAGTGTTAAGTCAAAAAGACAGAGGCAAAGGTCAGCTTTTGCATGTTCCCATTCCATTCCTGTGTCCTCTGGATAGCAGTTGAAGGTTCCATGACCTCCTTGGTGTGGAGCTGTGCACAGCCTTCCCTTGCACTTTACAGGACAAAGCAGCAATTTTATATGCACAAACAAAGTGCAGCATGAGCCCTCTCCAACGGCACAAACACACATTCCTTGTGTCCCTATCATTCTGCCCCACCGTGTCAAGAAAATCAGGTCATTAATCAAAGTTTCAGTCATTCCCAGGGACACTACCTGACATACTTGCCTCTAGCATTTCAAGCACTTGGCATGGTGGGTACTGCATGGATATACTGCAGGTCTAATGTTCCCACCTTCCTGGCAAACCTTACTGGGCTCCCACCTGGCTCTCTGACATGTCCCATCCTCCGACATTGATGTGCAAAGTCGCAGGAGGGAATGGGAAGCAGCTCACCTGGGTGGAGGAGAAGCCTCCATTGGGAT
This sequence comes from Lepidothrix coronata, assembly GCF_001604755.1. Classification (NCBI taxonomy): domain Eukaryota; kingdom Metazoa; phylum Chordata; class Aves; order Passeriformes; family Pipridae; genus Lepidothrix; species Lepidothrix coronata. The sequence goes on along the minus strand of NW_016690354.1, from coordinate 892,152 downwards.
TCTGCTGACCACTGATCCACTTTGCGATATGAGATGCAAATGACAGCTCCTCCTGGGAAGGTGCTGGCTGAGAGGTGAGGTAAGCAAGGAGCACATAGGCTGTCATCTCCACTTCAGCAGAGGGAGCTCGGTAGCGATAGTAGGGGAGATCAACTTCTGGCTCTTTCCCAGGTCGCTGCCAATGAACAGACCCATCTTCGCAGGAGGCAGGGAGCGTGGAGACAAGACAACAAGCAATTACTACGAGTTATTGCAGGAGACTTCTTGATCTGCTACAACTCCAGGTGGGAGGATGCAGCCTCCAGGATGCGTCTGTCATGCAGGATGAAGGGGGAAGGGTTATGGTTACACGTTTTGTGGGTTTACAGCTAGTATGAGGATGCTGAGCCTCATGCCTAGATACCACTTTGTTCTAGACTCCAGATTCACATAGATGCTTTTGGACTTGGGCACCTCAGGGAACCAGAGACCTAAGAAGGATACTGCTCTTTCCCTTTCTGAGTAGAGATGCCGGGGTCGGGCAGTGACAGAATCTGTGAGACAAAATGGCTCAAAGAATGTGACCAGGGCTTGACAGTAACTTGCAGGGGGGGATACTTCCCTCAATACCCTGCTACCCAACATTTGAGCAAATCTACTGTCTGGTCTGATTTAAGTAGAATGCTTCTGAATTGTTACATGAATTCCTAGAAGACTCTGAGCTAATGCTGTGGCCTCCACAGTGACCTGTATATTCATTTTCTCCCTCAGCACATCCAGCACTTCTCTGATTTACATGCCTTGTGCTGTGCAAGGTCAACTTTGTTCTATGTTGAGCCCGTGCCCTGGAAGGAATGCCCATAAACATTATTAAGCCTTTGCTAAGTGGTGCCTGGTGTGGCAAGAGGAGTGGACTAAGGAGAGATGCCAGCAAAGCTATTCTTTAGTTCATTACTGAGAGGATGGTACCTGGTGCTTCCCAGTGAACTCCCTCAAAGCAGAGATTTAGGACTTGGGACTAAGAGGGAGTTCTCAGAAAGGTAATCCCTTTGCACAAATCTTTCTTCTCCCTCCACCTTTTCGTACTCACAGAAGCCAGTTCCTACATTAACAATTACCCCACAAACAAAAGCCATTTTATCAAGGGAAGATGTAAGGCCAATAAAAGAGATGTCCCACCAGGAGTACTCACCCTCTTTCACGGCTTCCTTTTCAAGTGAGTCAAGCAATGTCTTCCGCTTATCTGTTTTCCCTGCCAGGGCAAATGCATATGCTAGCAGTGCCTTGGTGTACACATGGTTTTCTTTCTGATCTGCCGCCATTTCCAGGCAGAACAGAGCATTCCGCACCACCGAGTCCTGGGAGAAGAGAGAGACTGAGTTGGAGCAGCCAGAGATCACACTGAGGCCCATCTTAGAACATCAGGAATCGGATGGTACCTATGGACCCTTGGCAACCCCACTGTCTGCTCTGACAAATATTGTACTACTGCGTATCCCTTCCCTTCCAGGCCCAATAATCCCTAGAACAAATGGGCAGCCAAAGGCTGTTCCTTATCTTGTATCAATGTTTCTCTAATATGTCTTGTTAATGGTTTTTCCCAGTTTGATTTAAAGACTGAGAAGCAGGGCTCCGATCCTTCTGTGTTGAGAAGAATTACTTCCTTTCTGTAGATGTCCTGAATACTTGCTTTCCTCCTTCAGCTATCACCCTGAGACTCTTCTGTGCTTTCACCCTCTGCTCTGTCCTTTTCTTTTCATTGTTTAGCTCCCTTTTTTTAGGACCTTCTGAAAAAAATTTAATTTTATTGGAAGCCGATAATGTAGATTCTAGTTTGGCAGGAAACTATCTCTGCATAAGAAAGAATATTTTTTTTTTGTATTTTCTGGAATGTTTTTTGTGAGACATTAACATTAACAATGTATGTCTTTTGCAAGCCAGAATCTCAAGTAATTGAGAGCGCAATTATAAAAAATGTAACTCCTTTACACAGTGTTAAGTAACGGACTAACAGATGATGTGACTCCATGATCTTGCAGCCAGATGCATGACTATTTCTTATTTGTGATGGAAATCTGCTATAAAATTGAAACAATAATACTGCAGAGACAGCGTGTCATGATCTGAATCCCAACAGCACATTTACAGCTTAATCTAGAAGTAAAAGATGTATTTTTCAGCAGCTTTGTCCTTTGCCTTCACTGGGTGTCTACTGGAAAATGAAATCATTTGTGATCATTTTTGGAGATGTAATGCAGCTGTGTTTGAGAAAACAAAGAATAAAACCAAAATCGGTTGTGTCTATGCCTCACCTAAGGTTTCATATGCTTACTAGTATTTGTAAGGTAAGTGTTGGGGAGGATTCAGTCTAAAGACAGGATGTGGCATTAGACACACATGGTCAGAACAGTGCTAATAAGATTTTTATGAGGGTTTAATATAGCTTACTTATAGAAATATTCTGTATGATTGTCAATAGCCTTAATGACTTAAGGGCTGTGTTAAATTTAGGATTTCATGCAGCTTAACTTGAAATGCACCTATATCTCACTCAAATTCTGACAAACCCCTTCCTTCACATTCAATGGTGGTTTTAGGCTCAGAGAGGGAGTTGAAAAACTTCTTTGTTATCCAATAGAGTTTCTGCCTGAGAGCTTGTCTTCTAAACACAACACATACCAAAGAAAGAATACTTTTCTGGTGAAGTTAATGCCATCCATGTCATCTTACTGACAAAATAATTCCTTCTATTGGTTCTTGCTACATAGGAAAAATCTTGGAAAACAAAACAGACCCTACCACATTTGGAGAAGAGGAATTACAGCAGCCTGGCAACCACCCTGGCTCAGCAGGCCTTCTGCTACAATTCATACCCCAATTTTACCTGCACCACAGCCTTGTCTCAAAGGGAGGGGATCAGAATAACCAAACCCTCATTGTTCTTAAATAGGCCTCAGGCTTTTCACAGAGTGACATTATGGTACTCTCTATAGCTGTACTTTATTACCTATAGTATACCTTATTCTTCAAGCATTAAGGATGGGGATTTCCCATAAAAAAATCTAGAAGAGGCAGAGAAAATAAGAATGAACCCTGAGTGTGTGACTCTTTTTTACATGCCTATGCTGTTGTCTCTGCACAACAAAAGCGGTTCAGCAGGAATGTACCACTGCAAGAAACAAAAGGAGATTTTTGTAGGAGTAGAAAACTTTTTGGCTCACTTCAGAGAATTAAATCTTATTTAACTAATTTTTAATCCAATCTGTATGGAACCAATCAGTTATTGTCCACGAAAGAACTCAGAAAAATGTTAAGTAAAATGTTTGTATGGGAGAAAGGACTAGACAGGGAAGGAAAATGGAGGAAAAGTGTTAGTTTAGTCTAGGCTTAAACAGAAAGACTATTCAGGTGGGATTTCTTCTTTCAAAACCTAAAGAGACCTGATAATCTGGTGGGAAGGGACACTAGTAGGACAGGTTAGTACCATCTATGGCTCAGGTTGGGGTGTGGACACATACAGTTACAGGCAGAGGAATCTCCAGCAATGCAATAGTGATATAGGCTGTCAGTGTGACCTCGTCATTCACTCCACCCTGCAGGGAAACACAAAAGTAGTTGTTGATCCTACACAGCACCACTGGCTTCTCTCTATGCAACGTATTTACATCCTGCAGAGACAAATCCTTCCTAGTCTCCTGCTCATGGTAAGTCCTTCAGAAGATGCTGCAGACTTCTTCATGCTTCTGTGATAGCTCCTCACTCTTCTCCAACCCCCAAGTGACAAAATAGCTTAATTGATCCCAGATTGACTTATGGTCAAGTTGCAGCCTGACAAAAGCCATATGGAGCCAACCAGGCAGACACATTACCTTCATAGCATTGTTCAGGAGTGTCCCAGAACTGCGGAAACAGCCATTATCCTTCTGCTTTTGAGTAAGCCAGATCAAAGCATCCTGGATGTGCTTCTGATCTATGAAGATGTGAGGCCGGGCCTGGGCAAAAGACTTGAGGACAAAGGCTGTGAGCCTGAAAGTGACAGAGGGAACCAAGACATTCTGAGCAGGTCCTGTATCCATCAGAGGTCATAGGGCCCATATGGGCATTACTGTTCTGCAGGAAAGCAGTAGAGGCTACAAGACTTGATCACAGGGGGTTGGTTGGAAACTGTGAGATAGCTTAGCAACTCAGTGAGATAGGGACTAATGCTAAATGGAATCTGCTATTCATAGCCCTGAGGACTGCAGGCAATGGCACTGGGTAATGGCACTGTGGGGATTCATCATCATCCTCTGCTAACAAGAACTAGCTATACCATCTTTCAGGCCACCCTCACTTGAGCTGAAGAAGGGTGTCAGAGGAGGTAAGTAGCTATCAGTGCAGTACTGCAAACCTAAAAGGCACCTCCCTTAAAATCCTTTCTTCCCCCATTATCTCACATGATTATTCTGTGATGTCATGATAATAACTTCATCTCCAACTCCATTTCAACCTCAACAATGGCCAAGCACAAAAGAACACTGAGGGAAGGGAAGGCACGAAAAGCAGTAATGAAAAGCCAGTGGTACTGAAGTCTTACCAGGTATTTCCAACTTGCCCATAATGTGGCCCAAAGGTACTATAAGAACCATCCCAGTGTTTGTACTTCAATTGCCTTTGATACCCTGAAATGGAGAGTGAAAAAATATTTCAGTTGCCACTGTACTTTTCAAGGAGCCATGCAAAGGAAATGTAGCAGATATGGGACACAATGTCCCCCTTAACTAATGGTAGAAGTGTGAGCTATGTTGCTAAGTATCACAATGGAAGTTCAGGCAAACCCACAGCTCTGAGTATCTCCATTTTTGTGCTCTTCCACTCACCTAAAACACCTGGAAACTGAATATCTGTGGTCATTGCTGATCTCTGCCTTAGACTAGATGAGGAGAGGTAAATGAATCTCAGACTTGAGAGAAATGAGAGAATGGTTCCCAGAAGAGAACTGATAAAAAATGTGAGCCCTACACAGGATAGGGATGCAGAAAACAGGGTAATTTTCATTGGAGGAAGTGCAATATTCCTGAAAAAATAACTGAGTCAAACCAGCCCCTTTCTAGTAGCATATACCCATCATGTGCGTATGTACCGGTGTTATGTCTATCAATATGCCCTATATAACATGTTCAAATTCTGCCCTGGTCAAAGGTGAGCAATACTTTCTAAATCTCAATCCTAAGGAGGGTTCGAGATCCACATAAGCAGCTGCCATGATTAGTGGCTATAATCTGATTTATGTCTTTCATATAACCTTTTTCTTACAGAAAGAAATCTTGAGTTATTGCCAGTTCTGGACTTTTCCTGTGTTCCTGTTTGGATGCTGTTGTCTCTCATGCTGTACCTTCACTTGAACATAGGATTCTTTCTTACAGATACTGTATTATATACATCTCACCTACCAGTATCACGTTCCCTTCTAGAGACAGCCTCCAACAGATCATACATGCCAGTGGACAATAGTGTCTTTATCCAGTTGCCAAGGAAAGGGATGAACAGAAAAGCAAAAGCTGTGTCCCGTCTCACCGCTCACTAAGTATCCAATGGCCTTGGATTTGACTTCTTCACTCAGCTGCCCTGTCTTGTTCAGATAGTTCAGGACATAGATGTTGGGTGCAAAGAGGACCATGTTCTGCTCCCCACAGCCAAATGGCATCTGGAGGAGCTGGTGCAGGTTCTGCATGGCAGTGCCCATGATGTCACCTGGGGAATCAGACAATTTACAGTGTAAATTAGCCATTAGACTGAGCACAGCCTGAAGTCACCGTGTTTCAAAACAGCAGGTGACACTTAAAGGATGCTTCACTTACCTAGCACTGAGAAATACGCTCTGGCTGAGCCGTCCACCACAGTCTCTGGAAGAACCAAGGAGACTGTCTCTGTCATTGACTTTTCTGGGATAAAAAAACAGATTCATTTGGTTACAATTCCAGATATATGTATATGCATGGGTAGCAGCTATCCCCTGAACAGGGTTTTCCTGCCTTCAAGAAATCCATTTATCTGTAATTTTGTTGATGATGCTTCCCATCCTGAAAATTTTGTGTTGGGCCTTCAATACCCTCACACACAGATTGTCATGGACATCTACATGGCACTATCAGCTGGCCTTGACTGACAAATACACTTTCCAACCTATTTTTCTGGCCTCTTCTGCTTCGGTGAGCTGACCCGGCTTACTGCAGAGTCTGGTTTGTGATTTTATACCTGTTGAATGAAAGGCATTAGAGATAACCTTATTAAATCCCAAATATTCTCTCCCTGCAGGGACCTGGCCAGCCTCAGTTCCTAAGAGATAAGCTTCTGTCTCTGTAATTGTTGACACTATTACATCCTCAGGTCTCCTCCTCTAGGAGGAACTGATTTCACTAACAGTTGGACATACATCTAATTTGCTTAATTTTATCACTTTCCCACACCTTTCTTCTCATAGTGGAGCATTCACAAACCTTTTCTTCTCTCTTTGTCTTTAGTCTCTACCATAGAAAGGAAAGTCTTAGAAAGCAGATGGCTCTTACCAGAAGCACAGAGCACAGAGTTGTACGTAGTTTCCACTTCAGTCCCTTCCGGCTTGGGGAAAAGGGCAAGAAGAAAAAGCAAAAAATGAGAAACAACAGCAACAACAACAAAGAAAAGGAAGACATATCAAAAGGAGAACTAAAAGGGACTTTTTGGAAATGACTTACAAGGTTTTCTCCTCCATGTGCTAAACTGAGGATAATTGAGGACTATAACATACCGGCTAATGACAAGTATGAAATGTAGTACATGTTCTTTCCTTTCTTATTATTGAGAGAGGCCCTGCAGATTCACAGGTTATGATGCAGATAGCATGCAAGGTGCTGTTACCAACAGTGCTAACAGAGCCACAGGACCCTGTCTTCCAAGGTGCTACCCACTATGGCCCAGTGTAGCTGCAGTGATGGCTGAGTGGTGGGGACACTGGTAGGATATGTATGCAAGAGCTTTTACAGGTGGTAAAGCACTCCAATGCACCCACGTGTGACATGTTGCAACAACAAAAATCTAAATATATGCCATAGTCAATTGGTGATTCTATCCTGCTGTTTCAAAAACTCCTAGCCTATTTTTTGAAGTCAGAAAAGAATCCCTCTTTTCTGTTGAGATAGGTGAAAATATTTTTCAAAAAACTCGGGAATCAAATGTTTACTATAAACTATTTTTTGTCAGAATTTATTTTAGGGAGATCCCGGCATCATTTTTTAACCTCCAAATAGGAGAGTTCCCATTGCTTCATTACTGTTTTCCAACTTTTGCCCACTGAAAATTTTTTCCAGCATGCAAACAATGGTGTTATTGTCTTTACCTTCTCACATAGTTAAAATTCATTGTCTCTCATCCTTCAATAGGAAAAGACAGAAAAGTATTAAAAGAGTAGGAGAAAAAAGAAAAAAGAAAAAGCTTTTTGGATAAAGTATGACAGAACTAAATGCTTCTGTTTGCAAAGGTACCTTCATGTTTGTTTCAGTATATCCTTGTGATATGCAACTAAATGAGAAATCCATTGTTTTGTTTGATTTTGGACATTTCAACAGGAAATTAAAACACACACTGTAATTATTTGAAAGACTTTCCTTTCCAGATGAGAAATTCCTGGGTGAAAAAACATCCTATTTCCCAAAGACCTCTCAGTAAGGCTTGGTTTCTGGATGGGCAAAAGGATGCCCCAGAGCCTTTGGCACAGTCCCTTCTCTCTCTGGGATGCACTGCCTACTGTAGGGAATATTGTCATCCATATGTTCGTGACAATGCAGCTTCACCCCAAGCGTGTTTCACTGTATCCACCCCTACTAATTAATTGTTGAGCCTTGGATGCTAATCTCTGACTCCATCCAGTCACGGCTTGCTGTAGATTAATTACCACATTAAAAAAATAGGATAGGATGAGCAATCTCTCAGACACCCTGACAGAAGCATCTTTAATACTTGCTCAGTAATTTTCATTCCCCTGCCATCTGGGAGAAAAGACTTTACAGTGTTGATCTTCTAGTAACTTCAAAGAAAAAAATAAAGTCTTTTTTCCTGAAGGTATATATGAAATCAGGAAATTTTCCTGAAATGTTAAACAGTTATTCATGTATTATACATACAAACCTATCTGTAAATATTTAAAAAAAAAAGTGACTAGCAGATAGGATTGTTGTTCCATCATTACATTCAGGTTAGCAAAACGTTTTCTGAAGTTACATGAGTCCTAGCTCTGCCTTACTGCAAACAGGAGTGTCTGCAATGTAAGGAGTTATTATTATTATATAGATTTCACTACACAACAAGCTAGTACTCTTTGTTTGCTAATAGCATCACAGGGAGCCATACTGTGGATTAATTTTATGACTGGCAATTTATCACGTGAAAAGCTGTGCTTTTATCATAGCAAAACACTGCTTAAGAAAAAAGTGTACAAAAGAATGAAAAAAATAAAAGGTTAGTTACACTGTTTTGAACATTCTTAAAAGTGTAATAAAACCAGTTTGAAACAGCGATGGTAGTTTTGTTTAGAAATATTTGTAGGTTGTGGTGACTGTTCCATATTTCAGAGTCCTAGCCATGTGCTGGAGGAGAAGTATAAGGTTTCTGACTAGTGTTCCATTTACAACCTATCCCTGTGATTTATTACAGGTAAAACCAAGGAGTTCTTACTTATCTCTGATAGGATGTCTCAGAAAACCTGTCATTATGGCCTGCCTTATTATTTCTGTCCCACTGTGTAACGTCAAACCCTGCTTTTACTATGAGATAGCAACATTATGAGTTATGGGCTCTACTGGCCTGGGCTAGATTTGTCAATGCTTCTTTTATAACAGCTTGCATAATTAGAGTCCTACAAGCCTCTATTTCTGCTCTCACAGCTAAAAGAGAAAACCTTTATCATACAGTAACTGTTGCTGTTGCTATTGCTACTTTTCTGTGTCACCAAAATTAGCATCACACATACCTCCACCAGCAGCTGTCTGATGACTGTGTCCTTCCTCCCTTTCTCAGGGGTCTCCACAACTGCATTCCCGCAGGGTTGCTGGTTCTGAAGAGCCTCAGTGCTCACCAAGAACTCCACCTGCCCTGGAGAAAACAGGGGCAATCAGCCCTGCCCGGCAGAGCCATGGAAATGTGGGTTTGTGTTTGTGCTAGGCACTTCCTGATACATTACAGAGCTTTTCTAAGAGGAGAACTAAATTTGAGACAGTGTTTTATCTTGATCCTCATGCAGCCTTCCAGGGCACCTCCTTCAAGATGGCCATACAAACAGGTGGTCCATCAGCCAGAAGAGAAATGATGGGGCGGGTCTTGTAAATCAAATGGTCTTGTTCTGGGACCATCAAAGCAAGCTTTGATTAAAAAATTTCAGACCCGGAAACATTAAGCCAAGGCATTCTTAATTCCACAACTGGAATATCTGAGTACTTTGCATGTATTAAGGGAATTTGTGATTTCTATTTACATGTTAGGAAAGCAATGGCCTGCAACACTTACACGGTTTGTTTAGGACTGGAAATATTACACCCAGTGTAGTGTCTCAACCTCAGGGTTGGACTTCTCCCTTCTGACATAGAGAAGATCCTTCCAAACAGGTTTTGAATTACCTAGCTCCTCACACCAAAGACCTAATGCCCTACACAGATATCTGATCTCAGTATGTTCTTGTTGTCCAGCTTCTTACCTAGAGATCTTGGTGTTACTGCCCAAGCCACAGTTATTCTTTCATTCATGCAGATGCAGTAGGATTCTTCCTGTTTCTCTGCTGGTATAGCCAGGAAATGAGTAGATTCAGCCAGGGACACACTGACCTGTTGGTTGCACAGACAAGTGACATGAAGTTTGGACTTGCAGAGAAGCTGAAATTATTGGAGGCGATGCGGTACATGGAAATGGGGAGTGGAGCTTGTTATACTGTGGGACTGAGAACCTTATGGATATTGCAGAGAAAGAACTCCCTGATAAAGAGGGAAATGACTGAGATATGTAAACTCATAAGGTAAGTGTAGGGAACAGGATCTTTGGAAAGAAAATCAATTTTGGGAAAATTAATAGTACAGACCACTTGTGCCATGAATTAAAGACCCTGCTCATGATTAGTTAGGTGAAAAGATAAAACACTAGTGGTGGGAAACCAAGTAAGGGAACAAGGAAAAGTGGATTAGATGAACCTGAAAACAGCAAACAAAACAGGAAAGACAGGGAAATAAATGAGTGCGCATTGGAATGACTGGATCAGTGCCCCTCCTTTTTTCAGCTTCATTCCTTTTAGAATAAAAATCTGTATTTATAAAAAGCTTAGCAAAGGTGGTTGAGATTTCATACCAATCATTTTCCAAATTCTCTTGACTTTTTCATTGGTGAAAAAATGCAGAAGAGAATAGTGAAGCTGTATAGCTCTACTCTGTGCCTTAGGGACAGATGCAACAAATCAAAGGAAGTCTGCATATTCCAGCAAAACTGCTGTGATATTTTGTGAGATGAGACTAAAGGCTGAACACAGGTAGCCACCCTGGTGAACTTGGAATTTCCATGTGCAATGATGCTATGGTCTGTAAATAACCCAAGTCTTATATTTCTATAGGACAGTGGCATAAATTTGTAATGACAAAGGTGGGAGTCTCACTAGCAGAGCTTTAGGTTCTGAATCTAATGGAGCTTTCTAAACTTTGGCAGGAAAACATACTCCTTCTTTATTGATACCGCAAGGATTCCTACATATGTACACTTGTATGAAATTATAGTTAGAGATCAGTCATCTGGCTTGGGAAACCATGCTATAAGTGACCCACTGTAATCTTCCCTAAGGTGCTGGACTGAGCAAAATTGTGCAAGTCTCTTACCCTGATGCAGGCTGTCAGGTAGTTGAAAATGGTGGCTTTCAGCGTGAAGGACTCACCACGCACTACAGAGTAGGGCATGGTGAGCTCAACAAAGAAGGGCTGAAAGGCCTTGAGGGACACTGTTGGAGACAGGCCAAAGCCTGTGTCTGCTGAAGTGCAGAATGCATTTGCTTTCCACTCGGTGATGGTGTCAGGGATGGTCACATCTAGATCAGCGTTTCCCTCAGAGCTGGTTAGGGACAGAGAACAAGATTTCAGTTATATTCTGGTGATCATTCTTCTTAGCCTACTGCATAATGTCTGCTGACAGCAAACCCCTGACCAGCTGGGATATGGGCACTGGCTTTTGCATGTTCCCCCAAAGAATCCTATACTTAGTGACCTTAAAAAATCCCTCTGTCTACTAGAAATACCGCTCTCACTGGAATACCGATACTTCCTTTGAGGCTATAACATACAGGTTAGTAAAAAAAGTAAGGTTTTGGCCTAGTGACCACACTCTACATTCCCTTAAACACTTACTTCACTGAAACTATGTCCCAGATCCATGTCTCAGGAAAGTACTTCCGGACAGTCTCCACAGTATTGTCACCAACCATACCTTCTTCCATCTCAAACTCCAAATCTTCAAGTAGATTCATTGCAGTGACTAGGAAATTTTTCAATGACAGGAAAAAAGGAAAAGATGTGTCAAATTCTATTCTAAATCAGGAAGATACTTTCCTTCCAGGTAGTGGTTATTCTTAGATAAAATTTTAAAATTGAAAGCACAGCTTTGAAATCTTGGCCACTGAAAACAAATGCATTTCTCTGTCGCCATCTCAGTATTTAATTTTTCCTAATGTTGCTGCTCTTCTTACAGAGATTAGATGTAGTGAAGCATTCTTCCCTCCCTGCCAGCAAACAAATCAGTGCCAAAAGAACCATGTATGATGATGTTATTGAGGGTATATTTCTGTTGCAATACAGAGTCAAACATGAAACTTATTGTCTCCAGATATTACTGTGCCAGATAGTTTAATAATCTGGATGAAGAATTGATTGAGTTTATAGATAACCAGAAACAGAAGGCACACTTAGACCTCCAACTAGGATTTTTTTAGATGAATATGGGTCTTTACATCTTTGGCCATTTGCAACCAAACGGGAGGATGCTTTCTCACAGTGCTGCATACTTTTGTGCATTATTGAAAGGTTTTCCATCAGCCTTAGAAGATTTTACATCTTCTCAAAGGAGACAGCTGTCTTGGGCCATACTCTGATGACAAATCCTTCATCTCAAAACCAAAGATCTGATCTGTTATAAATAGAAGGCTAGAAGTTATCACTGGACCAAAAGCTGTCCTTTTTAAACCAGAACTGTGATACTGCACTGGAAAAGTCAGTAACTGGAAGTGACAAAGGTAGGACTCTTATATAGCCTTTCTAGTCTGAGAACTACTCGAGAAAACAAACATACAAACAAACAAAAGTAGTATCATTGTTATATCTTCATAGTCACTGAATCTGCAGCAAAGTGATGTGACATACCCAGCTCCTTTAGTCATGTGAGTGGGAGAGCTGGGAACAGAACTAAATTTCTCAGCTTCCAGTGGTAAAATATCAACCATTTGTCTTGGCCCACTGTTACCCTAGTTGTTCCTCTAGCTATTGCTAGAATGTGGCTGCCTAGAAGTAGAGACTCCTTTTTTAGGTTTCCACAGTTGAACTCAAGTCTGATGGAAAAAAAAAAGCCACTACTTTGTGCTGAAAGACTCTTTTAGTGCCTACAAGATCTCTGCTGTAGGGGCTGGCATGGGAGTCACCAAGCACACACAGTTCTAGCCAGACATATCTGTCTAGCTGGGAAGATGCAGGCAGAGGTAGAGCAGTTTCATATTTCAGGACTGAGTCCAGAAGGGATTGATCCTGAATTAGGTTAGCATATCTGAACATAATCAGATCTGACTGGTGTAATTAATATTCAAAGATGTAAAGGGAAGGAAAGAAGCAGGGTAGTAAATTTTAGGAAGTTGTGTGGGAGGTGAAATCAAGAAGGTACTAGAACCACTGTAACTCCTTTCCATCATGTGTCCTGGGTAATGCTGGCAGACTTCAGGCTTATGGATCTTGCTGCTAGTGAAGACTTTTAAGCCCAATTCCTAGTAAACAAAGAAAAAGAAGAACAAAAAATATGAAAAAAAAACTGGTTTGGATATAAACTTTATTTAGTATGTCAAGAACAGATGTACTTAAGTCTGGTAGTGATCAGAATAATAAAGGCTTGTATATAAATTCCAGATAGACAGATTTAACCTAGATGTTGAGGCTCTATCATGTTACACTCATACTATGGCTAAATTCTGGCATGATCAGATGGAATACTAAGGCCATAGGTCTACTTTGAGCACAGCTGCCTGTATGAAAATGACATGTGTGAAACACATGGGATTGAAGGGACCCAAAAAGTGCAAGACACTTTAGATGGGTATAGGTGGATTTTTGGGTTATCAAAGTAACTGACACTTTATTGAAGACATCTTTAAAGCAGAGAGAGAAAACATGAAAGAATGAGGAAGAGTTTCTAATATTATGGCACTAGAAATAATTTCTCAGGACTGTTTCCTTACTCGAGCCCATTTGCAGGTATCTCTATTAGCAATGAGGAGACCTTTCGAAGTTTTAATGGTTCAGAGAAACACTCAGGTACTGGTGATGGGCTAAGTATGAAGGGCCCGGGCTTGGTTATTTTCTTGCATACAAAAGTTAGCAAGTTTACAGCAAATGAGCTTTTCTGTTTTGTTTTGTTTTGTTTTCATTAAAAAACGCTTGAAGGCAGATGAGGAGAGCAGACAATTCCAAAAAGGGACCAAAAAGAAAAATGAAAGGCTGATGCTTACTTTGAGAATGTCATAGGTATCACCTTCACCATCAGGAGAAATGGGTATGTAGACAAATCCATTTAGTAACATATTCTCAAGTGACACACAAGGGTTTATATTGTCTTCTTCCAGGTAGTAGCCCTTGAAGCTATAACCCCGGATTTCCTTCAGTGGAAGAAGATCATACACCTAGGTAAATGCAAAAAAACCAGGGGAAAATGTTGCAGATCAGCACTTATAGGGGGAGATACTATCTAACACTCCGTTGGTAAACGCCAGCTTCTGAAAAACAAGTGCAGTGAATGTACCTGTAAAAATACATAGCCCCATGTCTTTAGTTGTGTTAATAAGTATTTGGTTGGTTCTTGTACTTGCTCATTACCAGAAGTAGCCAAGACTTACAGAACTGAGAGAGAGCTCATTTTCAGGCTTCATAAGGAGAACGCTCTTGTCCACAGCACGGAGGGCACACAGGGACCTTGGTGTGGCATGGAGTTTTAGGTGTGTGTTGGAGGCAGGAAGACCTTCCTTAGGTACAAAATTCAATCTCACCTGCAAATCCAAAAAGAAGTTCAAACAGCCACTTTTCCAGACACTGTTACATGCTATTATACTGATGCTTCTAGCCTTGTGAACTAAGCTCTGCTAGTGTCTTGCAATTCTCATAATATATATTCAGCTTTGACCAATGTAATTAATAATGATGAGTGATTTGCTTTTTTATTGTCTTGCCCCACTTTTTATAGTTATAGCTTTGTAATTTATTCTGGTCAACAATCCTCAGTCAATGAACACACTGTGAATTCTGCCTCCATTCTGGAACTTATAATTGAACTACTGGTCACAAGACAAACATGGGTTGCATAAACTGTGACATATACTCACTTTATTGGGGAGACAACTTTCAACCTGGAAATCTGCTGAACTGGCAATGACTTCCCCACTGGGCGAAGTGGTATAAACAAGCATCCGTGCCAGGGGAGCGATTGCTGCCTCAACAGAGAGGGTCAGCTGAAATGTCCCATAAGCTAACAGAGAGAAAAAAAGGCTGATCAACACACAAGAAGTCCCAGTATATGCATTTTCCTTTCCTAGATAAAACAGTCAAGTTCACTCTTGCCGAACATTTTTAGTCAGCAGGGGCAGGAACACTGATACATGATTGAAGCCTATGGCTGCTGCTGAAGATACCTGCATTCAAAGAGTGATCATGAATAGCCAAATGGAGTGAGTTTGGAAAGCTTTTAGATTCTCCCCAGTTAACATCTGGCATAATTTCTTGATGTTCTCAACCACTGTTTCCCTCAAGCTCCAAGATCTACCAAAAACAGATGAGGGAAAAAAAGGTAACAGACTATTGTAAAGGGAGACAGCAGTCAAGGTTGCAAAGTGGCTGAAAGAATAACTGGCAAATTTACTGCTAAGCAAGCATTTAGCTGGAACACTAAATTCTTGCTCCAAGCACAATAGAAAATGCCCCTCTGTGCTCTAAAACTCTTTTTATCTGGGCCTGAACTTTATGTCACAATCTGGACAAGGCGACAGAACATCTCTTGATATTAGCCATGGTGTTAGTTTAGTAACTGCTACTAGTGAGGATGCAGAACTTTGTACGAACATACAGCACCCAAGACCTTTTAGTTCCATAAACTGTTTATAGCCACTGCAGCGCAACTCCTTCTCATAGACTTACAAAATATCTCCTGGTCTTATTGTCCAAAGACATTTAAAGTTGCATTACAGCCAGTCTCAGTTACTGAAATGTGTAACCCTCAGACATTTATATGAATAAAATTAAATGTATTGGTTAGAATATGTGTATGTTTGGGTTTGCATGCTTACAAGGTAGGAACAATATCAAAAAAATGAAGGAAAGAGAGAGAAAGAAAAAGAGACACACTTCTTTCTGTTCACTGTACATGTGATCCCACAACACTGGTAAGCATCAGCAGTCAGAATAGGGTAGAGTGGTCATCAGAAAGTGCTGGTTTTAGGAAATGGCCAAAACATTATGCTTATTTTTTGTGAATTTTTTTAACATTTTATCATTAAAAAAATAGCACCTGACAGAACTCAGAGAAAACAAAACTAATCCAAGACACTTCATCAAAAAGATCTAATTTTGAAAATTCAAACATTACATTTAATGTTTGAATTGAACATTAAATTAAATGTTTAAATCTAAATAATTTATCTATGTCCCCCCTGCCCCCAAATTATCATTAGAAATACTGAAAATGCATAGTACTGCTCACCATCTCCAGGATTCACAGTCAGATCATGGGTGTCTGCTAATATAATTTCTCCCTTGGCCATCACCTGTGTGACAGAGAAACCTTCTGTAATTTTTGCTACTGGTGTTGAAAGGAAGGAGAAGGAACATTCAGTGGGTTATCTGTAGATTGTTAGTATAAATAGCATTGCCAACTGTGAGCAACACCAAGAAGATATTAAGCAAGTGCCAGACTAGAATTCACTGGGTCTTGGGAGACAAGTATTCACTCCTAGGAGGACCAGTATTTGCTCACTGATCAGACCTCTCTTGCTTTTGTACATATTACAGGTTTGAATGCATTTTATCTCTGACCCTACATAAGTTTGGGGATCATATGCATATTTCTAACAATCTGGAACAGATTGAGGGTCAAAAATTCTCCTAATTGCATTTTCAGTTGCATTGTGAAATAGTCTGAAGAAAAATTTAATCAGGATTAGTTTCATAACTCCACAGAGTTGGGACAGAAGAGTACAGGCTGCAAATAATAAGAGCTTGAATAAGGTACCTGAATTCAGGCAGTAAGCAACAGCCTGAATGCTACCTGTAATTTCTTCATTTCTAGAAGATTCCTTTTTCACAGTCAAAAATGGTTTCTATACAATTACTCTCCACGGGAAATATATATATTCCATAGCACCATATTTGAATTTTGAGGTGTAGGATCCACTCCTATAAAAATTGAAGGTATCTCACTGTTTGTTTACCTGCTGTATGTGCATACTTAAGACCAGCTTTCCCAGGCTCCAAGGGGAAGCAGGTATGTTGTCCTTCAATTAGCTGTTAGCAATCTTGAAAATAAGCACATAGGCATCTCTAGCACGGGTTTCTATTCTCTTTTTTGAATCTCAGCCTAAGTCCCCCAGTGTTCTGTACAATCCATCAGAACGGAATTGTCTTTTCCACTGATTTCTTCTGGTCCTCCAAAGGTACTCTTATCATTCTCCTAGTGTCATTAAATGGGAGGACCAGAAAAACAAAGGGAGAAAGAAATCCTATTTGAATTTTCACCTGATTCTTCCGGTTCTTCCAAGCAAAACTGGGATATAATTTTTTGGTTACAGTTCAATTAGTCTCTTTTCTCTGACCTCCAAATTGAACAAATTCATAGTTCTCAATGCCAGCGTGCTATAGTCTATTCTGACCACTGTGGTATCCCGAACTTTCCATGATTGCTTGATGTTCAGCCTAAGCTGAACAGTTTATTGGGTTTTTCTGGTAGTGTAGATAGAGGTGTTGCTTTAGTTTCATCAGTCAGATGACTACCAACGCGCAAAATGGAGTAGAAGATATTTTTCCTTCTTATCTTTTATCTTCTTATTGTAGGGTGCTGTTTTCTGACTAGTGGCCATATGTGAACTGGAATTTGGAATGGGGGAAACTGGGAGTGCATTATCATGAAATGAGAGTCTTGGGTGGCTGTGCCCAAGACAGTGCTCTCCATCAGTATTCTGTCTCTCTTCTGTTCTTAGTAAAACATGTACACCCTACCTATATCTGCTCACAGAAGACAGAGAAATGAGAAATATTAAGGAAATGTGTTTAGACTGCACTGCGGCAGGTCACACTTTCCATTTCAAACCCTCCCTACCGTTAATGGCTATATAGCAGTGCAGTAGTTCCTCATCATGGGACATAGCTATAGATGACACAGTACTTTCTGTGACCATAGATCAAAGTAGCCACAAATACTTCTTACCAGGTAGTAAATGACAATTTTCTTCTGCTCCCCTATGGCCTCCCGTGTGAAGATATAGTGCACCTGGATCTCTGCAAGGGAGCCACAACTTAATGTCTCATGCTTTGGCTCAATTTTGAGGAAGCTTTTACTGGGGGAGTAAAACCGACTTATTCTACGCATGGCATGCTCATATGATGGCGTGATCCAGTTGCTGTCATAACAGTTCAGTTCAGGTTTATGATCTGCCTGAGAAAGAGGAAAAAAAGTTCATAGCTAAAAAAACCAGGTAACAAGTCACATAAAAGTCCACAGAAAAACTCTGGATATGTTCTGTATTTCCCATTCTTAGAAGCTGGTAGAGAACATGCACAGAAGACACAGAGAAGAGAGGTCACCTGCCAAGAAACTTGCCTTATTTTCCAGCTGGCAGAAAGACTGACAACCCACGGATAGATATTTCCCTGTTGATGAGAAAGACAGAGGCTTACCCCTGTCTGTGCCACTCACTCGGATTTCCAAGGAGGCTTGTGTGAAGGTGGTAGTGTCTATGGAAAACGAGGATTGTCCCTGCTCATCTGTAGTGTAATTCCCTTTGTATCTGTCTCCATCCACAGAAACTGTGATGGTTTCATTGGCAATTGGAGCATCAGTGCCATCGACCAGCTTCACCTAACAAAGCAATAACAAACTTCAGGTTTTAGACTAGCAACAGAAAATAATACCCAAGTAGTAAAGCCACTTGTCTTTTTCCTTCTTTCCAGGCAGGATGTTTCTTGACAGAGAAGAACAAAAGAAAAGAATGTGGAAATGTGTGAGGCAAGTCCTGAGTTGAGGGAACAACTGAGAAAATTCTCAGTAAAACAGGCTGATTGGCCCATGGAAATGATCTATCAGGATCCTAAGTTCCTCAGTAGTTTTAATTCCCCTGGCCAGCCTCATTTGGGACTCCACTACTTATCATCTACCTCTTGGTTCAGGAACTCTATGTTCTGGCTTGTGCCTTGTCCCGGTAGACCTACACGTAGCTCTTTCTCCTGCTGTTCCCATTTGGTTAAGTGGACTTTCTTGACTGGTCTCAGTCCTGACTCATCATCTCACATTGTCGAGTGGTCACTAGACTGTTGGTGGAACCTGTTATTGTCACCACTCCTGCTCTGCTCAGTTTGGCTGAGTAGTTGGGACTGTGCTCTTGTTGATGAGATCACTATGCCTACCTGTCTTGTGGTCACCCTTTGCACCTGGATAACATTCCTTTGAGGAATAGTCCAAGCTTGTTGCTCCCTGTCAGAACAATGGGCCTTCTCTTCTGTACTGGGCTGACTGCCTGGAGTGTCAGGGTCATGTGCCTCTTAGAGTGCCCCAACTATCAATAATTCATCTGCCTGTGCAAAGGCAGAGGAAGGTGGGCCATGTAACCTGCACTCACTGCTCCTCCATCTAATGGGATTACACTCTTGTGTGTTTGCTATGCCATTTGTTGTCCATGGTCTCAGAAGTTCCTTACCCTCCCGAAGAGTGGAATCCCTGGTCTGTACTGAGAGTCCAGCAGGTCAAAGCTGATTTTGCTCATGATGGGTGTGATACCACAGGAGCCTGTTCCAGTCATTTCTATTCCTGAGACAGAGCCCAGTAAAGAGGGATTATTAATGAATTTTTAGTCATGTTGGTCCATCTTTCTTGTCTTTGCCAGGCCTCCTGTTAGGGCCTGCCACCATTTTGCCATATCCATGTGATACATACCTGTGCCATCTTCTGTGATCTTGCCTTGTACCTCAATGCTCATCTCATATCCCCTACGCTGGAGTTGAAATAGCTTGGTCCTCACTAGACCAGACACACACCCACGAGCATCTGACTAAGCAAGGCATTGGAGAGAAAATTGAAATACTGTGAACAAAGTTGGTGCCATGAAGGACTGAAATAGAGACCCCAAACCCAACATGCCTAAATTCTGTCCATGAAATCCCAGACTTATGTCTCCAAGACCAGAACTTGTGTTCAGCCTGTTTCCTAGCGTTTCATCTGTATGTTTTCTCTGTTCTGGGAGGTACCTGACACACAGTTCTCTAAGGTACACACTGTTCCCTGTTAACTTCCTCCTACCTTAGTTCTGTTTTTCTTCCTGTTTCTTCCATTGTCTTCACTGCTTTCCTTGTTGCCATTTCTCATGTATTTGACCCATGTACAATATTACCTCATCTTCTTTGTTCCTTATTCTCTATACTGCTTTCTTGTTTTGTCCTCATCTTTGCTCCTCACTCCCTGACACTCCCTCTCACAGTCACAAAACTCTTTCACAGATTATTTTCTTGGTTTTTGGAACCATAGCAGGGACCTCATGGCTGATAACTGCAGATTTGTCACTAGTCTCAGTGGGGTCAGGATTCCAGTTGTAGAGTTTTCATCATCAATTCTGTTTCCAGTTTAACGACCCCTCTCTGAAGCCTGCCTTCCTCTGAGATTCTCTGCTTTTCCCTGGACAGAGTGCCATCTCTGATGTTCTACTATCTCCCAACAGTCACAGATTTGGCCTCACTTAAGATAACATTGCCCATTAACCATAAGAAAAAATACTACATGTTAGTCTTGGGACTCACCTGTCTAGTGAATTCTTCACACACAGATTCTGCCTCTTTTCCGTAACAACTTGAAGCAGAATGGGAAAATTTACGGCACACTTGGACATTCACCAAACCAGGAACAGGTTTCCCATAGGTGTACCTATAATAATAACGTGTTAATGTATCAGATGAAGAGACAATCAGTTACAGTCACACTCAAATGCATCTCCTTAGAGACCTCTGTGGACAATTTCCTAATACTTCTTCTTAAAGGCTGACTAATCTGATATTTTAATGATTCTAGTGATTATATTTACATCATTTCCATAGTAAGATTCTGCCATTATACATGGAAGAAACATACATTCTGTTCTAGGGGGGAGGTCTTTGCAGAAAAAGATTGACTTTAGAAAATTATTTCAGCCAGGAATATTCTTGTATTATAAACTGCTGAGGATTCAGTGAAGAAATGGAAAGGCAACCAGGAGCTCAGAAGGAGCAATTTATGAGTTAAAAATGAGAACACTGGGTTTGCATCACCAGCGTAAATTATGTCTGATCTGATATCTCTGAGTATTTGAGGGTTCAGGATTGGCAGAGAAGCTCTAATTGAAGAAATGAAAGGACAGAAAGAGAAAATATACAATGAACTGGGAAGTAAGAGCTGTGGACCAGTTTGACATCATCTTTAAAGGAACACAGAGAAGACCCTTCACTTTGACTGCTCAGACCAAGTAGCAAGCTCAGGATTGACAGAGTGAAATAAGCTTGCAATGGATGCCTGGGAAAAGTATAAAAAGCCTTCACCAGTTCTTCTTTTGGTCCTTGGTAGAAAGGAGGAGTGAAGGATAAGCAAGAGAGATTTACTGGAGCTCTGTAACTCACAGACCACAGACAGACACTGGAAGCTCGTCGTCCTTAATCGTGATCATCCTGGGCAGCTTCACCAGGACCTCAAACTTGGGCAGCACTAAATGAGAGACAGAAAGTCTGATATGAGATGAGTGAATGACAGCTGTGTACTATACAGCAACCCAAACAGAGAGCCAGGGTCATCTTAATAGGAACCTCTTCGTGCTCTTTAGCAGGGATCTCCTACCCCTTCCCTAGGTTTTCTCAGCCTTCACCATTTTTTGGGTTCAAAGGGAATTAAGGAAGTTTGTAGTCCTTACCTTCTCTTATTTACAGCACATGCTTAAGTGATCCCACTGGCACCAGACAGCTGTGTAGATCCCTTATGTATGTCCATTGAGAAGGACACATTGGTCCTGTGTGTTGTGTTCACAATTCATAATTTGCAACTAGGACTTGGAGCAGCACATTCACCACCTTTGTAATTTAACACATTGAAATGTCTTGAATCATTGATTCTCTTGGTTGATTCTTACTGTTCAGGAGGTCCGAAGCTGCTCTTAGGTTCACTAATATGTACCATGGGATACTGTCCTGCATGCCCAGGGAGTTCTAATGAATCTAGCCACAGACTCTCAGGGCTATATTTTCAAGGGGAAGAGGCAGCAATAAAGCTCAATATAAAGGGGTACAAGTAAAAGACATATTTTGCTCCTGAGTATTAAATTACATCCCTCTTCCCATATTGCATCCTACAACCCTAAGCCTCCAACTACTCATGCCCAGGACTGGACTGAAGCATGTAATGGCCTGCTTCCAGGTGGTGAACCTGAGGTGTTTTTCACACTGCAAGGAAATAACAGCAGGGTGGGTACACATCCAGACCCAGGAAGTGGAAAATAACCTTGGGTTATACAGTTTAGACATAAATTTGTCTCTAAAATGGGAGGCAAGGCTCAATGTTTCAACCCCAGAGCACATTTCCTCAAAAGACTGTAAGAGAAATAGCAATAGGAAAGATTCACAGAAACGACTCAAGAACAAATAAAAGAAAAATTAGCCTAGTGTAAGGCTAGAAAAGGGGCATACTTCTTTGATCTTGTGGGGTATTCAGAATGATCTTTGCGGGAGGAGGAACAGACCATCTGTCACCATGGTACGTTGAAGCCTATAACTTTGTTTGTGGTCAAATTATTCACCATGCCTGACTTTGAACCAAATAAGCCAGCCACTTCTGATACTCAATACCTTCTGGCTCAGCCCCTATGAATCCCATTGCCTGTATATTCAGTCCCTCTTTTCTACATGCTGTTCCCAGGAAATTCCAAATTGAGAGGTCACAGTAAAAGGCATTGCTGTCAACCCCACTTGCAGCCCATACCTCCTCTCCTTACCATATTCCTCCACACTGAAGAAATGTTCCACAGGGGATGAGAAGCTCTTCTGCACAACTATTTTGTAGGAGCCCTGGATGGGGTCTGATGTGAGGGGGAAGGAGAGCTGTATAAGGCCTGTTTCTAGTTCCACCCCTTGCCACTGGTACACACGGTTCCTCTGGGGATCCTACAGGTGAGAGTAAAAACATCACAAGACAGGAGACTCCTGGGGACAGAGCAGTGCAGTGCCCAATTTATATGTCCTTGCTGGGATAGGCCTGTCTGTAATTATTCAATAATCTGTGAGGATCTGTAAGCACTTACCTGTCAATTCTGCATAACTAGCACACAAGAAAGCTTTTTAACCCTGATGGTCCTGTGTTGTCTCCTCCTCAGCTCTACATGCATGCTTACGAATGATGGGGCCTGAAATCTAGGAAAGACAGACTGGCAAGGTAGCAAGATAAAGAAATTGATATCAGAAGTGGAACACAGAGAAGGGGAGATCTAGACGTTCCCTCCTAGGAAGGAAGTTTCAGCTTCCTTAACTGGCTATACAGCCTGCAAAAAGGGTTGGTTTTTTCCCTGCCTGGAATGAAGACTGTTGAAGTACCAGTACACAGTCTGATGAGGAATCAGATGCCTGATATATCTATGGGACTGAGAAATGTACATGTGTAAGAGTCCAAAGCTACATGAACAGAGGGAAATGTACCCCACATATGGAGCTCTCTTTTCTTGTATCTCCCTGCTCCTAATGCTGGAGCTGAAGTCTCACCACTATTACAGCTGTGTAATGTTCATTATGAACTATCAATAATAATTCACTCAGCCCCAAATTTCTTGTAGAAGTCACTGAATTGGCACAGTGGAGCTACGTATTTTGATGCCCCTTTCCAGGCTGCTCAGTAGTATAGTTAATGTTTACAGTCTTTCATTTTCTGCCTGCTCTTTGCTTTGTACCTCGTCTGTCACCAAAAGTTCATTTACTCTAGATAGGTATGTGACTCAAGGTATGTGACTACGTGCATTTACTTCACTGAGATTTTATCTCAGTGCTCAGGGAAAACCAGGATGTGAATGGCATCTCCCAACTGGAGGTCACCAGTCAGGGGGCAGAAGCGGGGCCTGTCTTCCCAAGAAGCACTCTGGGAGGACAGAACAGCCAGTGCTCTGACCAAATCCTCTTCATTATCACATTTCAACCCGGCTAAAAAGCTCACCCCTTAATGTGAATGACACCACTGGGCTTCCTTGGAAGAGGAACTCAAGAAAATGTTTACAGCTGAGCTTGTGATCTTGTTGCCGTGATGTATCTATAGGGAAGGCCTGAAAGCCAGTGTGTTTTTCCTCAGAAAGGGTTTTTGGTGTTTTTTTTTTTTTTAGTTCTAAATGACATAAGCAACAGGTCATGATAACAGTTCAGAAATAGTAGGCTCATTCTAACTTCTGCCTTGGTGGTTGACTAAGATAAATTAGTGACATTAAGGGTCTGGATTGATGGATATTTATTTCTTTAGCAGTGCTGACTTTTAGGCTGTTACCTTACTCCTGCCACTCTTTCCTTTGGTCCTTAACTTACTTAACACAGTTCTCCAATTTCAACCACACTTGGCAAATAGAAAATCTTAGTTCTGATTGGAAGGAGGAATAAGCCGTTCTGATACGACCTCCAGGCAAGTGTAATTCTGTTCACAGCATGGCTTGCATTGATTAACTATTTTGTTCCTACAGCACATTTTGCAATCAAAGAACCATTGTTGGAACTTCTTTTGATGTCCAGCTACTCAGCCTTCTTGTACCCAAAGGAAAAAGTTTATAAATCCTATGTTTTCCTTTGCACCTCAGCCTGAAAACACTGCTGGAGACAAGTACCTCTGTGCCTGCACATTATTCTGAAATAATAACATGGTTATCCACTTACCTGAACGTAGACAAATGGAAACTGTGGGGCAAGAGCAAAGAAAAATCAGTATTAGACATCTTAGTTACATGTGGATGGAAGTAATTTCCAGATTTGAACTGAAGGACAGAAGAACAATCTTCTAAGAAGTCCTTTGGGTTCTTCCCTTTTTGTACTTGCTCTTTTTCCTTGGTTCTTGATGGTTAAGAGAATATTTTCTATAATATTTTAGGGCCCTGACTTTTCATCTTACCACAGTATGAAAACATGATGAAGTAAGAGTTTTCAAAGAACTTGTCTGCATGAGGAACTGATTGTCAAATAAGCTAAAAGGGTGGACTTACACCCCTGACCAGTTCCTTAGAACAAAGTTCTTGTCATTCTGCTCTCTGTTTCTAAGCTTGTGGTTGCACCCACTGCCAGAAACAACTGCAGATCTGTCACTTCCAATGGAAACTTGTCCTACCCACATTTTCAGTAATGAGATCCCTGCCCAGATGCTTAGCCACATACAGGCTTTTGCAAATCTGGCTTTAAACATCTGTACGCTTTTGAAAAAGGGGACATGTTTTTCAGCCAATAGAGACAGGTGGAGTGTGTCCCAGGACAGAATACGAAATGAGGGAAGGATGGTGTGAGAGAGTATCATATGCTTTAAAGGCTGTCTTCAGTGGGTCTGGATGATGACAATAATGGTGTTAATTGGGAATCAAAACTCCTGGTTAACAACAAGTAATTATGACTCTACCTTCTCATTCAGTGGGTAGAAGTCTTTGTCCAGAGAGACGATCCGAAACATAACTGAAGGGTGTAACGGAAAAGAAGGAAATTCCACTGTTAAATTTTTAGCCATTACCAGGAAATGTCAGTGTTTCAATAACTTATAACTCAAATTCATTCCATGGATCAACAGTCTCTGAATTGAGATCTTTCAGTAATGGAAGCAATTACTTCAGGTTCTTTCTTTTTCAGATGGTGAGGGGCAGATAAATTTAGAAGGATAATTAGGTCTTGGCTGAATTGAATTGTCCCTAGGGAGTGCCTGTCCTGCTTTGTTGATTCAGGTGCAGCCAAGGGAGACTATGCTTTGAAGTCATCCCAGTTTTGTGCCACCAGTTAAGTAGAATGAATCTGAGCCTATGTCTACATCTGGCTGAGATGCTGTGCCTGGAGGATGAAAAATAGGAATGATGAAGGTACCACATGCCCTAGATCTCAGCTGACAGATATAAGATTTACTGAGAGTTTTAACTACCCCAAACTTTTAAAGTATAGTGTCTCTGGGGAATTAAGTCCTTGAGATTTTCTGCTGTCATAGTCAACACCAACCCAATTCCCTGTACCTGTTTGTCCAGGCTTGTAGATGGGTTTGTCTGTCTGGATGAAGACCAAGCTCTCAGAATTCTTGACCAGCACTGACTTGCGGCTCTTGAACTGCAGGGTGTCCCCCTTCACCATCACAGTGAGAAATGCCACTGATGTGCTATTGGATTTTGGTAGCTAAGGAAAATGAAGAGGAAAACTGTTTTACAGATTCACCCCATTGCCCTAAGCCTTTGAAGGACGGAGTATTATCTGGGTCAGAAAGTTCCCTAAAGGGACAAAAAAGACTCAATGCATGAAACAAGAGAAAAACATTATTCTCTTCCTTCATTTATGCACTTTTTTTGAGAAATATTGAATCTGATCTTACTCTATTGTATCGGTGATTTATCAAAACAAAAATTAACCCAGATTCATTAATTAGGGGGTGAAACCTGTTGCTTACATTACTCAGCAACCTCTGTCCTGCAGTAAAAATTTGTGAATAAGCTCCAGAAGGAGACAAATGACCTCATGAATCTCAGTATCTTTAACCATTCCCCAGTTTCTACAGTTTTGATTCCACCTCAATACTTTTCCTCTGAGGCTTATATAGATCAAACAAAAATGGGATACATTCTGTCTGTCGAAGTTCCAAAAGACTTCTCTAAGTCCTGCATGCACAGAAGCATCATGTGGGACACAGAATTTGATAATGGTGGAAAATTATTCCTCATAAGGCTACCACAGTTAGATATCCACATCGAACTAAATTTTTTGTTTGTCTTAGCTTAGAAGGCTGATTGCAGTGTGTCTTACTTTTCATTTCTGGACTGTTTGGATCTACTACATCACGTCAATAAACACAAGAGATCATCCCACAAGGATGAGATACTCACAGAGAAAGGGATGCAGGTGAACACATCTTTCTCTGACACCACATCATCAATCAAGCTCCTGTTCTCCCCTTGATGCTCAAGTGTGGCACTCAGAGTCACAGACTCATT
This sequence comes from Lepidothrix coronata, assembly GCF_001604755.1. NCBI lineage: Eukaryota > Metazoa > Chordata > Aves > Passeriformes > Pipridae > Lepidothrix > Lepidothrix coronata. The sequence continues at coordinate 865,490 of NW_016690354.1, read as the reverse complement.
GAGGTGGCTCAGCTGAACACAGACTTTCTCAGGAGAATCCGTGTGTATCACAAAGGGCAGTAGCACCATATACTGCCTAGGAAGAGAGGGAAGCAAGAAAGATCAGAAATGTGAAACAGTTTTAATGGAACAGTATTAAGTGAAAGGAAATTAACAAATCAGCATGTCTAATCCATTACTATCCCTGTGAACTGCAGTGCATATAACATGAGCATTCATTTTATTTTGGGTTTATACATATTAAACGGCCTAACTAATTAGCCTAAAAGCCGGAAAATGCTTGCAGTAGAAGGAACAATTTCTATGCTAATAGAGAGTGCTTTACAAAGGATGTTTTGTTTGGCTTCACAGCAGGGAGAAAGGAAGGTTTGAAAGGTTCCAGGCTGTTAATTGAATTTTGTATATCCTACAATCTCCTATTGAGACTCAAAGGCACTAGCTAAAAACAGTTGAAAAACCCCACCCAGTTGTCTGGCTGCTCCAGTCTTTGCCTATCCAGGTTTCCAAATCTTTCACATGCTGAGCAAAGATGTGAGCAGTTTGGGACCTTATTAAGATGAGCACACAAAGGATTTCAGAGTGTAGTGTTTTATTGCAACTCAAGTGTACTTGTGCCTTCAAAGAGCTTTTGACAAAGGTCCCTCACAAAAGACCCTTAAACTCATCTGTCATTCAATAAAAGGGATCATTTTACTAATAAATCAGAATTATTAATTCTGACCCGGATTAATTGGTTAAAAGATAGGACAGAAAGGGTAGGAACCAATGAAAATCTCTGGAATTTGTGTTGGGATCCTTGTTCTTCAGTACACTTCTAAATGATCTGGGAAGTAAAATTTTCTGATAATTGTCCAGGGTAAGAAAATACCTAAAATTGACTTATGTGTTTGTGAAAAAGTGTTGTTATATGGTAGAACTGAGTAGCAAAAATGGCAAATGAACTGTTCATAAATGGAAAATAATATCACTAAGTGGGCTATTACTACGCAGACTTGAGCACCGTTGATCACTCTTGGAAAATTCCCATTCAGTAATGAGTAACAAAAGGACTGTATGAAAGTGTTCAGAAAGGAGTAGAGGACAAATACAGCTTTGTCCATCCAGAGCTACGTTATTGCCTGGGCTCTGGGCTTTTTGGGAAATCCTAAAGCTACTGTGGAGGCAGTGAAACCCAGGCAGTACTTCAATTTCCTTCACCACCAGGCAATAGGATGAAGTGTGGTGAGGAGCCTGGCAGCAACTTTGCTCAGCCCGTGCTGCTTCAGAAGCAATGAAAGGAGGGAACTCCAGCCACCCAAGGAGTGACTTACTACTTGTGACTCTCTGCATTCTCCAGTGTTTCCCTTCTTCCACAGCCTTCTCACCACAGCTTCACCCCATGCCTGTTTCCCCTAAACTCATTTTCCCTGTCCCCTGTCAGTGGCACTGGCAATCTGACAATAACATCCAGTCGACCGAAGGGACAGCGTGACCTAGTTTGTTGGGAATTTGGCCTCATTTCTCTTCCTGTTCACTGTTCTTCTGAAATTTTGGCCAACTTGCAGAACTTCCCCTTAGACTGGTTTCCCTGCCTTTGAAACAAAGATATAAAATATGCTGTTTATAGACCTCTCTTTAGGTGTTTTGGGATGTGTTGGTGAAAAGAGCTAGATTAATTAAAGTACTAGGAGGGCTTTAAGTAACTTGGGTCACAAAATCCACGTGTAGACATTCCAGACAAAAAAAGCTGCCTAAAGAGACCTCAGCATCTTCCCTGCATGCAACAAGCTGTTCTGACGAGAGAGGCAGTGGCTCTGACAGAAGCATGCATCAAAGGAGGAATAGGAGACCCTGGGGAAAGTGGTTGAGGCAAAAATTATGAGTTTGTCTATACAGAGAAGGTAATACTGTAGCTTAAGGTGGAATCATGTCTGTCTGTGTATTGACCCTCAGCTACTTACTAGAACAAGCACCTAATCAAAGAAGGCAGTGATTTTCATCAGCTCCATCAGCCCAAATCCATACTTGCCAATTCAAGTGTCATTATAACCTCACATTTCCGACCATATTCAGTGTATTCCCAAGTATGTACACTGCATTGTAAAACAGCTTACAGAATAGGAGAACAATACCTTCTGTTGCATTCTTCCAGAACGACACGGAGAAAGAAAAGCAATGGAAGAAAAAAAAGCAAAAGAAAACATATCTTGCTCAATATCTTACAGAACGACAAAAGTTTTGTTTGCAAAGGACCTCTGGATGTCTCGAGACCAACTTCTCTCCTGGAACAGCACTGTTGCAAAGGACTCCATAGATGGAGTTTCTACCATCTATGTTCCAGTGCTGCACTCTGTGAATGAGTTTTTTTCTAATATGTAGTCCGAACCTTGTGTCTCCCGTGCAGCCAGCCACATCTGAAATAGCAACTGCTGCTGCCCAAAGAAGTGATATCACTACTTGCACAGGGCACAGTAAGCAAGTCTTAGCTGGAAGTTTAATTTTTGTCTTCAGTTCAAGGATGGCTTCCCGTCTGTGTTGTACACAGCACCTGATCTACCCTGCAGCACTTAAAACCATTTATACTAACTAGCAATTCATAGCTCAGACTCCACTGCCTCCCTGCTGGGCTCCTATCTTCCTTCTGGGGAACACAACAACACTCCTGTCTCTCCCACCTCATCCTTTCCTCCTTCTTCCCTCACAAAATCGGGCTCAGATCCAGGACAAAGATCAACCCACAAGAAAGATGGAGAGAGACTATTTACAAGGGCACATGGTGACAGGACAAGGGAGAATGGTTTCAAACTTAAAGACAGTAGGTTTAGATTAGACATTAGGAAAAAATTCTTTACTCCGAGGGTGGTGAGGCACTGACACACGTTTCTCAGAGAAGCTGTGGATGCTCCATCCCTGAAGTGTTGAAGGCCAGGTTGAATGGAGCTCTGAGCAACCTCATCTAGCAAAAGGTGTCCCTGTCCACGTCAGGGACCAGATGATCTTTAAGGTCCCTTTCAACCCAGGCCAGGTTCTATGATTCTATGTTGCCCAAAGGTCTTAACAGGATGGTTTTATTCCCTTTCCCCCTGATGTTGAGCAAGGATGAATTAAGATTACTTAATTACTTAGTTACATCAGATTTCTGTAGGGAGACCAGAGACCTCTGCTTGACCCCAAGGCAGACTTGGCTGGCTGATCTACGCTGGAAGCATCCAAACAGGGCAGATGAATGAGGAGCTGATAGTACACTATGATTTAAAGGTCCTAGAGGCTGAGCCAGTCATCACTTCACCTCTGACCACACAGTGGGTGGCAGCAGTAATGCTGCACCTTCTGCCATACCTGTTAGCACTATGGCAGTGCTTCTGGGCATGAAATCTCTGCAGCAAGCATTACAAGACCTGTGTGTGTGAGAGCTGCACTTCTGTCAGCACAGCAAGAGGAACAGTGTGTGACAGCAGCTGGAGTCTGAAGAGGGAGACTGCTCCCACCCAGATTAGAGACTTGAGAGCAACACTCTTTGCTAGGGGAGGCTGGGGTGGGCATGCCAGATTCCAGTCAGCCTGTGCCACCCCAGGCTGCCCCTCTCCTTGGGGCCATCAGCAGAGTGTGTGCTGTTGGTCTGCAAAGCCCTGGCGTGGATGTCCAATGGACGGTGCTGGCGCCAGACTCTGCCGGAGGAAGCGAATCTAGGTCACAGATCCTCTTTGAGAACGAGTACATCTGATGCTGCCAAGGGAAACAAACTGGCAGGAGAAAGGGGAACAAACCAGCTTGAAAGCAACAGGAGAATGTGGAGAAGTAACTCAGTGATTGAAACAAGGATACTCTAGGGAGGGAAAGTGTCTGGAATCTGTCATCAGACCCAAAACCCCCAGGTCCTGAGAGGTTCTTAGGCAGAAACATACTTAGGCAAAGATGTTGTGAGGATCCAAGTCTGGACTATCAGGCAGCTGCAGGGCAGGACTGTGGGCACTGACAGAGATTGGGGAGGGAGGGAGGAAGGGCTCGAAGGGGGGCACTGGCAGAGATGGCAGTGGGGAGGGGTCCAGGACTGGACAACTAGGGGGTTACAGAGTGGGAATGGGGAGCACTGCCAGTGCTGTGCAGGACACACAGGGCTTGGTTATTAGTGGGATTCAGGGCAGGAATGGAAGAACTGGGAAACAGGAAGGAAGAAAACTGAAGGAAAAGGGGAGCACTAAGACCTCCCTCCCCCCTCCGCCTGTGCAGCTTACGGTTCTGCGTTGGGAGAGGTATTTCCAGGAAGGAAGAAGAGAAGAAGGAGGAAGATGTTTGGTTTGCTGGGCAGCTTGTTCTTCCCCATGGTGCAGAGCAGGTCGTGGTGAGTGAAGCAGACACCCAGTCTGGTCCGGTGCTGCTGTTTTCCTGCACCTTGTAATTCTCCTCCACTCTCTGCTCAGTCAGCCTCTTTATAACTGCTCTCTGCAAACAGCCCAGGGGCTGGAGGAGATAAAGGCTTGGGGCCAGGGCCCATCCGGAAACAGGGAGAGGCGGTAAGGAGGAGCTGGAACAGAGGCACAGTATTTGGCCAGAGACTCTGAAAGTGGGGGAAGGGTATTTATTTGGATAATGCTTATATTATAAATCTTTGAATGATTCGTCCCCTGTTTTCCCTAGACCATCAGAAATCTGCAGTGCTGGGGATACAAACTGTATTCAACATAGGGTAATATTCTCTGTGAGCATCATCAATTCACAGCACTCTGATGTAGGGTGCTCTGATCTTTTAAGCCAAAAGCCAGGTTTATAGGTATTTTAAGAACAAAAGAAAACCCACAGACAGAAACACTGCTCATAACGTGTTAACAGAATACTGCCATAATTTGCTGACAAAGTTGCTATAGGTTAGATAATTAATTTGTCGGGGATATAACCCAAAATGTGATGGGCCGCTGCTCTAGATATGGAAGTATGTTCTGTTTCCACTGTGAATATGTACAAATATTACACAATGATGTTGGGAGACATCCTTGCCTCCCTAGAATGGTGATCATCTTCCATCATTCAGTGTCACCTGGAGCGCAAATGTTCCAGGTGGCTCCTCCTTCCCATTGCCAGTTCAGATCTGTGGTGCTCTGAGTCAGGTTTGTAACAGATGTTGCTCAGAAATAGTGCTGCTCACTTGACTTGGTCTTCTGCAAACCTCTGGTTGTAGGAGCTTATCTAGAAGCTGAATCTAGTGAGAAAAAAAGTTAGCTAAATTCCAGCAGATCATTAAAGAGAAATATTCAGTTCAAACTATGAGCACTTCCTGACCAGCCTAACTAGGTGGAGTGTTTGCACCAGTCCATGGAAAACTGTTAAAATTGCAGCCATAATGCTATCAGCATGCCTTCCAGTGCTGTGTAGTGAAAGGATTCAGTAACACTCTTTATGGAGATTCGTGATCTCTGTGAAGATTTCTGTTGTGTATGACTAACCCGGCAGAGAAAACGCTGCAGCACAAACCACCTTGAATGTGCCTTTGTGAAGCCATGTTAATAGCAGAGGTTCTCTGTTCTGCACGAGAGAGCTTATTGGACCACAACAGCACAGGCAGCCCTATTTGCTCTCTGTCTGAAGATCAAGCTTTGAAAAAGAGTGAATGTTAAGACTAAATGTTAGCTATAACAGCATGTCTTGACTCTGACATATTAGCCAGAAAAATGTAGGGAAGAGCACTGCAAAGGACCAGGAGAAATGTCTGTAGATAAAAGGAAATTTAAGGATGGTGTTCAAAAATCAGGCACAGACTCTTGTAGAATTAAATTTATCACCTTTTGTAAACTGCAAAAGTTAGGAAAACAGTCAGGAGGCAGCCAATGTCTGCTGGTGGGAAGTGTTACAAATATATGTCATATGGAGAAGGAATGAACACATACCCACTCAAATCAGAAGATTTAGCAGACTATCAGTTAGAGATGGAAATACTGATAAAAAGATAGGGTTGTGTAACTGCCAAGTAATAAAATGCATAAAAATCTTTTTCCAGAAATGCCCCTGTCATTTGTCCTCTCCCATCTTTTACTTTAATAAATAAATTGTGCAAAATAGTGACTTTCAAAGAAATAGTGTCCTGGGCATTTGCTGGAAAACATGACTTATGCCAAGTTGTCTGTTGTCATTTAGACTGCTGAAAACTGAAACCAAAACCCAATCTGAATGGACATATGCAAAGTACACCTTAAAGATGAGTATATAATAATTCAAAATTCATAGATCTACAGAACCATCGAACCCTGAGATTCAAGGTGATATTTGCTATCATCTTCTTCCATGAACTTACCATTCACAAGGTATAAAATACCTGCTTCTCAGTTTCCCAAGAACCACTTACCAGCTCTCTGACACCCTAATTCCCACTTTGCTCCACAAACACTAACGACCCTATTAGCTCAGGCAGTTGGTGCTTCAGCTGACTCCTCTCTCACAGAGCTCAGAACAAGTGGTCTGAACTTGTACTTAGCTTGAAAGCTTTTGGGTGTTTTTTCAGTTCTGAAGGGGAGATTGTGTGTTTGGAAGACTGGCTACTTCTTCCAACAAGGCTATATATATATCACTGCTGAAAAAGGCACACAACATCTATGCTGTACACAGTGGTGGTTTCAATGACCTATCAGTCATAATTTTAACCACAGGAAAGATATTTCCTCATGCAATAATACTTCATATGTGTCTGTGGTCACTGTGCACGTGGCAGGTCAAGAGAAAATCTGTACGTGCCTAACATCTTCAGTGACTGGTCCCCATATTAAGCTGATACAAAAGGCAAGTGAATCATTGTACCTAATTGTTGATCACAAGGAATTTAAATTATGCCATGTCACAGTATATCTAACCAAAATGCCTAAATCAAATTTCTTATATCCTTCCAAGCAGAGTGGATTTCTATACTAAATGATAGCAATTAATTTTGGTTCTTCCTGCTTTAAAATAAATGATTACATATGTTTACTCTCACTTTTAAAGATAGAACATCTTTTGGCTGTTTCATAGGAGGTTTTTGAAACATATATTTCTAATGCTAAATTAAAACTATAACATTTTTCTGAAATTTTGTTCTGTTCCAAAGAACACTTGGGAAAATTAGCTAAATTCTAGATAATTCTCATAGAGATTACAGTAAGTGTTATATTCCAGTAAGTTACATGTGCTGATACACTGGATTTCCTTTACAGATATTATTATATTTAAATGGAGCAAGACACCAGGTCAATAAGTAACAGATGCCATGGAAGCACTTTTCCTGAGTGTATCGTTACAACTATTTTTTATTTTCTGAAGCATTCAAATTTCCACAATATTTCCTTCACAGTTTCTTTTCATCAGCACTTTAAAATGTATTATTCTGAGTTGGACTGACTGACACAAAAGTTAATACAGGCCATGATGAATATTGATAAATTCCGGTCACAGCACACTTTATCCTCCAAAGTTTCCTCTAAGCTGTACAGTCTTCAGTGCACTGCTTGGCAAAGATGACAGAAAAATTTGATGTGCTCTGCTCCCAAGTTTAAAACTCAAACCCTTAAACTCCCAAGTTTATGATCACTATGGAAAGCACATTTTCCCTTGAAAATAATGTAAGATATTAAGCTGTGTCATTTTAATCACCTTAATTCTGGCATAGCTTCCTCTGACTTCTTTCTTTAGCTTTGTGGATGACTGCCAATTATCCAATAACAGAGTGGCTCACTGGTGACCGCAATTGCAGGAAGAAAAGGTGTCTGTGAGTGGGTGTAAATACTCTCAGTACTAGCACAACAGTATTATATGTGGGAATCCCTGTCCGCCACAGAAGTCTTAAGCAATTTTGGAACCACTGTCACCAAAGGTAGATAATCCCAAGAAAGACACTTGCATCTTTAATATGTTCCTCTTCTGTCTCCTGAAGGACTGTAGCACAATGCTGAACCCTCAAAGCCAAAGCAAAGCAATAAATTGAACTTCAACCTTTGGCTTTGAAGAACAGGCATATGTTAAAAAACTGAGGAAATGATTCTTGAAAACACTGGTATTGTGCCTAAGGAGGTCCATGTCCTTTCACCTAAGAACCTCTGTTGGAAACCAGCAGGTCTAGTAAAGGAATGTCTCTCGCTAGTACCTACATCCTCTTTGTATGGTGACAGGTGAGAAAAGAATCACTGTAAGACCCGAGACTTATATTAACAGCTCTGGTTAACAATATTATGCTGGCTGTTCAGCTAAAGGCTGAAAAATACTCCAGGAGAGAAAAAAAAAATAAATATTTTTATTTTAAAGGAAGTCCAAATAATGATGTTGGTTCCCAAACCTGTGTATTTAAAGCAAAGAAATCCAAAGCAATATATTTCAAATGACAAAAAATATGACAAGAAAAAGTAATTGTATAAATCAATAGAAGTAATAACAACACCCAAAGACATAAGAAAGGGTTTATTATTGTGTGGGAGACAAAATATTTCACAGGCCATAGTTAAGAGAAGGTCCTTTATCAACAAACCTCAGGAAATAGGAACATTATACAAGTTGCAACAAGCAGAAAAAGGAAGATATGCAATGAAATGAAATGCCATAAAAAGGCTTCATCAGCTAAACTTCAAATGAAACTGAAAATGTCAGAACTAATAAAGATGATCCACTTTGGTTGCTTGTTGAATATCTTAACCTCAGAGAAGGGCCTGGTGGCAGATAAACTGTTTTTCAGACACGGACAGCTGGGCTGCCAGATATAATCCATACTTCTGTGGTGTCATATGAACAGATGAGTAAATTCAGGCATGGCAAGTGCATCAATTAATTATTATCATTTCGATGCACTTTGTAGATTAAATTGCAAACCAGATGGGTGGCTGCATTTCTAAATAGTCCTGTGACCATATTTTATGGGATATAAGGTAGCCCATTTGTAGAGTAAGCCCTACAGAAAGTAGGGTTTATCTGCCATTCTCAGTTATATTATAACGAACTTCATAAACTTGGTCTTGTCTTAAAAGAAACCTAGACTGTGTGTTGCAAAAAAGGCTATAACCAATGTTGTTAACCCTTGGGCATGAGAGACCTATAGTGTGTCTCTCTGATACTTACAGTGCACAGCACACACAGAGTAGGATCAGTTATTGAAATCCCACTACTAAATCCATTAAAGGCAATTAGTGAGAGATATCTAATAATTTTAAAATATATAAACAAGAAACTCTTTGCATGTTCACAGATAATTTTTGGATATTATAGAGAAATGAAGATACTCTCTGATGTAGTAATGAATGACAAGCTATTTTCATTTTTACTTTTGTACTACTCATACTATTGCCAAGGAAGGGGAGAGAAAAAGTCAAAGCATTTACAAATGTGTCTGAGAACAGCACTTGGGACAATTATCTATGCTCTTTTTGAGTCATATGACTGTGCTTTTCAGATAAAGCTTTACCATATAAAAAGACATACTAAATGCACATAAAATTTGTGTTTAGCTTTAGCTGTTATATGCTCCCTTTCTCCTCAAATGAAGTATAGGCATCTCATAAAGATCATTCTGCTGGCCCTGAGGTTGATGTTCAAGTTAGGTTGAATGGCACTGAAGCCAGACTTTCCTCAGAGATGCACAGTGGCAGAAGCAGAGGCAATGGGCCAAGCTGCATACAGAGAAATTCTGAGCAAATGAAAGAAAAAAAGTGCTTCCCCCAAGGGTTATGTAATAACAGAATAGGTACCCACAGGTCTCATGAGATATCCATCCCCAGAGACCATCCAAACTTCATAGCACAACACCATGAGCAAGAGTGCCAGTACAGAAAAAAAGTACTTAAATTGTGTAGGCATTTCAAAGATCTTTCCTGTTTGGATTTGATGTTCAGTTATAGCTATAAAAAAAGTGAAACCCTAAATCAATGCCCCCTCTGAATGGCTTTGCTAGAAGAAGGGAGCAGAAAGCAGTGGCATAGACCACGCTGTACTTGTCTGGTATAACATCCACTTACTGCAGAGATGTGCAAGGGGTCTCACTCCTCAGCAGTGCTGGATGGGGGTCCTGGCCCCCTCCAAAGGGGCCTCAGGCCAGAGCCTGCAGTCTGAGCTGAAGGGGCTGAAGTTTATGCTTAGTTTATGCTTAGCTGAGTTAATGACTTGTTGGGTAGCATAGGACAAGTCCATTGGGCTCTCTCTGCGCTACAGCTAAGCCAGATGTAATTTGGTGCTCAAGACACGGGTCTTTCCCCAGTGCAGAGAGGAGCTGAGATTCAGCTGCTGTGTTTGTTCAGTTTGAGATGGACGATGCTACAGGAAAGCCAGACAAGAAAGTCCTAATGGAGCATGAGGCAAGGAAATCAGATATTCTCATGTTTAATCCTTTCCCCTGCACTTCTGCTTTGTTCTGTTGCACCTTGATAGGCAGGGCAGAGCATGTTTGACCTTTCATGTCAGGGAAAGGTGTATGAGCTGTGACACTGCAACACAGCTGGAGAACATACCATTTATCAGGTCCCCTTTGAACACTGTCCTGCTACAGAGCCTGCCCTGGTGGCATTACACCACTGCACTTCCCACCTATTTTGGGGTACCCTGCACTGGAAACAAGTGGTTGGAAGGGAACAGGACAAGACCTTGCCTAAGCAGCCAAGGGCTCTGAAGAGAGAGCCACCTGTGCATCCCACACTCAACATACAGGACTTTCCAGATGAGCTTTACCATGCCACAGACCTTGGGTCATTGTGTAATGCGGACACACCTTGCCTTGACAAGGAGAACAGCAAGGGGAATCAGTGGGGCCTAAAGCTAGTCACTTCTAGTTAAGTGAAGTAGAAAACACATGGCATGGTTATGCAATTGCTTCCAGGATTAACCCAGCCTTAACCTCCCCATGGGTAGTGAGCCAAAGAGTACGAGGCTGAAAAAAATGTGCAAGGTTAGCACTTTAGTAACACGCACAGAGAGTCCTGTCAGTACACTGTATGGTGATTTTTATTCACTCTACCTCTGACTACCTTGTTTAAGTTTACCTTCCCTTCAATCTCAAATAGGAATTTTTAAATTTCCCAACTGTCGGGTTACATACACAGTCTGACGACATGGAGTACAGAAGCCCTGCTGAAATCACATTCTCAAGGGAGGTGCTGGTTTGCCCAGCAGGAACATTGCTGTGGCAGAAACATGGAGCAGAGGACTCCAGGGCAGGATCAAAAGGCATCAGGAGATGAGTGTTCTGAGATTGTGAGAGTATCAGAAAGGGGAAGAGTAAGAAGTTTCCTTGAAGGAGGCTATAAGGCCCTGTATTCAATGCAATGCCTTGCTTTTAGGATTTTCTTGACCCTCAAAAGGTAGCCCTTTAGGAGGTTGAGCAGAAAGAAGCTTTCACTTTCTTTGAGCTGCAGGATTAGCTTACACAACGTTGCTTCTTCACTTGAAAAATTTTTGAGAAAAATTTCAATTGTTGCTCTGAATAAGAAGTTGAAATATACATGAGTGATGTTCTCAAGAAATCCTTCTCTGTGTTATGCCCCACAGCCTGTGGGGCCAGAGATGTGACCATGCTTCTCTGTTACCTGCCTGATGAATCAGATGCGGAGGGTCATTTGAGTGCAAACAGAGCCCTACCTCCCTAACTGTCTACCAGGTAGGCTGCAAATGAACTCAAAGAAATAATCAGAGAACAAGGCTGAGTTGTTTCCTCAGAGCAATTTGACACATCACCATTTGTTGACTGAAGGTTCCTCTGGCACCTTTCTGGTCTTTGATCACTGAATTGGTTGGTCATTACTCACACTTCGTATTTGACACAGATGGTGAGAAGAACATCTGTAAAATAAAAGAAGTCTTTCAGCTGAGGTCTCTCTGTGCCATTGTTTAATAGCTTGGCACTATTACGTGTGACACTACAGGGATCACAGAAAATTTGAGCCAAAAGATGGAGCAACTGAATTCCCTGGACCAAGGACTCTTTTGTCTAACAAGAGTGCTAGCTAAGCAATTGAGGGGCCTAAGCAAGAGAATGATGCTACAGCAGAGCTCATCTTTCTGGAGAGATCCATTTTTTTTACACTAGATTTTGCATCCTGCTGCCTGCACTGTGGATAAGACTCACCATCTACAGTAAAAAAGCTTATGTTCCCTTTCCAAAGTAAGTATCGTCAATATAAGTCATCTTCTTAACTAGGCCATGACATCAGCCCTTTGCAGATCCTTGAGTGTGAAATCCACATGAACAGTAAAACAACTCCCATGGCATAAATAAACTCTACAAGAAGTATTTAATACAAAGGGAAGTAAGCTTGAGAGAGCATTATAGTCAAAGATATTATCATGTGATTATACTCTTTGTTAATTCTTTTTATTAATAAGAATTGAATTTCAGAATAGCTTTTAATGTACTTCTAACAAAGTCATGCACAGACCCATAGGAGATCCAGAAGCTACAGAGCAGATGTGAGGACACTGACAGACAACCATAGTGAGTTGGGAATTTCCCACAGTGTTGCTGACTCAGTTCAAGGACCTGCACAACAATTTCAGCTCTTTTAAACTTAGATGTGCAATACTGAGCACAGTAAACCAGTTTCAGTGCCTTTGAGTTGGCAGCAGTATGATAGTCTGTAGCAACTCTTAGGCCAGTGAGCCTGATTTTCTCACATATAGGCAACAGAGTTTGCTTAGCCTGTATGTCTTGCCAAAATTCAAGTGGTTCTGACCTTCTAATGCCTAAAGCACTCCCTCCTCAAATCTCAGATTGAATGATATGACACCTCAGGATTATCAGGAAAAAATTACATTCAGTCTAGTGGGTGTCCCTGTCTTGCTAAGACCACAATTAATATACTTCAGTTTCAGGTGTGTGGCACAAAACCTAGAGCCAAGGTTCCAGAAATCTTGGAGGTGTCAGAATGTGTTTTAAGAATATTGCTGTTGCCTGTGGGAGTGGGAGCCAGGGAGACATGATCTACATGCGTATATCTGGAGGAATGGTATGAGCATGGAATGTTTATTAGATTTGACTGCAACCAGCAATTAGCTGAGTCAGAGGATAAAAATGAGTAATAAACATTACATTTTCAGCATGTAGAGGAAGGGATTGCACTGGGAAATGTGCACTTGATGTTTTTATATTCAGGTTTGACCTTCCAGGAAGAGAGGGCTCCAAAAGAATGATAAAAATGCACACTTCTTTTTTTTTTTCCCCAGGACCTTGTTTCTTCCCAGAAAATGATGTTTGGCAGAACAGAATAACATTTGGCCAGACCTTAGGGGATTTTTATGAGTTCCATGTGCAGTGTACTGAAGCCTTAGTTTAATTGGCCTTAAATCCCTCAGAAAGATACACGTCCTGCATCCACATCCACTCAGCCTGCTCTCTTTTTTCAACCTTGTTATTGTAACTATTGATTTCTCTTGCTTTAGTCCAGTCTTATGCTCATGTAAATCGAGTCAGTTGCTACAGTTTGGGGTGTGTCAGGAAAGCAAAATTCACAGCCTTTTTTTAAAAAAAGCTTTTCTCCTACTGCCAGAGAAGTTTTAATTTTGGAACTTAGCATGGAAACCAGCAGTCTACCCAAAGCTATTTCATGCCCCACAAATTCCTCATCTGTGGAACTTAACGAAACGGCTTTTTACAACATCAATATCATGCATATCCTAGGTGGCCAGTCCTGCACAATTCTAAAACTAAAATTGCTTAGTATGTTTTTCAAAAGAAATTGACTCAGGAAGAGGGATATTCTGCGTTGACATGATTAATTTTCACTGGGGGAGAATAAAAAAAAAGCAAGCCCGAGCGTGGCTTTAGCGAATCGCCCGGTGAGATGGATCCTTTCAAACCACATGCTAGCTCTCAGCACTTGAGCAGTTTGCAGTGAAATTCTCGTTCGGGCCCTTGCACGGCAGAATCCGTGCCCGGTCCCTCCCCGTCTCCCCCCAGATCCGTGCCCGCTCCATCCCTGTCTGTTCCCGGATCCGTGTCCAGTCGGTCCACATCTTCCCCCAGATCCAGGCCCAGTCCATTCCTATCTCCCCCTGGATCCGTGCCCGATCCATCCCTCCCCGCTATCGAGAGGCGCGGAGCGACAGCTCCGCCTGGCGAGTGAGGGAGGAGCCGCGGCCATGAGAGCTCGGCGCGGATGGGCGAGGGCTGCAGGCGTCGCGGTGGCCCCCGATAAGAGGAGCATCATCCATGTTTCTTTCCAGAGCTCTGCTGCCTCGTCTCCAGCCATGCCTCCCTGTGCTTTTGTCCTCCCTGCTCCGGTAGTGCCTGGCTCACGCTGTTCCCATCCATCCACCAGCTCTGGCATGCTGCAGCCCAATAGCGCTTTGTGTTTGCAGAAATCACCGTGACTCCAAGTGTAACGAAGTAGGGATTAACAAGGGGTTCAGGAAAACGGGGAGGCTTGTTGCTAGTGGCTGTGGCAGGGCATCTTGATCCATCGTGATCTCTTTTGGACAAACTCTGGCCAGACTTGTGGACTGGAGGGCCTGAAACGCTGAGATCGAGGATATGGGACCAGGCGCTTACCAGGCCTGGACTGCAACTGGCCCCTTTCTTCACCCTCTCCTGTACTAAGCATGATGCAGTGTCACTCCATGATGTCCATATGTAAACCCCTACGCTTATGCTGCAGAGGCAGAGGCAGCGCCCTCTCAGGGCTCGGGAAATGTGAAGGGCTGTTCAGCAGCCATGAGCAATGGGTGCCAGCCTCTGGAGGTGGGAGGGACTGAACATGCTACGTTTTGTGGTAGTTACCCGCAGTTATCAGGTGTAGCTTAGAGAGGAGGTGAGTGCTGCAGGCAGGACAGGTTATGTTCCTCTCTTCATCCTCCTCTAGCCAGCAATCATAGTATGTGGGCTATCATTAAAATGTCTGTTCTGTGACACTCAAAAAAGGCCAATGCCCAATGTAAAAGGGAGGTTTATTGATGGAAAGGTATACATGATTATGCTACATATCTGGAGAGATGTGCCATGAAAGGAAACAGCGAATGCGACACTCGCTCAAATGACCATAGAATCCCACTGTGATTTGTAACGTGAAATGGCTCTTTCCAGGACTTCATGACAGAAGCAAATAGGGTGCTTGACCACTCGTTCAATGTTCATGGTGGTCCTGCAGAGGAAAATCCAAAAGAAAATAACCTCAATGAAAACAAACCAACGGCTGCAGGATACAAAATAGAGGTATTTTACTTCAAGATACAGGGTAGTCAGTTCCTTCTGTGGAAGCTGGACCAAGGTCTGGCAGCAAGCTATGCCTGTACCTCTTGGAAACTGCTCAGCAAATAACAACCAGCATAACCGCTGTGCTGAACAGGTTGCAGACTGGACCCGCTGTACAGCAAGGCAGTATTGTGCCTCTGACTATTTAACACACTGCTTCCGTGATTCATGCCACCTCATGATCTCCTCAGATAACTGTCCATGAGAAGGTTTCTATAAGTCCATGTGAAACACCTTGCCTATGCCTCTGAAGCACAGGCTTCAGGGGGGGAGAATATCAAGGATGGCTACAGGTAGACTGTTCCTTGCTCTCTCCCCATACAAAGGTCTCAGAACATAAAATCTGAGCACTAGAATACACTTCTAGAGTTTTTCATTGCGGTGAATCCTGTGTTTTCTGGGGAACTGCACATAACTTCTTGGTCATATAACAGCTGGGACTTGGTGTTTTCTAGGCTTGTCCCCAATATAAATATCTGTATTTGTTGCTAGTCAAATTACTCCTGTGTGGCTTTAACCATTTTATAGTTAAGAAGAGGGGGAAAAGTAGTATTTTGGTCTCTCTAAGAGAGAGGTGTTTGGTCTCTGTGTGTTTTAGATGGCAGATGGAAAAGTGAAATAAGACTAGGTAGTCAAAGTCTTGCTGGAACCTTGAAACAGTGCCCCAATTCCTAGGACTGAGTGGAGAGTGGAAGGTAGTTTTGGCACCTGCGTAGAAGAGAAACCTCCATAAGGATTCTGCTGCCTTATGATCCACTGCACAATCCCTGAGGCCTTTATGAGATCCTCTTTATTCCAGCTGGGTTTGTAGAGCAATGCCAACAACACGTAACTGGTGATCTCAACTTCAGCTGATGGGGCATGGTCAAGGAAGGAGGGAGATTCTTCTGATGGAGACCTCTCCTCCTGCTCCCAGTACTGTGAGCCATTTGAATAAGCAAAGAGAGGCTGAGTAGCAACCAAAATTGATTACAGGTGCCACTGCTCTGTGCTGCCTCAGAGGCTTAACTGTGTCCTGGCCTCTTCCTCAAAAGTACACTCTGAAAACTAGTGGATGTACCATAGATTAACTCTGTAGGTTATTTGCCGAGTTTGGTTCATGTGCTCATACTCTCAATATTGTCGAGGTTAGACCGTCAGTAAGATCTGTTCCACCTTCCCAATTCCCAAATTCCCAAAATGGCTGAAACTCACCAATTTCTTTTGCTGATTTCTGTAACTCTTCAAGGAATGATTCACATTTTTCTGTCTTGCCAGCTAAGCAGAAAGCATAGGCCATGAGTGCCTGAGTGTAAACACTGCAACTCTTCTCAGATGCAGTCTCCAGACAAAAAAAGGCATTTCGGATTACAGGATCCTTAAAAACAAGAAAGCACGTGGGTCTAATTCAGGACAGTAGTTTTCACCTGGTCAAAAATTCATTTTCTTTAAAACTGTTCTTCATCCTGTCACTATCACAGCAATGAGAATGGAACTTCAGCTTGTATAATGACTTCAGGAGAGAGAATACAGAAGTCTTCAAGGAGGGTTTTCACGGGAAACTAGAGTAACATGATCAGAAATAGGGGCCATTTCTCCTTAGTGGGTAGTTTTGCCAAACCACTTCAGTTCTGTTTGTGTCCTTGGGATGTTGGCCATTGTGCTGGCTGGTAATCCAAAAACTGTAAGAGGACTCACTGCTGTAAATCTCATGGATGGGTTGCCAGACAGCTGTACAGTCAAGCCCTTTCAGCAAATCATGCCACAACTCTATACTCACCACGTAGTAGAAGTTCATAGTGTTGATATTCTTGTATCCTTCCATGTTTAAGACATAGTGCACAGTGATCATCCTCTTCTGATCACAGCCCAGATCTTTCCATAAAAGCTCAATCCTCACAAAACTGCTAGTCCAAGAGTAGAAGCACTGGATGGAGACAGTCACTTCTGGATAGTAAGGCTCTATCCAGCCTTCATAGTGGCAGTGATCACTGGTTTTATAAATTGCCTGATTGCAGAGGGAGTGGAGAAGAAAAGGAAAACAAACATATATCACTAGCCTTGCAGCATTGCAACAACTTGTGTGTTTTTCTCACTCTTTATGGTAATTTTCGAGAGCTCTAGAACATGAAATAAGATGGAGAAAGCACATTCTGAAACCAGAATTCAAATTCATCACATTTTTTTTTGGATTCAGATTGAGAGCAATCTCTCTTGGTGTCTTTATTCAGCCTTGTTTTGTACTCACTTTCAGGCTTATCTCAGGATCAAACATTTCAGATGTGTCAATGTCAAACTCTGCAACGCCATTATCATCAGTGGTGAAGTTGTCTGTGTTCTTGTTATTGACAAATAGCTGAATAACTTCATTGGAAATAGGAGAGTTGTCTTTGTCTACCAGCTTGATCTGTACAAGAGAATGTGACACATGTTTAGTGTATATTCTTCTGTACATAGATACTGATGTTTTGGACTCCTTTGCTATCCAAACAGCAGAATTGCTTTTTCATCTTTCTTCAAAGCAATACTTGAGAACTGAAATGTCTCTCATCACTTTCTGCCAGATATCTCAGCTATCTTATGAGGTTTCAAGCAGGAGCCTCCTCAACATCTGCCACATCATTGATAATGTCCTTTTGCAGAGGAAGAACTTCTCATGTCTCATCTCTTTCCTGGTCAGTCCCTTCTGACTACACATTTCCAGTTTAAAAGTATACTTCCTTTCCTCCCTTCCTTTTTTCTTTTCTTAGTCTTGAGAATCTGCTGCTGATGCTTTCAGTGTCTTAAGCCTTTTCTTCATATCTTTGTTTTGAACACTTATCTGATTCTGTCTATACCATCTCTGCTGTTTATGTGTTAAACAAACAAATAGGAAAATAACAAACACCATTAGGTACATTCTCCATTGCTGGAAATGAGCATTCATTTTGATTTTTTTTCAGAAAAAGTACAGAGTGGGTGTGGCGACCAAGTGAGAAAATTACACAGACATCTCCCAGAGGGGAAAAAACAACCCCCTTGAAAGACGATATCTTCTGTCCCTTCAGTGCAACAGGCAAGATGTGCCCATATCCTTTCCTCATTGACAAAAGCTGAACTGAAGGAGAAAGATTTATCCCCACCTTTTAAACCACTGACACAGTTATGTGGGATTTCTCATAAAACAAAAAATCGTGAAAAAGCTTTTTGAGACTGAAACTGTTGTTATTTTTTATGTGTGTCTTAAATTCCTTTCTCTCTTTCTTCCCTCATCTGCCAGTGTTTTTATTAATCTCTGGCTGGAATATGAGGGTCAGTTCTGAAGGGAGAGGCCGTGATTTGTAAGCAAGTTTTAAATGCAAGTTAGAAAAATGCAAGTTAATTAATTGTTTTGATTCAAATTATTTCTGGCAGAATCAAACTCAGAATAAATCAATAGTCTTCAGTATTCAGAATTACCAGTAGGCACTGTATGCAATAAAAAAGCTTGAGAAGAACATCCCCACGCCAAACAGTCCCCTAGATGTTCCTATCACTGTTGTTATGTGATTGCCTGTGAATCATCTTCAATACGAGCTCTCTGTTCTCTTGCTGACCTGTCCAAAGTAAGGAATTCCTCATCTGTAGTGGTGATCCATGTTTTCAAACTGTATGCTTCTCATCACTCGAGTTATGGAAATGAACTGAGTAGCTGTAAGTTGCAGGCCTGTAAGACATGTCCAGAGTCAAGAGAAGATATACTTTGTCTTGCATATGGCTTCATCAGAGTTAGCTTTTGCCTGAAGATGGATGGTTACTGTGCTTGTAAAAATGGACCTTCCTCAGGAAGACATCCTTGTAGTCAGCAAGCAGAGACTGAGTATCTCCTATTCTCCTTCTTGACCACATCCCTATTTCTGTTTCTGACTGCCTAGAAGGGATTACCTGTTCCTTTCCCCACTACTTTTAACATGATTTATACAGGACTAATAGAGACATCACTGTCTACACTTTTCAGATGGGAAACTAAGTCATGAGAAAGGAACATGTCAGTGCTATTGCAGGAAACCAAGAAGAGAAATGAGATGTCCTGAGCTCCTAGCTTGTGATACAAGCAAGTAAATGAGTAGAGTGAGGCAAAGCATCAAAGGGAGAAAGAAAGGTGTGATGAGCAAAGAGAGAGAAGCAAAAACACAGGAGACAGGACAAGCATGAAGAGGAATAATAATTGTGTATCATACATTTTTGGTAAATGATTGACAAACTGGGCTTTTCTTGCACCTCCCATATGAATCAAAATGCCTGCACACACTGAGCTGGACTTTCCCTTCAACAGGCTGGCCATAGGTGTACCTAGGAAAAGAGGAAATAGGTCCATGAGCTGATGCTTGAAAAATAGACATAAGTTAACATATGCAGGAATAGATACAGGACAAGCAGTGAGCTGGGAAGCCAGAGCATGGAATAATTCCACAGGCTTTTTCCTAACTCTTCTGCTTCTACAAATCAGAAAATACAACTCAGAAATCAAAATGAGTTCTTTTTCATACCTAAACCCATGAACAAAAAACACACCTTAAAAGTATAAGCAGGATGAACAGGCATGGTTACTGACCAAATTATGACTGTTGTCTCCACTTTTCAGCTTAGACTGGAGTTTTAGACTCACTGAAATAAAAATCCTCATATCTGCAAGGGAATCAGGATTTCAACTCCGGATTCTAAATTACAAGATCTTGGTATTAGAGTAAGCAAGGTCCTTCTGAAGGACCAAGCTGGGAGGGGGAGTTAGACAGCTGCAACCCTAACAGCCCTACTAGAATTTAATGATACTCTGCTTTATGAAGGTCTCCCTCTGAAGTGGGTTATTGGTAGTGAACACATCCTGCTTTGCTAGGGAACCTCTCAAAAGATTTATCCAATTCATTGAACACTGGAACAGAATACTCATACAATAAAATGAGATAAGCAACCAAGTAACTGAAAGCTCCAACCACCAAGTCAACCTTAATCAACCTCTTCTGAGGCCCTACATATTTTGACTTTTTCTCCAAGCCCTGTTTCTTTTCCTAGTCCTTGGAAGTTCTTCCTCTTCAGCATATTTCCTAACAACTCTGCGCCTGGCACTTACAATCCACCGACTTTCACTGTGAACTCAGAATCCAGGACTGTAAGGCTTTCTGGTGCGGTGACTGTGACATCAAATTTTGGTAACACTAAGACGAAGAACGGAAAGAAAAAAAACCAACACTGTCATGTTGTAAACTTGCAGGCCCTCCTGAGATGAAGTAAAAATGAGGATATATCATCAGTGTTAGTCAGATGAAATGGGATCTCCTAATATAGGTGCCAAGATGATAAAGAACTGGCCCAGTCTACAAAGGCTTACTAAAGTATTTCTACAAAACTTTGAAGAGAAGACAGGACTTGGGAGGTGAATCCTGTCATGCCTAGATACCATGCAGAGCTTTGGCCAAGATAGCTCATGGACATGGCTGGGAAAAGTTTAGTTTGTCTCAATGAAATTTGCAAGCCACTTGCTGATTTCTTATGCAGATTTTTATTCTGTTGCCTGAGTGTGTGCAAAATGGGTAATTTCTCTTTTTTTTTTTTTTTTTACTGTTCTCTTTTTTTTTTTATCTCTACAATTCTTAATGACAACTAATTGAAGCTGCATTTGCCAGGAAGCTGTTTGAAGTTTTAGCAGTCAAAATGGTTGACTGATATGGGGTCATGTCTAATAATGTTTTCTACACTGAATAAAAACAATGGATGGTATTTACCATACTCCTCCACAAGGAATGAATGGTTTGTTCTATCTCCTGACTTCTTTGCTACAGTAATTTTGTAGTTCCCCAGAATAGGTTCTTCAGTTAGTAGGAATTCTTTCTGGATAATGTTCATCTCTGATGCCACATTTTGCCACTGAAAGATCCTGTTGCCCCTTGGATCCTGAATAAAAAAAAGAATACAGACTCACAGGTTGTATGCCTTGGAAATTTTTTGCTACCAGCACACAAAACTAGAACCAAAGAAGAAAACAGGACTTCAGCAAATTAAAGTTGTTTTAACTCGCTGGAGAAGCTGCTTAATGCATGTGCATTGAGATTAATTATGCCTTTGTACTCTGATTATTCATGTTATTATTAATGCAGCTAGATTCTTATCTATTGTTCCCAGATTTAGACATACTCTGCAACTTTATTTATTAGTCTCAATTATCAGAGAAAGTTGTATAATACTGCTCTTTCCTGCTCTTTCCTGGTCTTTAGTATATGTTGCTCTAGATTTGTGTCAAGAGTTAAGAGAAAGAAAATCTCTTTTGCGATTTTCCTTCAGCCAAGTTTATCCCACAGAAATCTTGGCCTTTAGGAACACCAGTATCTTTTCTTCAGCTGGCAGGAGTAGGACGGGAGCATTTCTTCTGCATTCACTGGGGTAGCATTTGCCTCTTGGTATATGTTATGGCTAGTTAGACTAAAGAAAACACATTCACACCATTTCCTTGACTCTTTAAAGCACAAACTTGAAGAAAAACACGTGGAGAACTCAAAATATGTATGTTTAGCTGCAAAGAAAGCAAAGTCATCTGACCTCATGGTATAACATCAAAACTTTTAAGAATGCTATCTAGACATGGACTGCAATTGTTATTTTAAAAATCACCAGAAAATGCCATGGAAGTACTAACGTGTAGTTAGTAATTGTATTCACAGACTATATTTGTTCATAGTTTTTATCATCACTTGAGTTACAAAAAGGTATATCCCAAAATAAGTTGAGCAAATTGGAGGAAGTAGAGAGGAGCCAAAGGTAGACACAAGAACACTAAAACTTTTGACTGCTGAAATAAATATAGGTGTGCTTTACATGTTAGTCTGTCTCAAAAAGCATCCTTGGATTTTGTGATGTTTCTGTTAATTTCTGGTGGTGTACTTAGAAGCAAGATTTGTCTGTGTGTAGACACATATAAACTGATGTGAGCACATGTGCCCTGGATTTTATTATTATTTATATGCATAATGTAGTACAAAGACAAAAAATTCTTACCTCGATTGCAATCAAGGGGTACTGAAAGAGGAAAAAACAAAGTGGAAGAAGAGATTAGGTGGCTGATCAAGCACAAATTATTTTTTTCTCAGGACTGTGAGACATATAAAACCAATAGTCAGTATAATATAATTAGTATCCCAATCTCTTACTTTAACCATTGAAATAGCAGTTTTACTTCATTAAGAAGCTTACATAAAGGGGAGAGATGAAATGAGACTGTTGGGACAATTTCTGATCATACTAGTTTTAGTGCAATCCCAGAATATCTGAGTGAGAGTTATAGAGGCACATGTAAACCATGACTTGGGCTTCTTATTAGCACCAACTCTTTTGTAAAAAAGAAGTGTTGTGCTCTGCATTACAACCACATGAGAGGAGGACAGTAAAGACCCTTCCATCTATTGGTTTATGTACTATGAGCATGAAGACAGATTGCTGGCAATGAAGAGAGTGCCTCTGAGGAGGTAAACGATTGTGGCAGCAACTTTCTTTTTCAATTCCCCCATTTCTAAAACAGGCAAAGTGCCAGGTGGATGACTTATTGATTCTTGCAAGGAACAACTGTCGAACAGTAAAAACAGGAGATTGAACCATGGGCTTTCTGCTCAGAGCTAAAATAATGTCTGCAGTAGCAAAGTGGAGGGTTCATTTCAGTCCTTTCCCAGTGATAGCAGAAGATGGTTTGTCAGGAATTCAAATGGCTACACCCTTGCCTTCTTCCCTGTGGCTCTAATGTAGGGATGGATTATAGCATGTGCTTAGGAAATCACATTTAGTGTCTTTAGCATTTAGTGTCTGCAATATCTCATTTTATCCCCATCAATCCTTTATTGAAAATTTGAGAAGAAGCTGTCTTCCAAAAATTTTAAATACAGGGGAATATGACTGGTTACTCACCGTTTCCTGAACAGGTTTAAAGCTGAAATCCAGGGCAACAACATGAAACCTCACTGGAAAGGCAAGGAACAGGGTGTTAGCATTAACCATAGTTTGTTTGGCTGAGCATGATGTTTCACATTCATTAATACTCCCAGTTTCACAAGATCTTTTAACAGTGCCACTTGCATAGGATGCACATAATGAAATGCATCTGAAGGCAGAAGAAACCTACACAGACTCTGAGGAAGGAACTTTTCCTTGGCATTGAGTTCTTGCACTCTTTCATAAAAATTTAGTCAACCACAGAGAAAGGGAATGACTGAACAAATAAGAACTGCTGTGTAGGTCAGGCAGTCTAAAGTGACAGCCATAACTCCTTCAGTGGCTGTAACTCCTTCTGTGGTCATCTGCATGATGTAGGTAAATTTGTTCCTCTTCATTTCCACATCTCTAAAGTGTGGTTTATTGCCTCAAACACATGAAAGTTCCAAATATTAGTGCAGGTGAAGTGTCAGTTTTTCCTAATGCAGTGTCACTCCTCTTAGTTCAGTTTGTTCTCATCTTGTACAGGCTTTTGCCAAACTGCCTTTTTTTTTCTTCTTTGTGTGTGTGTGTGTTTGTGGTTGCTTTTTAAAAAGAGAAAAATTGGAAGGAGAACAATGAATTAGTGTAGAAGGAAAAACATAAAAATATGTTTTGAAAATGTCTTTGTGAAGCATTGCCTTTTCATAATTTAATTTAGTCTACTGCTTCCCCAACCCAGCACCAAGCTATTTGACCAATAAAGAGACCATGTTGGACACCTTGGTGGCACCAAATTCTGACTGGTAAGCTTTCCTTCCTGTTATAAATCTATGTAGATAGAACTCATTACCAATTAAAGTATAGCTAATCTAGTCTAATAGCTGTATTAATTGACTAATCTCTGGAAAGAAGTTTTCTTGTAGAGTTTCCTACAGTGTTCTAGCTGTGTGCTAGAAGCATTAAAACCTAGAAATTAGTTAAGGAAGGGATTTAGACAAATGGTTCTTTGCCTACACAGAGTTCTGCTTGATGTCCAGGTGAGAAGTCTGGATAGAGGAATACCATAAGGGCAGGAATACAACAACATGAGAATCTAAAGTCCAAACCCATCACAATCCAGAAAGTAAATAGCAGGAATTTGTGTTTAACAACTTATATATTTTTTTAAATAATGGATTTAACTCTTGGTTTTTAGACTGTGTTTGATGCTGGCCAGAAGCAAATGGAAGCATCGTTTCATGCCAGGTAACAGTCTAATCACTTCTTCCCACTATCCTGACCCGTCACCAGTAATAAAACAGCAGCAGTGAAAGCTTCTGCCAGCTGGGAGGAAAGGGCAAAGAAAATAATAGAGACCATGGGATGACAGTCTCCTGACGTTTTGAAGATGACTCTCTGAGCTCCACAGTAAATACTTGTAATGGTTTAAACAGAAACTCTGAAGGGACTGCCCAGATTGTAGCTCAGCCTGAAAAACACCAGGCCGAGAAATTCTATCTGATGAAATTGCTTCCTAAGGCACATATTATAGACAAAGTAGATATTCACCTCTCTGTCCTGGTTTGTAGATGGGTTTGTCTGTCTGCACGAAAACAATGCTGTCTGTGTTCCAGAGCATCACTGACCGCCGCTCTTCTAGGCTGACTGTGGTGCCCTTGGCAGAGAAGGAAATGAAAGCCAGTGGTGAAGAATGGACAGGGGGAATCTGTGAGGAAAAAGAAAAACAAAGGGAGCTTGTTAGTCTAGAAGTCATTTGGTCAGAATCTGTTGCACAGCAGTACCTGTGAACTGGGCTCCTACAAAGAGATACCACCTCACTTCTACCACCTTCATTACCTTTCTTGGACATTTTCTTGTTTCTTACGTCTATTAAAAATGCCTGCTTGTCTCTTACTGTCTTACTCTTCTATGCTTCCTTTTTCCTTCAACCAGTCTTATTTTATTCCCTGTTTGTTCCTGTCCTGTGCTCTCTGCTCTAATTTTCTTTTCCTTCTTTATATTTCTTTTCCATTGGAACATAAATTAAAATTAGTTTACCTTGAAATTGAAGCATTGTAGACCACTGTTTCCTGTCATGGTTTTCTCAAAAATAGTGATATTAACAGTGCTGTATTCTAGGATTGCTCTGATGGATATTGTCTCATTGAGGTTAAGGAACTGCAGGCAAACCTGACCTGGAGAGTCATTTGGGAGGACAGCAGGCACCATCAGGACGTACTGCCTGTGAGATCCAAACATCAAAGTGATCACATTCATAGAGAAAGAAGAAACAGCCTCAACAGGATAAAACAAAGACTGTTATTATTCAGTAGCTACCAATTGCTTTAGATTAAATATAGTACACGCTACCAGTGCCCCTCATTCCTGCCCTGCAGCTCCCAAATAGCCCAGTTCTGGATTCCCACCACAGTTCTGATACTGCCCCCAACTCATGCCCTTTCCCCCTTTGTCTGAGTCCCGGACCTATCGGCTTTTAGCAAAGCACACTGCTGTTACTACTGCTATTGCCTTTTCTGAACGCACACCAACTCCTATGGAAGTTCTGCAACAGGCAGAAGGTTTGACAGTATTAAATGGGAATGGTTCACTTGCCATCCACACACTGTTTTACTCTCCAGATGTAAAAGATGGTCCCTGGCAGTATTTAATAATTAAAGCAAAATTAATATCACTAATTAACACTCTCTTTAAAACCTTTCCATAAATATTAATGGCAATAATATGGTAGTTCTTACGGCTCAGGTTCCTTTGCAGCTGTTACATGCCAGAGAAGAATAGCCAAAAGAAACTTCAGCCACATTTTCCTCGCTATGAGACAGAAGAAAGAGATAAGTTCTATTCCCAAGAAACAATTCATTGTCTATTAGTTTAACAGCTCTGCATCATTCTTCACCTAGTGCTCCAGAGGAAAGGAGTTAGCCCTTCCACTCCTCCGTCTCCTTCCTTTGATGTTAATGCCTTTATAACTGGAGCAAGGGGTGGAGATCCCAGTCTATCCTACTATTCGCAAGAACCTCCCCTAACTCTACTGCAACCTCAACCAACCCACTGTCTTCAGACTGTAACACTTCACTGCAGTTCTCTGAATGTCTGCACAAAATGTCTTTGTTTTCAAGGGGAAGGGCTTTGGTTTTTACGCTGAGACTTGCCACAGTACAGAAAAGCACAAAGTGAACTGAATCAGAGTAAATCCATAAAACCCAATAAGCATTTGAGGGTTTTTCCCATTGTTGTTGGAATTTACCATCTGGATTGACAGTCTGGGGGAAGTAGACTAATTTTCTATACTTTGACACCAGATTCTGGTTAAAATAATGTGTTGGCCTCTCGTTTCCCTTGCTTCATAGATATTTTGAGTATTGATGAAACGGAATAATAGAGGTCAGAAACAGAAAGAGATCTAAAAGGTCTTAAATACTTCTACCTTAGCCTTTGAGCACTTCGTAGCATTGTTGAAGTTTGATTCATTTCAGCTTGAAATTAGCCAGCTGAAGTGTCCATGTGAATTTGTTAGTTCCTTGGATTTCTAGTTTTCAAACCTTTGTGGAAGCTAATTGGAAGTTTTTATTAGGGAGGAAAAAAGTCTGCTTTCATCCACCCAGACCTTCTTTTAGGATAAAGAAAGATTACCTTCTTCTTTTGTCCTCTTGTGCTGTGACAACAAAATAAAGCATCTGTAGGCTGCTCCCCACAAGAAAAACAGTGCTGGAAAGCAGTTGTTTGATAACTGCGATTAATTTTTTACATTAATATTGGTTCTGGATCTGTCTGGGGTGAAGTTAGGATGTCAGCTTTCTCCACATTAGCCTGCTGTGCTTTGCATTTGAGGCCATAATGGTGTTCAGAACTCACCAGTGTTTTGGCTATTGCTGAAGAGTGCTTGCACAGTGTGAAGGCTATCTCCCCCACCTCCCAGCCAAAAGCTTTTGGGGTGGGCAAGAGACTGGGATGGACCACAGCCAGGAGAGATGACCCAAACTGACCAAAAGTATATCCTATACTATATAGCATGATGCTTAACAGTAATAGGTGGAGGAAAGTGGAAGGGGAACAACATTTGTGTTAGCAGCATTTGTCTTCCAAAGCAATCACTACATGTACTGAGGTCCTACTTCCCAGTAAGTGGCTGGGCATCTGTCTGCCAATGGGAAATACTGAATAAATCCCTCTTATGATTTCTTTTTCTTGTACATCTTTTGCTTTCCTTATTAAACTCTTGTTATCTCAATCCACTGATCTCTTTGACTTCCATCCTGGAAAAGGGGGGTGAGTAAAAGACAGGATGGTTGCTTGGCTGCTGGCTGGGGTCAGTACACCACTGTATGTTATCAAAATGGCTAAATTTTGTAGACCTGAGGCCAGAGATATATGGCTTGAAAGGCGGAGTACCTGCATGGGAGCATGATTTTCTCTAATATCCTGATCTGTTGTATGACTGTCTCTTCTAGTTTCTGGTTAGTGTGTAATGCAGAGAATTGGGCAGCACTGAACTTTCTTCAATAGAAACATAGGGCATTGGGTGACTATGAAATGTTTTTCACGTATACCTTCAAAATTTTCACAGAAGTATCAAACCATATGAAACTGGAACAGGCAGAAGCAATAGGTGGTTCTCCAGAGGTCTCTCTGTGGCATGCTGTGGCTGCTCAGAACACAGACAACCGTCTGATGTTCTGTTTTGAAAACCCACCTCACTGTCATTTCTGTTGAAGAGGATCTCTACAGATTCTACAGTTAAGGAGATTCACTAAGAATCAGGCTTTATTTTCTCTGCAATGGGATACCCATACCAGGAGCTGTTGAGAAATTCACTGACAAAGGCTTGAACTTGAGTTGACATGGTGAAAAAAGGAGACGATCAGCATTGCATGTTCTTGCTTTTCATGGCTTTCTCAGATAGTTACAAATTTATTGCAACATAACAAAGTATTCATTCTGAATAAGTCAATTTGATAATCATCAAAGTCCATATCCTTATGCTGCAAGAAGCTTTCTAAGGCTACTTTTGAAAGTTTAATCTAAAGGTCAAGTGGGTTAGGTGACATTCAACGGTTGTAGAGATGGAGGAGAGTAGTTGTGTATAACTTACTGTTATAAGGAGCAGAGGTTTGGCACCAAATATAAAGTCGATTGTGACTTTAGTCAGAAAGTCCACCCTTGTATTTCCAAGATCTGGCACTAGTCACAATATCTTCTGTGCACACACGCCTTCTGAATAGTAACCAAATGAAGGACAAAAACGACTCAGGCTTCCTATATCTAGATAATTCACTGCACTAGTTTAAGCCCTCTACTAACCATAATGAAAAAGGTAATGAAATAAACAAACAAGAAATGCAATTATCTGTAATAGAGAAGTTATTGCATTAATATTACTGCAATCAAATACCCTGGGTGAAAAAAAGCTACCATACCTTACCACAACAAAGGAAACTAGAAGGCATCCCATCTTCTTGTCTATAACATATAATAACTTGTCTTTCACAGGAAAAATAAAATACCACTTGATATAACAAAAAGATTGTTTTCAGGGCAAATATTTACAAAGCGACTGACATTTGGGGTTTATGATTTTTTAACCATAAGACTACATCTCATTGTTCTTCAAATCCTAGCATTCTGTTTAACTCAACTGTATATGTGTAAGAAGCTTGTGGAGATTGCTCTATAGGGAAATTAGAGATGCTACTTCATCACCAGGTCAAAAGACTGTATTTCATAGAATCGCAGAATGGCCTGGGTTGGAAGGGACCTTAAAGATCATTTAGTTCCAAATCCTCTGCCATGGGCAGGAACACCTTCCACTAGACCAGGTTGCTCAGAGCCCCATCCAACCTGGCCTTGAACACTTCCAGGGATGGGGCATCCACAGCTTTTCTGGGTAACCTGTTCCAGTGCATCACCACCCTCACAAGGAAAAATTTCTTCCTGTTATCTAATCTAAACCTTCCCTCCTTCAGTCTGAAGCCATTCCCCCTTGACATACCACTGCATTCCTTTGTAAATAACCTCTCTTCATCTTTCTTGTAGTCAGGTACCAGAAGGCGTACTTTTGGGGGTTCATTTTCTTCCTCATAGAAAAATTAATTCAGATGACTGGCGTCTAAGTTAACCTAAACCTCCTAACCACACCCCCCCACACACAGAAGATGTGTAAGACTCTCTCCTTATTCCTCTGTCACTGAGGTTTCTTGGAGATAAGTCTCAAGGCTGATGTGTTTGCAATACTACGATTCCTTTCCAGGAGATTTTTAGAAGAACTTGCTGATCTTTCTGGGTGTATATGAGAAACTGTAAAGTAATGTTGGAGAAATATCTGTATACAGATGGATTATCTTGTGTTCTTGACTCAAAATGGGTTGTTTGCCAGCCTAACTTTGAATATCATCAAAGCCATAACTTCAGACCTCAGGTACCTTTGTTTAGTAATAGCATACACAGAGATATCTGTGTGTTTGCGGATGGAGAGCAATGAGAGAGCGTCTTGGCAATAGTATAATAAGCTGATTGATTTAGTTTCTTTGTTAAGAAATGACCCACTAGCTTAGTATAGACAGCATTCTGCCACTGAAACAGTTCTGCTGCAGGCATCGTTACACTGTAAAAATGGTGCCTTTTTGGTTGTGGTTTGGTTTATTTGGGGCAGTAAGTATAGTCTATCAGTAAAAGCTTATATTTACAAATAAAATCTGTCCTGTTGTGAAAGACTATAGTAATACTACTCAACGGTAATTTTTTTTTTCATAGAGAACTGGCCATAGTTTCTGTCTCTAGGAATTATCTGACCTCAAATTTCACTCACAATCACTGAAAAGAGCTCTACTTCTTTCCTGTGGGAATCATAAAATGGCATTTTATGATGTAGTACTGTCTAGAGCTCCATGTTTTTCTTGTTTTTGCAGTATTTGTGCTCACATTTCTCTTCATTCTGGTACTCCTTCTCACTCCTGCAGTTCATTGTCATCACCCAAGCATCATTTTTGCTTGATGGCAGCAGTGAAGGGGTGGTAATTCTGTCTGTCTGCACAGCCTGGCAGAGCAGCTTTGAACCATCCAGCTTAGCATTGCAGTGGGTAGTGGCATGACCTCTGGCAAAGCGCATATGAGAATTTTCATTATTGCCCTCCTGCCAGCACCCCAGCTGGCACTCTAAAGCCAACTTGGATGTGTCTGCAAGACTGTAGCTATGTATTTGTGGTGTAGACACCATCACCTTTCTTATGAATGGCTTAATTGCTGCATTCAGAAGAGGATCAACACAAAGCTGCAAAAATTAGTTGAAAAGCACTGAAGCAATCTGTGACTTTGACTATGACTGCTTCCTATAAAACCTTCTTTAAGTAGATTAGATTGTAACAATATGTTTAGGCATAGCAAAGGTCGAAATGCTTGGTTTGGCCCAGGTGGTTGGGGAACAATGCTGAAACATGGTAACCACAGATAAAGTCCAGCTTGGTCAATAGGGTCTCCAGTCAAGCATGCAAGATTTCTTTCATTGTTCTAAGATATGTGAACCTTGTCAAAGTCCTCTAGCAGCTCTGCAAGCTAAAAGGATGGTGAGGTCATTAAAGAAAAAAGTATATCCCTAGCAGAATAGTCACGGCTTGTAGTGATTTCAGTGAGTGATGACATTTTTTTTCAATGAAATGTGGTGGTGGGGAGAACTGTATATTTTGGTGGTCTATGATGTTTTCAGTCCTGGAGAAGGCAATTGTATAAAAAGTCAACCAGTTGCAAGGATTCTGTTATGCCAGTGACTCTGGTGAGTGTGGATGGGTCATCCATAACCTGTTTTCAAAATTGAGACCTTTATCCATATATGTGTAGAGGCTGAGGTCTGAGCAAGAATAACTGTGTGAACTAAAGTATTAAGACTGTCTTTGCTGTGCAATTTTGGTGACAAACGTGCCAGTCAAAGGTGAGTGAAGCAGGAATTTGACTGGTGTTGCTGCACTTGCATAAGCCTTAGAGTGGATACTGTTATACTATTGAAATTATCCTTCCTAGTTATACACAGGTTACCTGGCAGTTTTCAGGCTAAGGTACAAATCCAGTGCTACACTTAGGCTATTAAGATAGTCTGCACTTCTTTTGGGAGAGCTTTGCAGTTTTTCTGTCCTTGCATGGACAGGAATAAGGGTTATTTAGCCCTCCTTTCTTTGTGGTCTTGATAGACAGCAGCAAGGGTTCCATTCAATGTGAAGAGCTCAGTAATAAAATATCTGAATAAGGCCTCCAAAAATCTCTGGTACTTAGTAGGTTCATTCTTCATACTTGTAAATGTAAATCAAGTTTTTATTAAAGGGGGAAAAGAAAGTACTTAATAATGAGTATCAAGGGGGAACATTTGACATGTAATTAACAAAATATAACTATTTAATCCCTTTCCTCTAGTGGGACAACTAGTCTGACTGTATGTTTTCTCCCTAAACCTCCCATGCTAGCAATCAACTCACATCTGGTGCTGAGAAATCATCTTGTGTACCAAAAGCTGACACAAGCTGTACATGATGTTACCATGTATTTGCTCTCCTGACTGCCAGAAACGTACTTCAGGCTGGTCATCTCTTGCATGTTGAAGGATGCCCAACTCATTTGCTGACCTTTTAGCCTCTAAGCAAATCCTTAACCTTTTTTCTATTCCACAGCTGCACACAACTCTCTTCTCTTCAGACCTGTAAAGTCTGCTCTCTGTAGGTAGAAGCATTTGCTTTAATTTTGGTAACAACACATGACAGTCACATGCAGAAAAAAGTAGCTCCGAGGATTTCATAATGCAATTTACTCTGCTATATGGAAAGCCTGTTTTTTAATTTCATTCTGCAGAAACGCCCCATAAATGCATTGTAACAACAGATTTATAGGTGTTCAAAGCACCATAGGTCACTCTTGTTTTCCTCTCCTTCCCTCCACTAGTTTCAGTGCAGTAGCTGGTTCCCCTTCTTTTCTGGAGTGATTTGAGAGGTGTCATACAGGAGTTCTGCTTCCCCTTGGAATTTCAGCCATTGGACTACAAATCTCACAAGGGTTTTACTGATGTAATTGTAAGGATCTGTAAGGTCCTTTCATGGAGTTGAAGTCTCTGATGACATAACAGATCCAAAGATCTGTCTAAAGTGCAGGTCTGTCTGCAAGAAGGGAACTATGGAGCAGCAACGTATTTACACAGTTCTTCTGATGTAATTACATGAATGCAGCTTTGTGGGCCAAAGAAAATTTCTTGCATATAGTTTTTGGGGAAATGCTATATGCCTAATCCAACTGCCCTGAGAAAGGAAGTGTGGATCTCGCTTCAAGGTTGTAAAATGATGTTAACAGAACCAAGAGTTCATAGGAATTAAATCTGAGAAATGAGCAGGTGCTACCTTTTGTCATTTTTTTCAAGTCTGTCTTCAATGTAGGCATGGTATTGCTAGGGCTCTATTGTGAGAAAGAGTATGGACTTAAGAATTTCTCACAACTGGTTAAAAACACCAAATGTTGGAGGATCCGTCTCTTTATGAGTACTTTGATCTTTTTGCCATTGACCAACATCTAGCTTCTAAATCCATTTTTTGAGGTTGCAAAGGCTTTTTCTTTCCACCATGACATACCAGGAATTGAACTTGTTCCACTTTAGGGAAGGCATACAAATGCTATTCAGAGCATGCAGCTTTCTCTCCCTTTATCTATTATTATTATCTACTTGGCAGCACAACAATACTTTTGTGTTACCTGATATATTAATTGTGCTACTTTAAGGATGCCCCCCAGGGAGAGCCTGTTTGTGCCTTCAACCCCTGACCTTATGCCTGAAACGTTTTTTTGATTTATTCCTCTCACATAAAGGCTATTTCTGCTTTGTCTCCAGTGAAAATATATTCTGCAGCTATATATTGGACTACTGAGCACTGTACAGAACAGACTGGAGCATGTGTCCTTGATGAAGACCTGCCATTATTTATTATCTTTTATTATCTTTCTTAACAGTTGATGTTCCCAAGTTGTTGCAGGTCAAGCAAGCTGGCCTCAGACAAGCAGGGAGCTATAGAAAGTCCTTGTTGCATAGTCTTCTCTTTTGAAGAACTTATATTTTTAAGACTACCAACTCACATACAACCAGTGCTAGGCAAAACTCTCTGCTGGAGAGCACTGTGTGGCAATGAGGGAATGACTGGAGTATCCCATCCATGTCTAATGTCACACATAGTTGATAGTTCAAAGGTAACACAAGTGCTCTGTTATTACGCAAAGTGGCAGAGTCCTGGCTGTTCACACCTGAGCAAAGCCTTCCGAGTCTATTCTGTCACATTCCCAAGGACTGCAGCAGATGGGTCCCATAGGAGCTGCTGAAAGAACTGGAGCAGCTGAATGACCTTTTTGCACATGGAAAATTAAAGAGAAGGTTGATTCACAGTAGTTTTAGGGTTCTTGAGTACCTTTCTAACTATAGCAGAGTAGGAACACTTGATGCAGGTGACCTTTTTAAGATGGAGCAGGTCACCTGGGGACAAAACTTGATGGCACATTTAGCTATGACAGCAAAACCATAGCTGTCCTACCTGTTCTGCATAGGGGCTCAGCAGATTTTGAATCCTGATAAAACCCAGGGAAATGGAAAGGAAGATTCACACTGGCTTTGGTAGGATTCAGATTTTGGAAATGTGTGGAAAAGCAACACTGAAGCCCATGACAGGCAACTCCTTGGAGCTGTGCTGAACAGACAGAGTCTATGTGATTTACACTCCTGCTACATCTGTGGCTATTCCCCAGGAATGGCTCTGAGTTCAGAATGCTCTGCTTCACTTTGTTAAATACACAATGCAGATTAAAAGGTAAAGTCATGGTGAATCTTCTTGCTTTATCTAACAAAAATAAAGTGCAGTAGCATCTAGGCACTGTAGGATCCCACATATGTGCTCTCTTTAAAGCCTCCAACATGCAAGGCCCAAGCCTCAGCATAACACTTCACTGGCTTCTTGGGCATTTTATTGTTTTCTTGATTCTCTGGGTCCCTTTTGCTCTGGCTTTCAGTAAGTCTTTTTTTCTTACGATACATACCAAAAGACTTATAGTTCTCTAAGCTATTTTGTGAGTCCTCCACTGGCAGCACTGATCAAGAGGTTCCACAAGGTGCTGAAAGTTTCATACTGCTGGCCACTGAGTTGGAGGCATTTCTTCTCTTACCTGGCAATCAGATATTTCTGCTAAAAGGATCAGACTATCATTCTTTTCAGGTGATTTCAAGGACTTGTTTTAATAGGAAAATATACCTACACAGCAGACTAGTATCTGTGTTAACTAAAGAACTGAGTGTAAATGTATTGTATTCGGCATTTTTGGAGATGGGAGGCAGCCCTTACAATTTTATGATTGATGCACATGATTCTAAAAACTCAGTATCTGAAATTCCTGTCAGTTGTTATATCTTTTTATCTGACTTGCATTGAGGTTCACATGATGCAACCTTCATAAGAAAAAAGAAAAGGTCACTCGTTGTGCGGGAGTTAAGAGTTATAGAGGTAAATGAAGGCTATAAAATGCAGAGTTGGCTAGGTACTTCTGGCATTGTTCCAGCCACTCCCTCTCAGCCTAGTGTTTTGAAAATTTGTAGCAAAATTTAAATGCTGTGATCTTGAAAGAATCTGCATTTCGTATCAGTTTCCATCTGACCAGACTCGAAGTTGGCCATTCATTGGAATGGCATTAAACAAAAGCTTTTGTTTAACAGTAGGCTGAGTTTACACAGCTGAAGAAGGTGAAGTAGCCTGATTGACCCCTCTTGAAGCTCACACAATCTTTTTTGCTGACAGGAATGGAAGAGCAAAGGGGAGATTGGGGTCAGTGAAAAACAATGTGGCCCTTTAACTTCTTTAGAGTCATAACTTATTTCTCAGCATGTGTCTGTCTGTAGCAAAAGTCACCACAGGTCTCATGCAAACATGAAAACATTGCTTTTGGGTCAAGGATTGTGTTCAGGGGTTGCTGCTGATGGGAAGAGAAATGCTAGGGATAGGAACTCTAGGTTTTGAGCTGAATTGAGACAATTGAAAGCTACTCCTCTCACAACATCATTTTCTCAAAATGTCCTTTTTTTACAGGATAGAAATTCCATCAGAATTGTCAGGGACAAAAAATTCACTCATAACTTGTAATATAAACATACCCTCCCTTAGTTTAAAACCATTCCCTTTTGTCCTATCACTATCTTCCCATGCAAAAAGTCACTCCCTCTTTTTTATAAGCCCCCTTTAAGTAACAGAAGGCTACACTAAACTGTCCCTGGATTATTCTCCATGCTGAGCAACCCCAACTCCCTCTGGTTATCTTAAGAAGAAATTCTAAGTTCCTACTGGGTGATTCAGGAAGTTTCAGTTGATGTCCTTCACAGGTCCCTTCTAAACCAACATTTAGGTGCTTCTACAGCTTCCAAACTTGTTTTGCATCTTTCTGGGTTTACATTGAGCCTGTAGATTTCTGCCATGACTGCCCCTTATCACGAAGGTTCCTGCACTGCTCAGTGAGACAGGATTTGTTTCATCTGAGCCATCTCTGTGCAAGGCTGACACCTTACTAAACAGTGCTCTCAGGGTGTACAATGGACTGCTCCTCTCCTACCGTGTCCTTTGCTGTTGTGTGGTCTGTCTCACATCAGGCACATTGCTGTTGAGTAAAGTGTTTGTAGGAAACAAAATTCGCTTTGAGCAGACCAGTTTCATGATAAATAAATCTCTTCCAAGACCATAACTGTGACTGTGTCTTAACACCCCAATTAAAGAAGCAACAGCTCGGTGATATGATTCAGCTGGTAAATGTCTGCTCAGATTATTATGGATATGTAGTCGGTTTCTGTCTCCTTCCACCAGTGTAATCTGGTCAGCATGAAGGTCATGTCAGGTTACTGCAGGCTGTGAGGGACAGTAGCCACAGTGTCTGGCTGTCTGCTGTACCTGTTCATTAAATGAAGAAAGCACAGTAGGAAATTTCTTGTACTTTGTCTCTCCATTGCAAGATCCTTGTGGCTCTGTTTTTCAACCCCTCCACACCTTTTCCATTTTCTCACTGCAAGGGCTCCATTGGATCTACCATTCCTCTCTAACCCCTTTTTAAAGAGTTTTTGTGTTACAGCTCTCTCATTTCTCTCACCATTAGGTTTTGGGTGGAAAGCTTTCGTCACATTGGCCAGGGTCCCCCATTCTGCCTGTGCCACAAGATGTCACTGATGTCAAGATGTCACTGATTGACCTGTCCAAGGTATGAATGTTTTAGCTTATGAAATACCTTATATCACTCATTTCTAGATAGAACAAGGAGTGGAGATTGGAACAAACAGCATTGCCAGTTAGAATATTTTATTACAAAGCGCAGTAAAATATGAGATGGGAATCTGAAGAAAACATTTCTTTCTAAATAGAGACAAAAACTACATAAAAGTTGTCCTTTGATTAGAATTCTGACATCTGTAAATTTTTCAGTTCAATTGCTGAAAAAGGTGAAGATCAAAGTAATTTCTTCAGGATTTTCTTTCTGGATAATGTAAAGACCAAAACAAAATCTACAGAAGCAGCAACAGCTGATTATTCTCTGAGATTGGTATTTCTTAAGAGGATTCTATGACTAAGAACAAACATTTCAGGTGTTTACCTTTACATAAAGCTCCCACTGGAATATATCATGAGTTTCAAAGAAGATGGATGGTCAGGGTTAACAACTGCACAGTATCTCCCTTGTTGGGAAGATCACTTTATCTGCAGTTTTTAATCCACACTGACCCCAAGTTCTTTTTGAAGTGTGGGCCAGAATGGGTCATTCTGATCTACTGCAATATGGGATTTGTTTATTCCTTATTATTCTACTGCTTTTCATTGCACTCCCAGAAACAACGAAATCTCTTATCCACTTCTTCCTCTATAAATGCTTGCCTGATACCTTTTGAATCATTACGTCTTCTGGCACATATCTGATTTCAGTTGGAAGGCAGGGAGCACGGTGTGTTGTATTCTGAAAGGGCATATTCATCTGGAAAGAAGAAAGGATGAAGACATTTGCATGAGAGTGAGAAATCATTCTAACTGCACTCTTTGTACACCTCTGATTAACACATTACGAACCAGAAAACATGATAAATTTTGTGGTAGTCTTCCAGTTGCCAAGGCACCCAGTTGCAGAAGTGTGTAGTTAGAGACCAATGCTCTCCTCTGACTGTGCAAATCATTGCTGTGACCATGCCATATGTGGATCAGCTGGCAGCAAATGCACTCCAGGGTCAATTCTCTGCTCCTCCTGCTAATCCACTAGGATGCAGTACTCAAAGGTTGTTCAAAGCTTGAGAAAAGCTTGGGGAAACCTGAGCTACAGCTTTAATAACATAAATTCCACAACTGAGTAATGTCTAATGCAACCATACTTCCTTGATATCACTTCAAAAGAGGTGGTCAGGCACTGAATTTTCTATTTTTAGTTACTTAAACTCCTTTTTAGTTCAGGGGGACTGTCGTTCCTACTTAAGTATTTAAATTCTTCTAAGGAAAATCTTTTTGATTGCAGCCTACTATGGCAATGTTAAGCAAAAAAAAAAATTAGATAATCCAGATCAGAGAAGTTAGCAACATTGCTGTTTTTCAATTATTGATTTTAAGCATCGGGTTCAAACTGTGGAACCACACTTCTTTTTGGTTTGTAAGAAAACAACTCCTGATGTATCACTTTCTAATCTGCTTTATGTTGAAAGGAAACAAGAAAGGAGGGGGAAACTGTCTATGCTCTGCAAACCCTTTGCGGTTTAGCAATCAAAAAGCAGCAGAATTGCTAAGTGGGTCTCCATTTGTCTCTCCTTTGGTTTCAAAGGCCTTTTACTGAGGCCTACTCAGGTCACCTACCTGTTTCGTAGTAATCATACATATGTACAGGCACTGGTTTGATATCTGATACAGGCAGGCTTTGCTCCACACTGAAGGAGAAGCTGATTTCTTTCTGGGAAACCTGGAGATGGCAAGACAAGAAAATGCATTGAAACTTATCTTTTCATAACTATCCCTGAGGCCAAGGTTGAACAGATGCATTTCTCTATCAGACTGTGTGACAAAATGTGTCATTGTGCAGTTCTCTCCAGTTTGTAAACTTGATGTCAAATCAAGTAATTGTTTAAAAGCTGCT
Source organism: Lepidothrix coronata (assembly GCF_001604755.1). Classification (NCBI taxonomy): domain Eukaryota; kingdom Metazoa; phylum Chordata; class Aves; order Passeriformes; family Pipridae; genus Lepidothrix; species Lepidothrix coronata. The sequence goes on along the minus strand of NW_016690354.1, from coordinate 827,308 downwards.
ACTAAATGTATTTTGTTGCTGCTAAAATTGTGTGCTCTTTTCTTTCTTTCTCTTCATATTTCCATTGCAAATTAGCTCAACCATTCCCTGTTTTTCAGCACATCAACATTCATCCTGTAATTGAAAGTTGCTGTTTGTTTCTTTCCTTGCCTTTCCCAACTAAAATCACCTTCAATACCCCTAATACTTTTCTCCATACTTTTCTCTCTTTAATAACTTTGAACTCAATATCTTCATTTTCCTTGTGGTTCTGTTCCTCATTCCACACTCTTGTAGCCAAATGTCCCAAGCTTTCCTCCTTGTTCCTCTTTCTCTGCTTTTCAGGCTTTCTCTTGCATGCCTGGGATGGTGTCACTGTTCTCTTCTCCATTTTTCTGTGATTTTATCTTGCTGACCTTTTTAAAGGAATGGAGCAATGGACAGGGGTTCCGGATAACTGTCTCCATCACTGGTGCCCTTCTGGGTAAATTTTTCATGTCTCAACATCTCAGCTTTTCTGTGAATACAGAATACTAACTACAGTCTTCCTTAGTAGATCCTTGGAGACCAACTTATAAAAATTGCCATTTGAGATGTCTATATGATTACTATTTCTTTTTGCTTCACCTCTCTTTCCCTTCTTGTATTTTAAGATCCCTTCTGGTTTGAAGTATATTTTTCTCCTCTCTCATTCCCTTTATTAATGTCATTGATGCAGCAAGACTATTATTTTCTCTACAAGCACTTCTCTACAAGGAGGGCTAAAAGCTTTTCAGAAGAGATGGCTGTGAAGGACAGGCAGGCGTGTTGCCCTCTATATTGAGGAATGGACGGATTGTGAAGAGCTGCCTCTGAGAAACAGCCACAAACAGGTTGAGAGCTTGTGGATAAAAATCAAGGACCAGACCAACAAAGGACACTTGGCTGTTGGGGTCTACCACAGGCCACTTGACTATGAGGAGGCTGTTGACAAGGCCAGGAAGCATCAGCATCAGCTCCAGGAAGCATCATCCCAGTGGGGGATTTCAGCTTCAGGGACATCTGCTGGGAAAGCAACACAGCTGGCTGTAGGCAATCCAGGAGACTACTGGAATACACTGAGGAACAATTCTGATCCAAGTATTGGACAAACCAACAAGAGGAGAAGCATTACTGGACCTGGTTCTTCCCTGTTCAGATGACCTCATTAAGGAGGTTAAGAGCAGAGGAAGCCTGGGCTGTGACAGTTCTCAGGGTGAGTTTATTATCTCAAGGAACATGGGCCTGGTGAGGAGCAAAGTTCAGACTTTGAGCTTTGAAAAAGAAAATTTCCAGCTCTTTAAGAAGTTGGTGAATGAGATCCCCTGGAAACTGCTCTTAGTTTTAGACCAGAGCTGGCAACTCTTTAAGGATGCTTTTCATAGAGCCCATGTGTAGGAAATCAGACGAGGCAGAGCTGGACTCCAGCATGGCTGAGCAAGGACGTGCTCTTCACACGGAGGAGTAAGAAGGAAATGCACAACCAGTGGAAGCAAGGACAAGTGACTGAGGGAGCGTACAGAGGTATGGTTTGGATGCTTAAGTATGGGATCAGGAAAGCCAAAGCACAGATGGATCGTTACTTGGCAAGGGATGCAAAGAATAACAAGAAGGGTTTCTATATGTACATAGGAAAGAAAAGAAAGGCCAGGGAGAGTGTACCACCTCTATAAAAGAGAAGGGAGAACTGATGGCGACTGGTATGGAGAAGGCTGAGGTACTCAATGAGTACTTCACCTCAGTCTTCACTGGCAGTCAGGCTTCCCATGTCTCTCGAGTCCCTGCAGCTGCAGGAGGGGTTGAGAGAGCAAAGTTCCTCCAACAGTAAGTGAAGAGCAGGTTTGAGACCATTTGATGAAGATGAATGGGCACAAGTTTATGGGACTGGATGACAGGGTTCTCAGGGTCCTGAGAACTGGCTGATGTTGTTGCCAAGGCACTCTTCATCATATTTGAACAGTTGACAAGGGAAGACTGACCGATGTCATCTACCTAGATTTCTGTAAGGCCTTGAAATGGTCCCACATGACATCCTTGTCTTCAAATTGGAGAGACATGGATTTGAAGGAAGACTATTTGGTGGATAATTTCTATAATTCTATGATTCTTTTCATACAGAAACCTCCCTAAAAGGGAGGGAGATGATACTGACTCCTTGTGAAGCACTCCCAGATGAACTAGTAAAAGAAGCATCACTTGGAGGCTGAGGAATATTATGCAGACTAGGAACTTTTGCAATATGGAATGCAACTTAGCTACATTTGTGAAATGCTATTTAATCATACAACATGCTTCACAAAAAAGTAATAAATGCATATCTCTTCACTGTAGACTACAATACTGAGTATATATATATGTGTATATATATAAATATACACATACCCCCCCCACTACTATATATGTATATTTGATGTTGGACTGAGTGAAGTACCTTTACATCTTTAAGGCAAGTGTAGTGTTAATCTGCTATTAATGAGATTTTTCTTCTGTCTGTGAGTCTGTTTTAAACTTCCAATTTAATAAAACTGAAAGAAAACCTCCCAAGCTTACCTTCTGAAGATAGAAGAATATGTGATTGTTCTTGATGTCTACACGATCCACAACAGAATTCTCTTCCTGAAGCTTTAAACAAGGCAAAAGATAGCAATATTAACGCAGAGATTTGCTGAGGAGATTTACAGATTCCACAACAAAATGCATTTAAAGTGGCTGCTACTCTCCTTTTATGCCACCCTGCCATCTAGTCGCCAAAAAAAGAAATGCAAGTTGAATGTGTTCATAACCGATGTGTGCAAGCCAGTCACAGTGGTAAACAGTTTTACTAGGCAGCTTTGATGCTTATGACTTTTATCGGTAACTGAAGAATGCTTTAATTTCAATAAAAATTTACAATCAATTTCTGCAGCCCAAGTTGACTCAATAAAAATTATCACAGGATGTTTAGGGGAAGAACCAGAAGGAACAAAGAGAAGGATAAAGTCCAATTGGAATGAAAAAGAGTGGAAAATTATATAATTATATAATTATAAAATTATATAATTATATAATTTTGCACCTGGTCACCACAGTCTCTCCTGCCTTCTTATTTGTCTCTGTTCCTGACTATTTTCCTGGGTGAAGGGCTCTCTGTTCTGTGTGGATGTGTGTGTAGGCAGTGCCCATCACTGAAGAAGTGACCACAGATAACAGAAACTGTGTGTTTGGGGTGCCAGAGACCCCAAAGTTCAGGCTTGTTGTATGTGGGTGTGTATGTCAATGTGTGGTAGCCAGTGAATACCAAACTGGACTAGCTGGTGAGTTAGTAAAGGGACTTGGCAGCCAGCTACTGAAGCAGGTGTAAATCTGTCTCAAATACTGAAGACACCAGAGGATCTGAGTTAGCCACCAGAGGGACCAAGATGTCCAAGCCTATTTCTGGAGACACCATACGGTCTTGGACGGAGACACTGATCAGGTTATTGCGCTGAACCACCTACTGAAGAGTCGTTTGTATGTGTCTGTGTGAGGCCACTAGGAGACCAGGGGACCCCATCCCATCTGCTGCATGTCTAAGACTGCTTATAGAGGCATTCACCATGGATATATGTGGTGATGGAGCCCTCAGTTCCAGGTGCTGAATTGGGGCTGAGGTCTTGAGGAGGCATATGCCCAGGTGCCAGCAACTGTACAGAACAAGGATCCCGGGGCAGCTACTGAGCAGACTGAGTGTCCTAGGTCAGTTATCTGAAGGAGCCACATTGTGTATTTGTATTTGCTTGTGTGTCCATGTGTATATTTATTTATTTACCTTTTTCACAATGAGCTTTTAGTCTGATCAGCCAGAAAAGGGAACAGGATAAGGCCATTTGTGTTATCTGTTTTGTGGAAGTGCTGTCTTTACTGATCTGTGTGACCATCATGTATTTATGTATATATGTATATATGTATATATGTATATATGTATATATGTATATATGTATATATGTATATATNTATATGTATATATGTATATATGTATATATGTATATATGTATATATGTATATATGTATATATATGTATATATGTATATATGTATATATGTATATATCATGTATAGTGTACATGCCTGCCTATTGCGAATACACACTGAACATTGCTGTTGGTTGGATATGAATGCGGATATGAAGCTGCAGCAGTCTCACCTCTCTTGGGCTACTGGATTTGGCAACTCCTAGCAGATTTGTCTCCAAGAGATGAACAGCTACAAGTCTGAGACACAGAGTATGTGACAGAAGGCCTTTCCCAGGGACTTTACAATATTCCCACGGGGCTCCAATTTGCTAATCAGAGACTATTTTTATCAACTTCTTATGTTGTCAGGGTTTATAATTTACACTGGTTCCATTTTTTACCTTTTTCAGGGATGATTCTACAGGAACAAAACCTGAGAGCATCTTCACATCAACAATAGCCATATTGGAGACTTTACGCTTTCCTGTGTAACTAAAATGAGAAAAGTTCTGTTAGCCTGGTCTGCAAATGGAAAGAAGATCAGTGAATAACATTTTCAGCTTCCAACAATCCTGTTTTTCTTCCTATAGCTGCATAGCAGCAAATTACTTGTATTTAAATCCTTTCTTGCATGCTTTACAAAACTGTGAATGCAAGAGGGTAGATCAATGAAAGAAAGTTACCTGGCAAAGAGGACAAGGTCAAACTTTGGTGGATAGTTGCTTGTGCAAGATACATTCGCTGTCCTTATGGAGAGAGAAAATCCTGCAACTTTTTTTGGCAAATGGATGTTGTATCTCAGAGTGGTCTAAAAGAGATGGAAAGTGTGAGATGGTAATGGACTTAAAGGGTTTTGTGTCTTTGGCATGACACATGCAGAGGAAAAAAGTATGGAGAACTCCACACTTATATCTTAGAGAGGTCATGCTGAATTTCCAGCTTGCTTACCTGCAGATAAACACAACCAGTGCCATCCACTTCCACACTGTAATTCCCCGGAATAGTAGGCAAGGAAGCCTGCTGCAGTAAGAAGCGGTTCTTGTCATTCACCTGGAAAATCCTACTGGGGGACTCCATAGAGTGGACTTTGACCGTGTTAAGATTTGTTTTTGAGAAAGTGAGGTATCCGTACTGGGCTAACGCTTGGAGAGCAACAACAGTGTCCTGAAAAGAGAACGATCCCTAATTAGATACCCAAGTGTAAGATGGTATGTGAGATTAGCACAGCTCCTATTTCCTTGATGCTTTATCAGTGCTTATAAATGGAGAGGGGCTTTGCAAGGAGCTAAGGAGACAAGATACAAGTTCCTTGTAGAACTTGTCCTGGTGGACAAAAAGCTGACCCTAAGTCAGCAGTGTGCTCTGGTGACCAAGAAGACCACCTGGGGCGCATTAGGAAGAGCTTTGGTAGCAGGTCAAGGGAGTTGATCCTGCCCCTCTTCTCAGCTCTAGTGAGGCACATTGGGACTGCTGTGTCCAGTTCTGGGCTTCTCAGTAAAGAGAGACATGGAGCTCCTGCAGAAGGTCCAAAGGAGGGTGACAAAGATTATTAAAGGAATAAAGCATCTCTTATAAAGAAAGGCTGAAGGAGTTGGGCCTGTTCAGCCTCAAAAAGAGGTGAATGAGAGGAGACCTCATCAATGTCTATAAGTATCTGAAGGGAAGGTGTCAAGAAGATGCAACAAGGCTCTTCTCAGTGCTGCCAAGCAATAGCACATGAGGCAATGGGCAGAAAGTGATGCACAGGAAGTTCCACCTGAACACAAGGAAGAACTTCTTTACTGTGCAGGTGACCGTGCACTGGAACAGGTTGCCTAGAGAGGTTGTGAAGTCTCCCTTACTGGAGATATTAAAGAACCATCTGCATGCAATCATGTGCAGTGTGCTCTAGGATAACCCTGCTTGAGCAGTGAGGTTGGACCAGATGACCCACTGTAGTCCCTTCCAATCTGACCCATTCTGTGATTCTGGGGCAACAGATTTCAATTAACCCGAAAGACCTGGTATAACGCTGTGGCAACAGTGACTGCTGTCTACTCCTAACTTGGAACTCAGGTAAATTGTCATTACCTAAAACTAAATTATGTATGAAGCTGCCTACAAAGAGCATGATGTGTCCTGACAAGATAACCTGTGTGAGCACCAATTATCAAATATTATTCAAATCAATATGCAGTCAGGAAGCATTGTCTCAGTATTGAGATTCAGCTTGCAGACTGGACTGCTCCCAGAAGTTTTCTTTTTACCACACCCAGTTGTTACCTGGCTGGAGGAAAAACCACCATATGGGTTCTGTTGTTTGATAAGCCAGAACACAATGCGGGAAATATGGGACAAGTCTTCTGGAGCAAATTTTGTTCTGTTGAGCAAAGCCAGGAGCACATAGCTGGTAATTTCAATCTCAGCAGAAGGGGCACGGGAATAGAAGTCAGGGAAATGTTCTGCTGGTGGCTTATTTTCTCTCTGCCAATGAACTGAACCACCTGAAAACAGAAAAGTGGGGTATAAAAAGTATGGAAAAATTACTTGCTGTTTTATTCATTACAGTATCATTGCAGGAAATAGATATACAATTCTGTCTCTCCCTCTATTCAGTAAGTTTTTTAAACTGTGGGTGTCCTGAACTGGATAAGTTTTATTTATTTATGGAAAAGAAAACAGAAAGCAATGGAAAGAGAATTAATAAAAGGAGGCTGTATAAGTCAGAGAGAGATTGAAGTGAAGGCAGGGCAGCAGAAGGATGCTAAGGCAGTCACAGACAGAAGCACATAACATAGTGAAGGGAACGGCTTGTTCAGCATGTAGAAGAGGAACCTAATCAGGAAATTAGGTACAATCTTCCAGTACCTTGGACTGAGACTTGTGGGGGACTCTCTCTCCACCTAAATTGTCTCATAATTCTTGGAAGATCAGGCCACAGCTCAAACTTTTGTGAAGCCCAACCAGACAGACAGAAAAACTCCTGGAGATAAATTCAGTAGCATTGCAGGCGTGAAATGGGAAGGGAGCAGCATGCATGTGAAAACTGTGCATCAAAATAGCTTACATCACACAACATGCCATTCCATCAGCTGTATTGCTTGTACCATGTCCATACTGCCCTTACCATCTCTGACAGCTGTCTGGTCCAGCTTCTCCAGGAAGAACTGGTGTCTTTTCTCTTTACCAGCTAAGCCATAAGCATAGGCAAAGAGGGCCTGGCTATACAGGTTGTGGACCCCACTGGTAGATGCAGTCTCCAAACAGTTCATGCCACTCTGAATGACAGGATGCTGATAATGCAAAACACAGTAGGCTTGTCAGGTACTTGGGTTTGTGTCTCTGCTTCTCTTTAAATACTTCCATCACTATTTAAGCTGCAATCACTGAGCCTTCATGCTAGAAATATACATTATCCATGGCATGTTTAAGGGCCTACAGTGTGTATCAAACCTTTCAGCCTTACAGACTATCTCCGCGAGATCCACTTCATCTCAGACATTACCAGCACACTACTTACCATGTCTTATCTACGCAACTTCACTTAAATATATGGCACCAGGTTCTTGTAAAGATACTGGAAACTAAATTAATGTTGCTGAAAAACTATTTGATTCTGCACAATGTTTTCATCCTGATCTCAGATACTTAAGTGATGTCCCATACCAGAGTAACTGAGAAATGTGCAAAAAATCAGCACATCTAGAACATATTTGTCAGCTTGGGAACAATTCTCCTCTTCCCCATTATAAAAGAACAAACTCAGCATAAAAACAGGGTGACAAGGAAATGCAGGAAGTATACTATGCAGAACAGAACTTGGATGTCATTGCCCTATGTCTAGTATTCCCATCAGCAACTTGTCATTTCCTCCCATTACTAACAATTCCACAGGGGAATGGAAACACAGCTTGGATCCAAATGTACAGAGTGATTTTGCAGGACTGAAGGTTTGAATAGCCTGAACTTTGGACTGGGCAAATTCAGAGAAAATTCCAAAGTGGACTTTGAATGGGGTGGGCAAATTCAGTCTGGATTTTGCACCTACTTAGACTACTATTACTTAAAACTGGATTCCGTAGAGGTTTTTTAAGTTAATCCATAGTTACTAGATACATAACTGATTTGTTACACTCATCAAACACTTATGGCTACTTCAGCATTCTGGAAACTACTGTCTACAGACTGCTACTGTCCTACAATCATTATTCAAGTTCCACATTGTTAAATAATACAGATGTGAGGACTATGACTTGTGCACTCTTTGACAAATGGCTGACTGTACTAACAGAGCACCAAATACCTACTGCAGCAGAGTGTCCAGCTTCCAGCAATGCTGCCACCACGTAGGCTGTGAGTGAGTATTCAACCTCTTCTCCACCCTGATGAAAAACAAGCAAAGAATTGGTTAGTACAAATATCCTAGAAAGAAACAACATAATTAATTCATAGCTCATATATCAGTTAGATTTGAGATCTGAAGTAATTTCTGCCTCCCTGTGTGCACAGGAATAAGAAAGATCAATTCACTTAATATAAAGTTAAAATTATTTAATGCATTTTCTTGACTTTTGCATATATGTGATAAAGCACATTATAAGATATGGCTAAGCACATAACACAGTAATGGAAAATAAAGCCTGAGACTTCAAACTCAGAAAGTTCGAATTTTTTTTATTTCATCATCAATTGCAGACATAAGAATCATGCTCTGCTTGTATATGAGAGACACAAGAGAACAGTACTAGGAAGAGTAAGGGTGTGGTGGCAAGCTTGTGTCTGTCAGAAATTGTCCAAATCAATCCTAACAGCGGGACTGGAAATTTGGGACTATACTCAGTTACCTTCAAAGCATTGTTGAAATGCGACCCAGCATTTTCAAAGCAGCCATCTGACTTCTGCTTGCTTGCCAGCCAGATCAAAGTTTGAGACTGGACATTGTCATCAATGTAGATGTAGCGTTTGGCTTGTGCAAATGACTTATACACAAAGGCAGTGAGCCTGCAGGTGGTCCAGAAACAGAAAGCAGGTATGGTGTGAACAAGACCAAGAAGGTTTACCAGTGCATAGGATGTGCATAGAAAATGACATAAAATGAACTTCATAATGTTTGAGGTTAAAGCAGCGTTTTCTAAGTTTTAAATAAATAACTTAGATAAAATGCTGATATTAAATACAGACTTGATATTTCTCCTAAAAAAACATGTCCTGAAATAATTTTTTAGAGCAGGGGTAAAGTATAGACACAGCTCAATGACTGATGTCAGTAATTTCTAAGCTTAGTTAATAGAATTATGAAACAAACTAGGTCAGAAGTTCAAAGTTCTGTCAGGTAGCTCAGTCTTTTCTCCAATCATATGAAAGTCACTAAGAATAGAGATATCCACATCTTCTCTGGGCATTTGTCTCAGTGCTGCAGCCTTCTCCTGGGCAAGATTTTTTTCCCTTCTACCCCGTTAGAGTTGGTTTTGTTGCCATTTGAGTAAGGACATACTCTTGTCCTTAATCTGTGCAACCCTGACAACAGTCTGACCCTGTGTTTTCCACAGTCTCCATCTAGGTAGCAGAAAGCTTCACCTAGATTTCCCATTAGGTTTCTTTTCTACAGGATGAACAAACTCAGATTCTTCGGTTTCCCCTTGAACATTATGTACTCCAGCTCCCAGTCATCATGTCCTTTTGTTGCACTCTTTCCAGTTTATTAATCTCTCCTTTACTAGGGGATTCAAATTAACTGAGCTATATCCATTTAGACTATTAAAAATAAGAATCACTGAATACTTTGATCATTTTTCAAAGCCTAAAGATCCTGTATTAGGGAAATAGAAGTTATCATCACTTACCATACACTCCCTTCCCTATCTCGTCTCCCAAAGGAGCTGTAGGATCCATCCCGGTGTTTGTATGACAGCTGTTTTTGATAACCTGAAAACATAATAAAGAAGACACATTTTCTAATCACAGAAAAGGACTAGCTCTGCTGTTTGTTCAACTGAAGCAGTAAGACTTTTGGATTTAATATCAAGTAATGTATGTCTGGTGAATATAGCCAATCATTATGAATTCTAACTGCTTTTACTCCTGGAAGAATGACATGTTGTTTTGGGGTGCTTTCATTGCCTGATCCTATGCAATAAATGCCGTGCTAGAATTCAGAGATTGGTGCTCACCACATAGAGCTTAAGAGCTCAGTACACACAATCACTCAGAATATTCTGAGTTGAAAGGGACCCACAAGGGTCATTGAGTCCAGCTCCTGGCCCTGCACAGGACTTCCCCAAGAATCACACCATGTGCCTGAGACTGTTGTCCAAACGCTTCTTAAACTCTGTGAGGCTTGATGCTGTGACCACTTTCCTGGGGAATAAGATGGAAGAATTTGAGAACCTCTCACCTGTGGATAAATATCCAGTGCCCCTGACTCTAATCTCTTCAGTCAGCTGCTCAGTCTTATTCAGATAATCCAGGGCATAGATGTTGGGTGTGAACAAGGCCATGTTCTGCTCTCCACAGCCATAAGGCATATGGAGAAGGTTATCTAAGTTCCTCAAGGCTGTACCCAAAATGTCTCCTGAAGAATGAAAGATATAAGAAGTCAGCTCAAACTTGCTTTTATTACATTCATTGCTTTATATTACTATGAATCCAAGAGCAACAACTAATATAGAGTAATCACAGTAACCAAAGACACAACATAGAAGAAAAGCATTATAATGCCCCATTTTTTATGTCTTGTCTGAATGCTGGACACCTGGAAGAAACTGAGAATTTGAGAGAAAAAGAACGAGCATGAATACTGGCTGGCATGGTTTCTGAGAAACAGCTATGAATCCTTAAAAGGGTTAGATTTCCCTGCCCTTTACAACCTGCCTCCTGTGTTTTCATGTACATGTGAGAATGCTGTGTGGGTAAGATGCTGATGGGCTACAGAGGCTATATTGCACAGTATCAGCACGTCTCACACAGACACAGGTATGAAAAACAATTGTAAATTGTATTTAGAAAACAATCTGAATTCAGAACCTCAGAAAAAATTCACTGAAGAGAACTCTGAAGTCTTAAAAAGACTTTCAGATAAGTAGATTTGATTGGGACCTGAAACCTTTATTTTATGGGAGCTTATTGACTTACAAATGTTTTTCATTATGCAAAATGATAAATTTGAAATTATGTAGTCAGCAAAGTTCTGAAGCCTTCTTTCCAAGAAATCAAGATAATTTTTTTCGAAGAAGTCTGCCTTATGTTGCTTTTCAGCTGAATTAGCTGTTTTACTCTACAGAACAGGATATGCTAAAGCAGTATAGTCTGAAATGCAATATAAGTTGAAATAATTGGACTATTTTGTCTTCTCTTGATATGAGAGAACTTTGAGCAACTTTTGCCTCTCACTTCCATTTTGCAAAGAAGAAAACTTATACTCTGAAATCAAGATTAATTACTTCCTCATCTTTACATTAAGTTTGCATGTGTATACATGATAGCACTTGGTACAGCACAAGAGGAGTGCCATTCACTTTTATTCTTAGTACTAAACTTACCAATGACGGAAAAATAAGCTCTGGCTGATCCCTGCACTAGGTTTCTTGGCAAGCTGAGAGGCACTGGTTCAGAAATCTTTATGCCTGATGAGAAAAGGTAACAACAAGAATTGTTAAACCCATGTTTTTTTTCCAGAAGTCTTCACTTTCTAAGCATAACTACAATGACTTTTAGAATCTGCAGTCTTGGTAAAGAAAATGCCACAGAGACTTGCCCGAAGAGTCAAAGTTATCTCTGAAAACCCTAAATTTTAGACTAGCACCATGACCCTGAGAACCTCTTTCCTCTCCTGGAAGGGTCTCTGGTTTTGTGAGACAAGATCTACAAGACAGTGAAGCAGTTCCACTGACTCCCTGGAATGAATGAATGAATAAATAACTGAACGAATGAATGAACTTGCCTTACCTTTTGCACAGATGAGGGAGCTCTGAGTCAACTCCTTTTTAACACCTTCAGGCTGTTTGATTGCAGGGAAGTGGTCAGGAAGAGGAAAGAAAGTGTAGAAAATTACCATGAAACCACAACAATTCAAGGGTGTGAATCAATATGCGAATGTGACTATCCAAACAGTGCATCTCTTGTACCCAGTCCTATCCTATCTCCACTACACTATCTCTTGGTCCATGACTCTCTCTCTCTTATCCAACATCCTGTCCAGAGCACCTTCCTTCTTGAAAAGCAGTTATAAAATAGGCATTTCCAGCCTCTGAGAGAGACTCTGTCCAACTAATCCTATGTAGCTGTTGCTTTATGACGCTCAAGATAGATCCTTTCCCTTTTATGTCTTCCCTCCAACTCCCTCCCTAGTTTGCAAGTCACAGGCTAAAGGTACTTAAAAGCAGGTATGGAATCTCCTCCCTTCTGGCAATATCTCTACTGACATCCATGGGTTGTCAGGGTATGTGTGCTCATGTTCCCAAGAAGGAGACAGTGGAAGGAGGACAGTGGATGACACTTACCACTGTGATTTTTCAGTCTCATTTTCATAAGGAGAACCCTACTGTACAGAGCTCCATCTGCATCAGATGCCTTGCCTCCTTACACTAGCCGACTGCTTCTAGTCCACAGCTATAGATAACAGTTTCCATGAGGCAGAAAGCACATGCAGATCTCCTACCATACCTCAACAAGTAGGGTTTGAATCAAGGTGTCCCTGTAAATTGTTTCCTCTTCTGAAGATGTGCTGTTTTCAGTACCTCTGGTATTCAGTTTGGCCTCAGCCGTAATCACGAATTTCACTTCACCTGGAAAGCCACGCACCAGCGCAAGAAAAGGAAGTTATCTTCAAATGTCTACAGTTACTCCTGGTTTTCACCGCCTTTTCTAGGCTGATGAACTGCTGAGAAATGTATTTTCTTTAAAGACAGTTCAGCATAAACAAATTGCATGAAGGCTCCGCATCTGTCCACTAGTGGCAAGGAGAACTTGCCTGGGCCATAGTATGAGTTAAAAAATAGGGGTGATCCTGGCCAAAAAACGGACAGTTCTCACTACCAGTTTCCACCCCTTCTTAGCCTTTTGCTGAGTTTTTTCTGGCCTAGAGTAGTGTTGCAATAATTTAGTTATAGCTCTGTTATGCTTTAGTTGTGCCTCTTTCCTTCAGATGGAATTTATTAACTGAGGGACAACACTGAGGAGCAGCCTCAGTGCTGCAGCAGCACTGAGGACCAACCCTGAAGTTGCAGAGTTGCTCTCTCACCCCTGCTATCATTGCATACTGGAAATCCAAAGGAGCCTTTTACTTGGAGCAAAATGTGTTATTATCAGAGTTATCAAGGTGAGACAGCAGCCTTCTTTTTTTCAGCTCTGCAGTATTATTATGCATATCCAGTTTTCATCTCGCTGTAACTTCGCAACTTTCTCAATGAGTTTGAAATAATTTAGTCATACCGGGTTTTAGAAACAATCTTTTCAAGAAAAGGTCCCTCTGTGGTTCATTTTGAGAAAATCTTTGCTAATTAAAAGTTTATTTGTATTTCAACTCTTGGAGCACTTATACATGCAAGTCATTGTAACTACTTTTTAAAAAAAGGCAATGTTGACTTTAAGGCAGTGTGAACTAACACACCTGTAGATTTGGATAAGAGCAATTTCCTCTTTGCCCATTGAGAATCCAGTCCAAAACTATTAGCAGATTATATTCTTACTGAATACATTTGGTTACATACAAAACTACTAGGTGAAAGATCATATGCACATGAAAAACTGACAGTGTTTCATACATCTGGCAAGTGAAGAATTTGTCCCAAAATGGGCAGGAAATGGACTAACCAAAAATCAGAAAAGAGAAAATGCCAGAACAATTCATTGCTCATTCAATGCATCCAAGGAAGCTTTAGCAGAAGTACAGTACTAAATTTGCAGAGGAGTTGTCCAGAAAAGCCTGTTTGTGGATTATTGATGCTACATTAAAGGGTGGAAGTAGAAAGATCAAGCACGGACAAGTCAAGGTGATGAAAAGACAATCTTACCGAGTTTGTGGGGGCTAATAGCCCAAATATAGGTTTTTCTTTCATTGGCACACACCCTTGCTGTGTTACCCTTTGGTGAAAGGATTTTTGCCTTGTAGTCACTTGACTTTGCTAGTATGGCACTGATCTGAGACAAAGAAAGAAGGAGCAAGATTACAAATGAAATCGACTGCCCTTAAAGTTAGGCTGCAGAGCAAGGGAAACTTGCTGAAGAAGTTATTTATCATCTGCATCTGTGAGATTGTACCAGAACAGAGGGATGAGACATTTTTCTGAGGAAGTGGCAAATCCATCTCTTTTTTGCCCACTGTAGTGTCTGTTTTTGACAGAAGTACAATAAGGTGTCTGTGCTCATCAGCTGAGTTGTCTTATTGAGTGACTGTTGCATAACTCAGTATTTATTGTGTTTTGCAAGTACATGTCCATACCCTCTGCTCAAGTTCCTCCTTCAAGAGCAAAAAGAAGAGCTAAGTTATGTAGGGATAAAGAGTAAGTTCTTATCATCCATGGACCAGCCACAGAGGGAACAGACTGGGCAGAAGATACAGTGGAAGTTAAACACTTCTGCATTTCTGGTGTATTATGCAGGGGAATTCTGGGATCTCTGGGAAACAGGCAAAACATATAGGAAGTAAAAAGGAACTTGATATACCTGGACACACTTGTTGAGGTAGTTGAAGATGTTGGCTATCAAATTAAATTTTTCCCCTCGAATGACAGAGTATGGTAAGGTGAGATCCACAAAGAATGGTTGGAATGCTGTCAGTGAAACAGGTGAGGTGATGCCGAATCCAGCATCATCCTGCACACAGAAAGCACTGGCTTTCCATTCTGTGATGGTGTCAGGAATGGTGTAAATGGCATTGACCTCTCCTCTAGAACTGAAGAGAATAAAAAGAATGGAATGGGCAATGATCTTAGGAATTTTTCAAGACAAATTATAGAATAGACTTTCTGCTGGAGTTAGTACTTCTGTTTTCATCTCACTTTCTGCAAGATACTTCTCCATATTTTTTTAAAAAATTATAATTCTTGAACTAAAGATCAAGGTGCTGGTGCTACATGTTAAAAAGCACTCAAATACTCAACTTTTTAAATTTAGAAATATCGTTTTTTGAAAAACCAGAATGCCCAAACACACAGATTACAGTCAATAAATTTAATGTTCTAGACAAGTGCTGGTAGCCAGTTAAGATGGAGATATTATCATTCCAGGTGCTGTGATTGCCTGATAGAAAAACTAAATAACCTGAGTTTTCTGCTGCTGAATTAAAAATTGGTTGAAAAATAACAAGGTTCTCTCCTGCTCTCTTCTTAACAAACACTTTTACGTTACTCTTAGGCCTTATTTCTCCCCAACAGAAAGACGGGGGACATAGCACAGAATATTTGTCATTCACAGTTCAAGTAGGTTTGTCACTGTGTACAAGATTGGGAGTTCAGTGGTCATTGATCAACATAGACGCACATCTACAAAGCAAACATATGTTCCATGGTTTCTTCACAGAATCCATTTTAGCTACATGAATCAACTCAAAAATTCACACAGGAGGAAAGCAGTGAAGATGAACATACTCACTCAGTGTGAACCAGATCCCAAATCCAGGTCTCAGGGAAGAATTTCCGAACAATGCTAACACCACCCCCAACAATCCTTGACTCATCTAGAAGTGGGTCTATGGTTAAAGTATAATATTAGAGAGGTCAGAACACAAGAATCTAAACTCTGGTCAGACATGCTTGGCACCATAAAAATGAACACCAAGTATTCTGTTTGAGTTTTTTTTCATTCTTTTTCCCACCAAAAAAAGGAAAATTCTAACAGATCAAGGGTACAGGAAGCAACAATTTCTTATCTATTGTCTTTTCCCATGGGAAAAAAACTAGAAAAATTAGCTATTTCACAAGACATTTCACTTCATTTTGTACTGAAAGGTCTCATCATCCAATACCAGTAGCTCTCTGATTTGCAAATGGGAAACAGTGGCCAATATTGCCACCAAAGCTTATAATGCTTTAAAAACCTTCCTGAAAACTTATTAATTTTTACCCCATTCAGTAGTTAAAACTGTCCACTGGACTATCAAGTCCGTTGGAAAACTACTTTTGTTCTTATAATCATACTACAGGTCTGATTTTAGGAACAAAGATCCTCTCTCCAGTTTTCTATGGACTCACTTGTGATGCCTGAAAACTAATTTATTATGGAGGTACCTCAGTTTTCATAGCTGTATCATGGAAATAACAATACTTTCTCATTCTGCTGGACCTAGAATCACAGAACCACAGACTCATTGAAGGAAATCTAGGTTGAGAACAATCCCTGTAGTTTTCTAGTCCAATCTTCTTGAAGCAGGACTAGCTTCAAAGTCAGATCAGGTTGCTTAAGGGCCTTGTCCAGCTCAGTTTTTAAGATTAGCAGTGATGGAGAGACTCCAGAACCTCCTGGAGAACACCTTCTAGTGAACCACAATGCTCATGAGGAAGAACTTTTTCCTAGCCTTGAGTGATACTTTCCCCTGTAGCAACCTATTTTGCTACTTTTGCTCTTTTGCTGAGCAATTTGACTTGAAGAAAGATAATCATAATTCTTGCTGTCCTATAAAGGCTTTGGAGGCTATGTGCTAAGTATGCTAAGTGCTGTGTGAAGTCTTGACATTGGGAATTGCTGTTATGTTTCTGAATTGACATTTTGTTTTAAATACATAATTGAATTATGATTTGATGAAAGGTTCTGACCTGAAAAACCCTGGAAAACTAATATCAGTTTATGAAAGAAGCAGCATCCCAGTACTCCATGTCTTTTCTACATGCACTGTGCACCTAAGCGAGAGAGAATTGACTCTACTGCAAGGACTGTCAGAAAGAGATTACTAGATGCAAACTGGAACACATAGACTTTTTCCCCCAAAAAAACCCCAGCATACTGGCTGTTATTTTATACAGGCAACAGTTTGAAGACCAAGTAGGCTGAGACTGAAGATACAGAATTAACTTTCTTTTACCTGAGACCTTGGCATTGGCGTGGGCACCATAAAGGTGAGGGTAATCTTCCACATCTAATTTTTCTTCATTGCACAGAACTGGCTTCCGTAGTGCAGAGTTGGTGAAGACTTTCAGACCCATACCCTAAATGTGAAAGAATCTGTCAAGTCAGAGCACACACTACGTACCAGTGCATATCACTGGTTACCTTACCTCATCTCTCTCCTCCCTCATCCCATCATCTCTCTCCTCCCTCATCCCATCCCATCCCATCCCATCCCATCCCATCCCATCCCATTCTTTCATCCCTGAATGTCATAACTCTACCTCCCCAACCTTCTGTGCATTCTTTATGGAGCAATGACACCGTGTGTTCTGTAAAGAGCAGTAATAATTGGTCTGATGTTAGCCTTATGTCCTAGGCCATGGGACCAGTGGGAGGTGGAATCAAGCATATTAGGAACCAAGTGGCCTGAATCAGGGACAAAAATCTTTACAAGGAATGCCTGAAGTCATGAGCCAAGGCCATGGTCCTGCTTAGGAAATGTCTACTAAGACATGTCTACGAAGAAGCATAGGCAGGATCCCAGTGAATGTATCTAGTAGTGATTTTCAGTCCTCCTGAGTAAATGATGGGGATAAGAAAGCAGAAACTGGGTGATTGGAGACCTTAGGCAGTTTCAGGTAGCAGCTGCCTTCTCTTAGCAGTAAGAACTTGAGAAAGTTGAATGCTAGTGTACACAAATTCTTCTGAAACACCTCCCACTTAAAGAGCCACAGAGACCACATACCTTGAAAATGCTGTAGACATCGCCATCACGACTGACATTCACAGGTTCAAAGTACAAGCCATCAAAAAAGATGGTTTTGGTTGGGGTACACCCCTCTGGCTTGGCATCTTCAAGGTTGAGCCCATTGTAGTAATAGCCATATAAATCCCTCACACGAAGTTGGTAGTACACCTAGGAGGTGAGAATGATGAGTGTAAACACAAGGAGGGTCTCAGGCGGGTGCAAAATCACATATATTCTAAGCCTGTGGTGTTCCCTGAGCAATCCTGTTGATGTTGGTGTGCTTGCCTACTGATGTCTACCTACAGAGGAATAAGCAATTTGGCTGGTCATACACAAGAAGGACTGGACTGTACTCTCCTTCTTCTGAATTGAAATGGCTTTGTGGAGTGAACTTGAGCCAAAAAGCATGGAGATACACTCTTGAGCTAAGCCAAGAGGAGACTGGAATTTTACATGATACTGGATGACATCTACCACTTTTGCTCTTGGCCCAAGGCCTATTTGAGCCATAAAAATTCAATTTTGACATAATCACAGTGAGCAAATATGCTGTCAAGGATTTACATTAGGCATATTCTTGGGATATGTGTTACACTGTTATGATTTCCAAAGGCAGTGTGCTGCTATCAATTTTTGTCTTTGATATGTACAACTGCCTTAGATATTTCTTTAATCACAGATATTTTGTTTGCAAAAATAAATAAAAATACAGTCAGCAGCAGAGAGATCAAAGGTGGGAACTCTGGATATTATTCTGGATGTCCCTAGCTCAAAAGAACACAGGACTGTGGATGTGGCTTACACTCTCAGCAGAAAACTCTTGCCTAGACTGATGAAGGACACTCTGAATTGCTCGCAGGGCACAATAGGAGTTGGCAGCAGCTTCAAGGTGGAGTCCGACTTTAGAGCCTGGAAGACTCTTCTTCTCAGAGAACTTGAGCTGGACCTGGAAATTAATAAATCCAAGACAATTACATGGAAAGCAGGAGAATCAGATTGGCATATAGATCTAAGTTGCTTTTCAACAGCACTCATTCTATTCCCCGTGGAGCAAAGCTCCCACCGCTAGATGGCCCTTCTGAATCCCTGTTTGTAAAATTTCCCCACCTCTATTGTCCTCTAGCCACCTCCCTCTCACCACTCTATTGTCTGAGTCTGACCATATGCGTCAATTCCACGGACAGCTTCTCACGATTCCAGCCCCGTCTGCACCTTTTCCATTCCTAAAGGCCATCCTTTGTGCAGGGCTCTTCATGAAGTAATTTCCTAACTGCTGTCTCAGCAAAGAGGCAGCTTATATATATATATATATCTCCCTTAATAAGAAAGCAAAGGTCTTCACCTTGTTTTTGAAGCATACATCAGTGTGTATCCAAGAGCTGTCAGCCACTATCTCTCCATGGGGATGCACTGTATAGAGCAGCAGTCTGGCGCTGGGGGCAAGCCTCTCAGTGACAGTCAGTGTGATGGAGAATATACCTCTGGAAGCTGTGGAAGGAAGATGGACCAGAGGAAGACAAGCCAGCAAAAGAGATTATGCAAACCTCAGCTTTGGTGGAAGGACCACATATTTCTTCATAACCTACTAGCACCTATAAAACCCAGGGAAATTGGATATTTGAAGATTCATCTCTCAGTGGCTGAGGAACAGCTTCCATCAGTAAGACAACAGATACAGGGGATTCTGAGACCAAGGTGCTTTGCAGAGAGGGGTCTAAACTGAAAAGAAGTTGAACATGGAAATCTATGCATGATTGTTATGAGAAGAGCACAATATTGCCTTTCAGTCTCAAACCTGGAACTTCCTACGCCAGAGAAAATAGACCAGTCTCCTAATTTAAAGGACAGTTCTCTTAATGTTAAGAAATATGAAGTTCTTATCTACATGGATGAAAACTACTAGTGCATGGACAGGAGGTTAAGCTTAAGACCAAAGATGGTAAATATGAAACCAGTCCTGCATGTGGAGTGAGGCTTACTTAAGCCACCTCCTGAAGACTGGAAATAGGCCAGGTTCTGCAAGAAAAGTTATTTTAAACAATGAAAGAATGAAGGATAGGATTACTGTCATTTGTGGGTATTTTGAGACTTCTGAAAGTGCAATGAATTTCGAGAGTTAACTGCTAAATATCCCTTTAAAAAGTTTTATTATTCTAATTGGTGAAGAGTAGGATGTCACAGAATAACTACGAAACCGTAAATACTCCTTGGTAAGAAATAAAACATTCCATATGTTTGATCACAACAAAATTTTCATGTTTCAATTAACAAGATAAATTTGATTATGATATAGGGGATTGGCTAGATGCTGCAGCAAAAGCAAATGATACTGTGTGTGGTAACAGGTTATGGGATTTAGGAACTAGTACCTGATTTAGCTACAGTTCTTTGCTTTCATCACTTCTTACAAAACTTAATTTGTTCTGGTATTCAGAATGGTGCTCTGAAGTATGAGTAGTAATATGGTCTAGAACTTACCACCAGAAATGCTGACTTGCTTCTGGCCACTGAGAGTAATTTTTCCTTTTGTCATCACCTGGGCATAAAAAAAAAATCTCATGAAACAGGATCAAAAGCACCTTCTCCTTTCCACAATGAAATAATTGTTTTTGAGTGGTATTCTGAAAAGCCTCAAAGGCCTTGAGGTCGATCCATGATCTGTAACCACTGTCTGGTTGGGAGATTTCTGCCTTATATGGTGTTCAAGAGAAGGTGAAAGAAAAGAGATGTTTTGGGAGTCACATTAGCACTCACTACATAGTAGAAGTTTGTGTGCGTGGTATTGCTGTAGCCCTCTCTGTTCAGGACGTAGTGAACGTTGATTGTTCGCTGCTGGCCACAGCTGAGCTTCTCTGGCACTGGCTCAATTTTCAGAAAGCTGTTGGTCCGTGAGTAGAAACGCCGGACAAAGAATGAGGCTTGGGGCTCATTATGACTCCCCCAGATAAAGTCTGCACAGTCATCTGGTGCCTGTCTGACCTGTGAAATAGAAAAATCATACATGGAAAATCAACAGTGTGGAAAATAAAAAAAAAGCGAGGCAGGTGAGAGGCAAAGACACCTTTCCTCTAAAATACTCTGTCTGGAAGCTGATTTTGTGGGGCTGTTTAAGCCAAGAGCAAGAGCTGGTGTGAAAAATTTGTGCTTCACCAGTGCAGAGCAGCCTATTGCAGTAGGGAGGTTATTTCAGATTCTTTCAGGTTTGGGACCAGCTGAATGAACTGCTAGGATTTACTGTGAATTAGAATGGCACTGTTCTCAAACAATTTGCTTTTTCTTAGCTCTTCCCATCATACCAGAGCAAAGGCATGACAACACAAGAAGACCATGTGATGGCAACAGGCATTAGTTTCTTAGAGCAGAAATGCAGGGAAGCAGGCAGCAGCTGTAAAAAGATGTTGGCATGCATCCAGGCTGAATGGAGAAGGCAGTGCAGTCTCTGAGGAAGGTTCTCTAGCACAGAGAATGAAGAGAAGGAAGATGAAGGCAGAAGGAGCTTCCAGTGGGAGAGAAAAGCAAGGAGGTGCTGAAGATCACTACAACTGAAAAACATGACTGGGATACAGACAGTGTCTTCTCAGACACTCGAGTTTCTGGTGTTTTCTCATATTAGTTTCACATAGGTTGCAGGTTTTGCTTCTAATCCCTCTCTCTCCAACAAAGTATTTTCTTAATGAATTAGACTGTAGCTTGTATTTACTTACTGTCAGCCTAAAACTGGGATCAAAGAGGTTGGACGTGTCAATAGAAAAAGCAGCAGTGCCATTTTTGTTAGTGGTATAGTTGGCCAGATATTCTTCATTGAGCTCCAGCAGGACAGTCTTGTTCGCAGCAGGCTCACCATTCACATTTGTCACAGTGATCTGAACAAAAAAACAACAAATAAGGGATTCACAAAAAAATCCAAACAACAACAAAGAAATACTCTGCTTACTAGAGGATGCTCACTCAAGCACTGAGGACAATTGCAAGGAGTAAAAATCAAGAGTGAAATGTACTGAAGAGACAAACACTCCTCAATATTTTGAGGGACCAGTTCTGTGACAGGCAAAGACAGGCAATTCCCATCAGTGTAGAACAAAATATATGCTACAGAGGGAGGAGGAATATTCTTTGGAGAACAATGTTTAACAAACATAAAGTAACCAGATGATTTCATGGCCACAGGTAACCTGTGGAAAACAGCAGCATCTTTCAGCTCCTATGCATCTGGGCATACCCACTGTCTCCACTGCATGTCTGGATGATGCTGTACAGGTCATCTTCCTTTTTGTGCTTGAGTTTATCCTTCATATCTAGGTCGCTAACAAGTCAGAATGTGCTCCAATACCTCTACTGCTTTAAGTAAACATCCCTGGGATTGTGTGATGCAACACAGGGTAAATTCTACCTTCAGTTTAGGCATAACTATTGCTGAAGCATTTTCTTGAAGACTCCTCTTCCCCACTCATATGACCTTTCACTTAGTTGCCTTTTAGGCGTCCTTTGACTATGGCAGAAGTGAGACCCTAACACTCCAGGTATGATATAATTTTATTTGTTTCTCAAGGAGTATTTAATGTAACAAGGGAACTATGAAGTCCCTGTTATCTGGAATTATCATGGGAAGCTGACAGCACAGAGTTGGGGGACAGCCATAAATGGGGCAACATGGAGATCATCATGCTGGACCTCAGAGAGTTTTGGTCTAAATGTATCCTCTTATACACTCACTTCACCATGGTAAGGAATTCCCCTCTTGTAATAGGAATCCATATTCTTGAACAGCACTTCGTCATTTTCATTGTTGACTGCAACATAGTCAAGGTCCTTCATCTGGATACCTGTGAGGCACACCCAGTATAAAGAAGAGGAAACAGAAATCAGTAATGGGAAGAAAGCTATTCCTTTTGATAAGCTGTATGGAGGGGTAATGCTCAGGAGGGAGACCTACACAAAGAAAATGATGATTGTTCATTATTTGCCACACAGACTGTGATCCAGGGGATTCCTCTCAGGAATTTCCATTTATTAGCTTTAATCAGCCACTCACAATATGCACTTGGTGTTACCTGTCCCATTTTCAGTGACGATGCTTTCTATGTTGAGGCTGGTATACATCCTGGCATAGCTGCGGTAAAGCTGGAATTTTTTGATGGAGATGACAGTGTTGAGGCAGCCATCTTTTCCCAGCTGAAAAAGCAGCAAAAGGGAAAACACCATTTTTCTCAAGGTTTGGAAAATTGCTCCTAAATCTGTACTAGTGGGACTCTGAAGAACTCCCCTCCTGCCTTACATTTCGCACTCCCCATCTCCCTTCTCAGATCACTGTTTCAGTACCATTTGCTCCAGTACATGGAAACTTCTCTCCTTATCCCCCCTAGTCTTCTCTACGGTCATGCTCCTTCTTAAACCCATCTTGCATAATGCCTGCATTCTATGACCACAGCACTTTGAGTCCGAACTAGTGGAGAAATTAATAATTTGTTTGAGTGCCCTCAAAGACTCCCAGTAGAGGTCTCCTGATTAGATTTGGCAAGAACACAGCTCTGATATTTTAGGAATGATCACAAATTTACAGTTTCATGTTGCCCTCCTTCCTACTGACTCTTTCTGAGGGGAAAATCAAAGTCTTCTGATGAAGTCATTTGTAAAAGATACATTCATGGTCTTTCAGCATTCCCTACAAGATGGTGAGAAAAAACACACCTCTGAGATTGTCTCTCTGGTATTCCCTTGGAAATGAATGAGGCCATCATATACTGTGCTACATGTTAGGTAGGAAAGCAGACTGGAAAGAACAGACTTATCATGTATCATACCAGTCCAGTGACAGCTTCACAGGTTTTCTTCTGGTTTTGTTCACACCGTGGACCATAAAAGTGTTGCTGACACACATTGATTTGGGCTTTCCCTTGTACTGGTTGGCCATAAGTGTACCTAGGAGAAGAAGAGACACAAGTATTCAATCATGTGGATTTAGCATGAAACCTGCAAAAATTGCACA
Organism: Lepidothrix coronata; assembly: GCF_001604755.1. NCBI lineage: Eukaryota > Metazoa > Chordata > Aves > Passeriformes > Pipridae > Lepidothrix > Lepidothrix coronata. The sequence continues at coordinate 803,587 of NW_016690354.1, read as the reverse complement.
GCAGTGCAAATTCTAAACCCCTCAGGATTGCCCAGACCACAGACAGAAGATCAGCTGGGAATTACAACCTGCTAGCCCTAGCAGAAGTCCCTTCTACTATTTTTAGGCTGTTTTTGACATTTTGTTAAAAAAAGCCTGCTTTGCTGTTGTCTTTGCATAGTCATTCTTCAAGGTCCAAAGCTGGAAAGTGGTGCTGCACTCAGGGTTGGGATGTCATTCCCTGCTGCTTGCTGTTTCTCACTAATGCCTTGCACACAGCAGGTCTTATTGCAGAAAGATCCCTATTCACCCTGTTAGCTCATAGCACCCTGCACTTTGGCAGTGTCACAGCCAGCAATTTTAATGGTAGACTCTCCTTTTCTGTATTAATAAAAAACAACAGCTAACAAGGATGTAATGTTTGATTTAGACACAGACAAACCCTTTCAGTTTTTATTCTGCTATGTGGCAGGAGAAGAGTTATCATATTTTACATCACAGAATTCATAGCTAAAGGAATTGCTCTAATCCGTGCTCTGAATTGGCAGCAGAATCTCTGTTTGCCAGCACAGCACACTGTCCTCTATCCCAAGTTTGTTGTGCACAAACGTGTTGTTTTCAGATACTTACGAAGCACAAACGTTCACACTGATGTCTTCATCAAAGAAAGAAATCCTCTTTGGCCCAGCCGTTGTCACTTTAAATTTTGGCAGCACTGAGAATGCAATATGAATATGACTAATCAGCAATTGCATGCCACAGGCAGGTGTGTGTGTGTGTAAGACAGCAAAAAAACTGTTGCCAAAGACATTTTCACCAACAAGGATGAGGAAATGGTTCAAAGAAGAGTTTAACTAGGAACTGTAGGATATTACAGTAGAAAATATAGTAGAAAAAATAATCTTCAGTGGTAAAAGGAATAACTTCTTTAAAATTAAATAATAATCATACTAAGAATTATAATAGATACAGTAAAAACTGCGATAAATCACTTTAATCTCTTTTCTTAAAGAAAAGGGTGGGACTAATGCTGATGTCTCAAACTACTTAAGCCCTGGAGAAAAGTTATTATGCAATCCAGCCCCAGTGAAGGAGAAGTGCAACAGATTGAGTGGAATATTCACTGACAGAAGATCACTGACACTGCCTCTCTTCAGTTTATTTTTTATCCCAGGTCACCAGCAATACTGACAACATATCTGGAAAAGGCCCTTTTCTTGTGCACCCGTACACAGGAGACTGGAAGGTGTGAAAGCACTCTGGAGGGTAAACAGGAAAGCTGCTTTAACGCCCTTACAAAAAAACCACACAACTGGGAGTTGTCCAAGCTTTCTCTGGGGACTACTAAGGAAAATCAGCCACTGTAAGATGAGAAAACTTGTAAGATCAAAGCGATTTTAGTAACTCCCTGATACGGTCGATTCCAGGATCACTATAAGGGCTTTGGCACCCACACTACCCATTGCTTTCTATCTTGCACTTCCACTGGCTATCCACCCTTCCCCAGTAACAAACTGGTACCTGTCCTGTAAACTGTTTTTTAGGTATCTTCAGATTTCTACTCCATAGTGCTCTTCATATAGTGATGGCATCCACAAAGGAGGACAGGCCTGATTTTCATTTTGCCTCTGAATGGATGGGGAGTGTAAGGCTTGAGTGATAGGATGTGAATCCCAGAGTCACACAGTAACTTTGTGCCAAGCCCAGAGAGGAATTAGACTTCTAATTTAATCAATGAGAAATACTGCCTTTCTCAGATTTCTTTTGAAAATGAAATGCCCTTCTGCCTTCATTTTGTCCACCCAGTTCTCTCCATGTCTTTCTTTTCCAGACATGAGGTGGAGAATTCAAAGGACTTAAACTCTGCACTAGTAGATCTTGTCTGATTTAGGTAGAATCAGCCCTATTGCTAGCACAGGGTAGTTTGTAGGCCTTTGCTTACCATATTCCTCTACTCTGAAGGAGTGATACTCTTTTTCACCTGACTTTGTCTCCACAGTGATGTCGTAGGACCCCAGAATAGGCTCTGGGATTAGTGGAAAGGAGAGCTGGACAATTCCATGCTTAGATGCTACATCCAACCACTGGAAGATCTTGTTTTGCTCTGGATCCTGGAGAGGAGAAGAAAGAGATGTAGCCAAGCCTTTGTCATCCTGTTTCTTGTCCTCTCACCTTCTTTCAAGTGTTGTCTCCTGATATATTGGCTAAGTGCATCACAGGTTGAATGTGATTCAGGGCTGGTGACATGTGCTCTGACTTCCCAGTAATTTTCCATCTCCGCTTCTGGATTAAACAACCCTAAGTTTAACTGTGAATCACCTAAACTGACAGATGATCTCAGATCATTCAGAAATACTCCCTGACTGGGACACAGGTTGCTTATTCATAACTCTTCCAGCATAAATCTTGCTGACTCGACTCCTTCTGTGAAACAGGAATATTATGCTGGCCACCTTCAGAAAGCACTTTGAGATCTAGTGATGTGAAAAGTGGCAGCAGATTGATTCATTGTTAGCCTGTTCCTAGCAGAACATGGCAGAAAGTTATTATTCTTATGCCTGTACGAGAATGAGGCTATTTCACCACCCCATTTATTGTAGTCCTACCAAAGACTGGACTGAACACTCTTGTTTGAATTCTAACGACAGACACAGCAACAATCTCGTGCTGTTTCTGACTAAAAGCTCCAGTTGCGCTGACTTTTTCTCCTCTAAGGCTTGATAATGGATACTGCCACTGTTCAACTCCAAGTTCACCGGCTTTTTAAAGAGTGCTCTGGATGAGCCTCCCTCAGCTATTGACTCTATGGGGAATGATGAAGCATTCTCTCCAAAGCAATTTGTGGCATCTCTTACCTCGATGATGATTCTTGGATACTGGAGGAGGAAAAAAAGAAGAGAAAAAAATTATCAAAACATCAGGAAGTTCACTGTGGAGATTGAGAAATGCTAAAACATGAAGAAGGCTCTGAACAGCTTTCTCTGGATAGAGAAAACTGGGCAAAGCAAATAATTTGGAACTCATGTCTGTAATTTTAAAAGGATAACCGTTTTGGAATTTATCTTTTCTACAAAAACATCAATTTTTTTTCTACATACCTGGGCCAGGTAAAGTGACTACAAAACCTGTGTACTGTGAAAGATTTCCAGAAGTGCTTTCAGACCCTTTGCCCTCTCTAAAGGTAGGGAAAGGATGGAGAGTGAAGCTAAGGAGTTAAAACAGTTCTCAAAAAATATCAGGAGGCCTATCCCATGCCCTTCTTATTCAATTTTTAAGTGATAGAGTCTCAGTGAACAGGTACCTTAAGAAGGTGCTTGAAAAGTCTTGACTATCAATCATACTTACTATCTCCTGAACAGGTCTGAACTGGGTGTCCAAAGCGACTACACGGAACAACACTGAAAAAGACATAGAACAAAAAGGCATCACAGAATCATAGAGGTTAGAAGAGACTTCAAAGGTTGTCTCGTCCAACCATGAACCTAGCATCACCATAGTCACCCCTAAACCATATCCCCAACTGCCACATCCAGATGCTTCTGTCATTTGCTTTATTGGTAGTGACAAACCACTTTGAATATACAACTAAAATAAAGTTTACCCAGGCTTTTTGGGAGAACTAAGGAGTCCCCAGAGAACTAGAAAGGATTTGATTATCTTAGCCAGTGAAAAAAGAAAACCAAAGTAAATGTCAGCTGAAATATCTTTAATTATGACCCACTGGGACTAAAGTAACCTCTATAGTAAATACAATTACTCTATTCTGCCTTCAATCCTTCTTGAAGGACTCTATTCTTTGGAGCGTTTCCTAAAAAACTGTGTTACAAACCAGTTCAATATAAAACTCATAGATAGAGAAGGAAGAATTTGTCTTTATTCTAAGTGTAAACTCTCTGCAGCACTGAAGTATAATTATACTAGAGAGAACAGCTCACTACACTACAGCTAGTACTGTCATTTAAAAACTGTGATGGAATCAGCACTTTGTAATAGATCAGCAGTTAAGTAGAAAGAGCTGTTGACAGGAAACAAGGTGCTTACTTCATTTTTATGTTAATTTTATTAGTTTCAAACTTGACCTATTATTTTCTGTATTTTAAGGATACTTTTTATATGACTGCCCACAAGTAAACCCGACAGAACTCAAGGTCCTGTAAATGAAATTAACTCAGTAAAAATACATGAACTCTACTAATTTGTGGCAATTTTGTAAATTAGTCCTATTTTTCACTAACTTTTGGTGATCTCAGTATCAGATGAGGTCTTTTATTCCACAAGAGGAAGTTTTTGTTGTTCTAGACCTGCCCTTGCACTCAATTTCTCACTTCTATAGCTGACTCAAACTCATGATCCACCTGTTTGCCCTGGTTTGTAGATGGGTTTGTCCGTCTGGATGAAGACAGCATTATCCACATTCTGAATTGCCACTGATCTTCTCTCAGCTAAGTCAACTGTGGTGCCTTTGGCAGAGAAGGAAATGAATGCCACAGGATCAGAAGTAGCTGGTGGGACCTGGAGAGGAACAAAACCCCAGAGGAAAAGTGATAAATGAGATATGTTGATGTTCCCTGATGCCCAGGGTTATTGAGTAAGATACTGACAGTCAATTGAGTCAAAAATACTTTATACAAAGTCATGAGAAGCCCCATCATGGCAGTGACATAATTTCTGCTGTGGAAGTCCCATAACCTGTCACCAGGTACTAAGATTTGTAGCTATTCTCTGTCTTGTGCATTTTCTAAGCTCATGTAGCTACCTGCTTGCATGCAGGTTGCTGCAGCCACATACCTCAATTCTGAAGTGTTTTCTCCTGCTGCATTCTGGAAGACCTAACCTTGGGACTTTTTTGTCTTAACTGTATAGATCTTGCAGAGTCACAGGAAAGGGAATGAGCATCACCCATCTGGGTTCTCCAGCTTGACCCTTAGACAGTCCCAAATGGAGCATGCACCTGTGATGACAATCTAAAGCTTTTTTCTATTCACTCTGTGAATGGAAATGGAAAGTCTTTTTCTACCTTGCTCCTACAGCCCATATGTCTTTCTTTTCCCTATTTTATAAGTCTTTCCAGCAGTTTATCTTTTTTTAATGCACTTCATAATCTTTCTCTCATTGACAAGGAGAGTCACGGTCAGAAGTATTTCCAGCTTCTACACGTTCTTCAGTAGTTTCAAAAGAGAAAATACCTTGAATTCACCACACTTGAAGAAATCATTCTTTGTCACGGATTCCTCAAAGAGATTCTTTCGGATACTGCCATATTCCAGGACAATATTCACGGAGAGAGGCTCAGTGAGGTTGTGGAACTGCACACAAGCAGCCTGTGGAGAGTCACTCCGCACAACTGATGGGACCAGCAGCACATACTGTCTGTAAGAAGGTAAGACCAGATCAGAGAGTTCAGTTATGGAGGAAAGTCAGAGCAAACAGGAGAGGAAAACACCACTAAAAGGTGTGAAGGAAGACATGGTCCGAAGCTTGCTCAAATCAGTGGATGGATCTCTGTTTCTTTTGATGAATTTTAAATAATATGCTAAAGTAGTACAAATGCCAGCATTTTAACCCCTCACAGTTCTTCCTGAGCTGAGAGACTGGCATCATTCTATGGAGTGTCTTATCCAGCATGATACTGCATCTTTCCATTCCATGTATTTATGCATCTCCGATTACTAAACACCTGACAAGCATATCTGCATTTATCCTCCCTCTGTAACATCCTATAAGGGGGAGTGATATTTAGCTTCTTCTAGCGATCAATGACAAAAATGCTGGTTACTTGCTGCAACAATTTTTAAATTTCTTTTTCTCTGGGTATCTCTCAGATGCGAACTGACGTAAGTCAACTCACGTAATGCACATGAAATGATCCCGCTTTTCCATTTCACAGAATATTTCAGAGAATGCTCAATCTAATCTTTATGCTCTATTGTGTTTCCATGCCTCTGTTTCCATACTTCTCCCTGTGTTCTTTCCTTTGTTTTTTTTCTTCTATTGAACTGTTTAATTTATACTGCTCCCTATATTTAAGGCAGCCTTCCTTCCCCAAATTCTTCCTCTGAAAAGCATTTCTTCATATTTGCTATATTTGTCCAAAGTTCTGCTGTTGTCCATCAGTTTGCTACCCAAACTGGTCTTTCCAAATAATGTATGACTGAATTAACTTCTGTAGCACAACATGAATCACACAATCTTTTCATTCTAATCTGATCCTTTCCCTTTTTTTTTCCCACAGCTTTGCTAGCTCATATTGCCTTTATTGTTATTTTCATTTGTTTAGTTCAGGCTGCATGAAATTCAAAGACCAAAAATAAAATTAATAAAATTAACAGTGTATCTGAGAAAGCTAAACTCTCTTTCACAGTGTTTTCATTTAGAACTTTTGAGAATGGGATTTAAGCTCTAATGTTGGTGCATTTTTGAAAATTGCAGCTGAAATCTTCTGTTTGTATAAAGACAAGGACATTGACAGTGCTAATACAAATACTGATACTAATAATGCTAGGATTGCCATTCAGCATAGTCCCTACCACCAGGCATTACCTGGCCTGTGGCACCTCCTCATATACCATGCTCCCTCTGTGCTGCTGATTATATCAATCCTGATCATTAGTATTACTTGCTAGTCTAGTCTTGAATCTCCTTCCCACTTTACCCATGCACGTCAGACTTTGTCTACTTCAGTTTCAGGTTTTTGTCATTCAAATTAAATTTCATAGCAGTATCCCTCATAGAATGATGGAGAGCATCATTCCAAACCGTCCTTCACTGTCATCTGCTTCCATTTCAGACACATTTAAGGAACTAGTTCTCAACATCCTGTTTATTATATAGCAGTGCCCAGAAGAAATAAACTGGTGGGAAATATAATAAAATGTGTTATCATAAAAACACAGAATGTACGATCACTTACGTTTCAGAAGACACTATGGCAAACCAGTTCAAAGACAGAATACTCAGAAGAATCCTTGACCACATCTCTACCTGTGAAGAAAGGAGAGAGACTGATCTCAAGTTGACAGCTTGTCTCTGGTTTTTAAATTGGCCTGAAACAGTGCTCCACCTCCATGGCTTCAATCACACTCTCACAAAAGACATCTACATAAAATTTGCATATGTTCATTTTCCTCCCTACTGCCTGTTCTCACACTCCTTGAACTCTCAAACAATAGCTTTGGAAAGCTCTCGTATTTCACATAGCTCTGTGAGGTATTGCAAGCCAAACCGGTTCCTGCCCATATGATTGTTTCATTGAAGCTTACCTCTTTGATTGTCATGTCATTGGCTGAGGGTTCCTTAATGTTTCAACTTGTCAGTATTTGCCATTGCCTAAGTATTTCCTTATTCTGCAGCAATCTCCTGCAGATAGATGTCACATAACAGAAATAACCATAACACAGTGCTATTGTGTGTCTATATGGGGTCCTCAACAGTTAAAAATACAGCATCAATTAGAATACAACTATATCTGCATTCAGAATGGCACTAAAGGAAACTCCTAATCGTAATCTGGATTTCTTACTGCAGACACTAACATTAAGCAAGGAATGGTGTTGGCTAGTTGTCTGTCATTTTCACCAGTTGCCAGGACAAGAATATCTCTAAGGAAAGGAATCTGATAACACTACTTCATTTGTTCACTCATCCGTCTGTCAGTCTGCTTTCCCCCCGATCCCTGCTCCCCCCATTAAACAACTTGTAAGTCTGTTGGTGAATTTTTAGTAAATATGACTGAGAAGAAGTTTCAGAATAATCAAGGTATATAACCACAAAATAATTTAGACAGAATAGGACCTCCTGACATTATGTGGTCCAATGTCTCCTTCTAAGCAGTCATGTTTTGAATGTCTTCAGGAATGGAGAGTCCACAGCATCTCTGGACACCTGCTCCCATGCTTAATCATCCATGCTGTGAAGATTTTTTTCCCTTATATCAGAATTTCCCATATTATAACTTGTGTCCATTTTCTCTTGCCCTTTCACTGTGCAATCCTGGGAAGAATCTGTCTCTTCTCTATAATCCCACTTTACATTGTGGAAGACTAAAATTATGTCCCCACAAACCTTTGTTTCTCTAGGCTGAATTAAATGAGACTGTCTTTTTCTGTAGGTTTGTCACAGTCTCTGAACATCCCAGTGACCTTCCACTGGACTCCCTCTGGTCCATCAATGCCTTTCTTGCACTGGGGAGCTAAATCTGGATGCAGAACTTCATCTGCTAAATAGAGGGGAAGAATCAATTTCCTTGATGTGTTGGCTAAAATATTGGTAATACTACCAAGGAAACTAAATAATCTATGGTAATTGGGCACTGCATTCACACTCTTAATAAGGAAATGGAAAAAAAGCCAACCTGAAACAAAATAAGGTAGCCAATCAACAGCAATGTGTAACTGCAGCCTCAGGGATGTAACAGGCAATTTCACTTCCCATTTGTCTTCCTCAGCTAAACAGATGATGAATGGGAAGAGGAAGCTGAGTATAATGTAGGAGTAATTAGGAACATGAAAGAGTGCTAGGGGTACTGAAAAAGATACTGGACAATGCAGAGTGGCCCAAAGTTATTTCAGCAGTAAGAGGTATGAGATGGAAATGAGGGATATATAGTAACATGGTGTACAAATAGATGTGTGCCTGTTGAAAGCCAGATTGTATCCATTTCACTTTTCATGATATAATACATTCCTGCAACTGTGTAGCTAATGATTCAGTCATATGGGAATTTTTTTCATCAGCATGGAGGCACTAAACTACTCATGCTTAAGCAGCTTACCTACCCATCTTTCCCAAAAGCTTTCTGATGATCAAATTGGGACACAAAGAAAACTGCCCTGGATGCTGCTGGAGTGACAGTCTTTTCCAACTGCATTGCTAGTGAGAAATATTGCATAAAGCTTCCTGGAATGACCTGAGCTTATAGTGCCAATGCTTGAGTGGCAGGTGGTTGTTGTGTAAACAGGGCAGTCACATATCAAAGGAAGCTGCTTGCATTAGTTGTTATGATATCAGAAGACAGTTAAGAATACGTCATGGACCTGTTTGTATTTGCAGCTTTGAAGTGCCTCGACCCCATCTCTTGCTCTAAACAGGTACGAAGTTACAGTCAAAAAGAAAGTAAAGAGGGAGAAGGAAACAGCAAGCAATTCCAGGGTCTTGGTACAAATTGCTCAGGAAGCTCACTCTTTATTTAAGTGCAGTGTGCTTTTAGCATGAACATAAGAGGGCTTTGTTGTTTGATAATGGAACAGAAAAAGATAAACAGACACAGAAAAGAAAAAGACAAAGCATTTGAAAAACTGAAATCTTAGAAGACATTATGTTCAGATAATTGAAGAGTACACATTTCTCTGGGAAAAAAGCTATTGAACTCATTACTTTAGTGAAAATACTGATTTCAGAGGATCTCTTGGTATTGTAGCAATTTTTTGATAAAAACACATCACTACCATGTCAGGGATAGCTCTTAAGATCCCAGTGCAAGGGGAAAATTATTCCAGTTATCTTTTGTAGTAGGGAAAAAGAAGAAGCTTTCAGTTGTATGATTAAGAAGCTAGGAGCTAGAGGGGATTAATCATCTAGAAGCACGAAGATTGGCATTTAACATGGAGAGACAATGAACCTCACACTGAGCAGCACTTACAAGAAAGACACACCAAAAGTACCTTGATCCTGGAAGTCATAAACAACTCATCTGTGGACCTTAAGGTGTTCCTGCTTTGTACTGGCATAAGGAGAGATGTAACTGAATATCACAGTTTGGCTAAAAATTTAATGAAATGAGGAACAGTTAATTTCCTTTCAAATAAAGTTGAATTTGCCAATCCATTTTATCATATTAGATGCACCTACCCTCTTCTTCTCTTTCCTTTGGGCACACACACTCGGCAAGGCAATGTGAAGTTTTTCAGCCAAAACTTATCCCACTCACTTTCTGTGAGCATTTCAGTGTTTATCACACACACTGTTCTAACAACAGAGCTTTCCATGAGGTTGTGACTAATCCACTAATCTAGGTTGTGTAGATCATCTCAAATATCCCTACACAATCCCAAAATGCGTAGTATAGCTGTATGTGCAGAATCTAGACACTTATTTTAGTCACAAATTAGAAAATAAAACCATCAAAGAATATCCATTTGCGGTGCAGAATTCTGCATAGCCTGAATGTGGAGTTGAGATGTTCAAATTCTTGGTCAATACTGATCTGAGTCATGCCTGTTTCCCTTTTTGTCAAAAGGAAGTTCAGTACAAATATGAGCAGTTTTTAGCAGAGAAGCCTTGGACTTTCCAGATGCGTGAGTAATATATAATTACTTGTTTCTGTTCTATGGCTCCACTTCATATTTGCATAACACTGCATTGCAAGGACTGTGAGTACTTTCTAAGGCATGACTTCACCTGAGATGACGTGCAAACAATCCACCACACCCCACACACCACAATCCGTGTTCCATTGCCTGATTTCTTTATCTATCACAGGTAGATGTTGGAGCAGAGCCCCAGCTCCCATTTCACTTCGGCAAACACCCTTAGCAACAGTCCCAGGCTAATTACTATCCTGTGATTTTCTCAGAAATCAATATCTGAGATATGCTTTCCCAAAACACATTTATCAAATGCACTGTGAGAAAACATTTTGTTTTAAAAAGCCAACATATTTCTGAATAGTGTTGTGTATGTCTTGGAGTTTACATATTTTGGATGAATTTGCCCACACAGACTTCTACTCTTCCAACGCATATCCTTATCTGCAAGGTTTGCAAGTGAAAGTATTTCTTAGAATGTTTGGTGGCAACAGCAAGCTCATGGTGTGTTTGGTAGAGTATGTTATATCATTTCATGTTGAATTGAGGGAATATTTTTCTGATATTACTCATTTTCTGTAATACTAAAGATCAGGTAATATTAAACATTGTAACACTGTTATATTGAGAACAGCAAGCCACACACTAATCAGTCCCTGAAAGGTCTTTGTTACAGATAGACTGACAGTAAATAAACCAGTATGCTGTCAACATCAACTTTATTGAACATATTTTAACCCTGCCCATAATAAATTAAGAATTGCAACCTCATATGTCATGAAACACTTGAAATACCAACCATTTTTCTTTATCTATAAAGTGTAATATATACAGACATCCTTGAAAAAAACCTGCTGTGTCTGAATGATGAATATACGAGGGTGTAAACATAGCAAGGCAGGGCAAGGAAAAAAAAAGTTTAAAAAAGATTAGTAAAGACAATCAAAACTATCATCAGTCTTTCTTCGGAAACAACAGAAATAGGAAGTCTGCCAGAGAATCCACAGAGCGACGTAACAAGAAGAATAGAAGATGAGGTCAAGAAGAGTGCGGGAGCAGTGCAAACAATCAGTATTGTTACTTATTGTTTTAGTTAATCTAAGTAGTATTAAATATTACTGTATTTAAAGTAACCACTTGATATAAAAATTTCATTTATCATAAAATAAAATGCCCAACAATCTATGGACAAGGCATTTTTTGTGTAGCAATTATGTTGCTGACATTCTGAATTAGCTCAAAATCCTGAAAAAAATGCCATATTGATTCAACTCTGAGATTTGGTTGTTACAGACCTTTACCATAAGAAACCATGAACATTTACTTCACCTTATCAAAGAGGACAAAAATATGTGTCAGTTAGCCCTTTAAAGGGTAAAAATAATTTTTCCTTCAGCAGAAAAATTTTCTTGTCATCACTATTTTTCTTGTTCCTTTATTCTTATTGTTCTGCTACTTTAGGGAGACATAGGCTGACTGACTCCCTAGGCTTTAAAAGAGTCAGAAAGTAACTGAGTTAAAATAAAGAAACATACTTGAGAAATTCCTTTTTGAAATGTTATCATCTCAAATTTTGGATTTTATTACAAAGAAAATAGAATCAGTTCACTTCAGATTCAGATTCTGAATAACCTCCCAGTCCCTGTGGCTAAAAGAGTTCATTTGGGTTTCATATCTTTTTGTTTTCTGATGACGGCAATACTCAAGCCTCCACACTAGCTCATTTAAAAACCTCCCATTTTACCCTTTTATAAACATCCACACTCTGACAGTCAAATCATTAGTTTGCAATAGGAAAGTGAGATTGATACCCCCAAAATATTGCTGCTTTTCCTTCTCTAAAACAATCCAGTTTGGGGCCCCTCACTTCTAGAAAGTCATTAAGGTGCTGGAGAATGTCCAGAGAAGGACAACAAAGGTGGTGAAGGATCTAGAGGGTAAGATCTATGAGGAAGGGTTGAAAGAGCTGAGTTGTTTAGCCTGGAGAAAAGGAGGCTCAGGGGAGACCTTTTCACTCTCTACAGTTGCCTGAAAGGAGGTTATAGGAAGGTGTAAGTTGGCCTCTTGCAGCCAACAAGTGACATGACAAGAGGAAATGGCCTCAAGTTGTGCCACAGAAGATTCAGATTGGAACAAGCACCTATGAGCAACTATTCCCCAGCTGCATGGTCCAATGAAACAGAAAGACAAGGGGACTCCTACATGCAGGTAGCCAGGCATCTTGACCATGAAACTTCAAACCATAAACACTACAAAGACCAGATGATTTCATGGATAACCTGAGAACTAATTAACATGGTCTTATGTTCTGCCAGTTGTTCAGGAGAATCGGTAGTTCAAAGACAGAAGAGATCTTGTACGGGGTGATGTGATCCCTCTTGGTATGTTAAGACCTCATTTTCTCTGCCTTTTGAACAATGCATGAGTAATAGCTCCAAGACAGGCCTCACAACTCCAAGATTTCTATGTAGTGCAAAACATTTTTCAGGTGTGTTATTTCATCTGACAAAAGCTTATAGGCTTTCTTCCTGGTGATAGGAAACAACTGCCACACGCAGTTTCAGGCCATGCACCTACTGTGCTACCTACTGTAATTTTGCAAGGGGTAGCACTCAGTGAACTAATCTGTAAGCAACAGGATTCTGGAGAAGCCTTTAAGAGTGACTCCTCAGTCAGCACAAACAAGCCTTTTGTATTCCTCCCCATTTTGTCTGAAGAGCCAGTTATTCTTCCAGTGACCAGGGATCAAAGTCTCTGCAGATCAAATCACTTTGTGTGGTCATCTCACAGTTTCCAACCTGTAAGATCACATGGCAGGTCATTCCTTTAAGGAATTTGCATTTTCTAAGAGAACCATTTTAGATGCTACAAAGCCCTGACAGTTGTTGATGTCATTTGGGATCATGGGAGTGCTCTGTGTGTCTGTGTAGATCTATGTGGTGTGTATGTGTATCTGTGGGGTGACTGCGCATGTGCCTACTGGGAATAACATGGTCAGTCTTGCTGCTGGTTGCATATAGGAACAAGGAGCTGCAGCATTTTCACCTCTATTGGGCTGACAAATTCAGCCCTCCCTAAGAATCTTTTGCACTCTGTCCTTTATAAGACACATTTAAGGACTCAAGCACAAGCAGAGGGCTCTATCTGCTATCTGATTAGGGAAGACATTTCAGTAGAAAGCATGTTGAAGACATGAACAGAGCTTAAAAGCATGTTACATTATTTGAGAACTACTTCTTGGCAAACTCATTATTCAGGTCTTTTCTCAAGATGAAAAAAGAAAACGAGCAGAAGCACCAGTGTCCCAGTCTCTCTCTATTCTCAATGAAAATCTTGGAAATTTATTAGCACTCCTAACTGCTGAATTCCTAACAATAAGGCCATAATGCAAAAAAAGGCTGATAAATTAGCAAATAAATGCTTTGAAATATTGTTTGTGTTTAGTGTTCCTAGAGATCCTCACATGTAATGCATGACTGAACATAGGGAGTCCTTACACTGAAAACCATGCCTCTGGAAGCAGCTTATTGCAAAGTAGGGGCTTTACATTTTTGTAGCTGAGAAACACCTCAGATCTGCTGCAGCAACAGCTAGAATAAGAGAATAAGTCTAGATGTGGCCCAAACCTACATTTTATTGTATGTATCTTTACTTTTAGCATATTTAATCTTATAAACAAGACCCAAACCCTTCACCTAGGTTAGTAATTGCTCTAATTTTCTGTGTGTCTGAATCTGACAGGAACAAATTATCTTTCTCTCAAGCAGTGAATACAGTTTGATCAATGCAAAAAGCAAACGCTTTCTGGCAAAAATTTTAGCAAATCTGAATATCCTGAAAACTGGGCTATGTCACCTTCCAGTCTCCAGCCAGTCTTCTTTGGCAGTGGTGCTGCAGTACAAGGACTGTGTTTCTACATGCTCCTCTCAATGCCAGATCTATTTTCACTGTAATCCTGGATTACACTGCTGTGTTGCAGCCTTCTGACCCTTGTTCAGGCTCTATAGGAGGTAATAAAAATGGCAGTTCCTGAGGGAACACAAGAACAAGTCCAGTCACATAGCTCAGGACTCTTCTGCACAGAAGGGAAGGAGGCCCTCCAACCACAGTCCAAAGCAGAGCTGGTTTGGAGATGATGCTGCAGCCATGAAATCTTCACCTGGCTCTCTCAGACCAGGCTAACCACACTTACAAGGTATGCAGGAGTAGTATCATTATGATCTGGGAATGATTACCCAGTAATTAATCAGCAATCATCCACAGCTCTTTAAAGGATGTCCCCAGCCATCCTGGGACTGTCAGGAATTGGGAGTGGTGGCCATGGGTGTGGTGCAAGATGCAAAGACAGGCTTAGCTTACCTTGGCAAGCCATTTCACTGTGCCACCAAAACTAGGGCTCTGTCACTTAATCATCACCAACAAGAAAACAGACAACCTCTAGTTAGGGTCCCAACACAGAAGTGCCTACAGCTGAGATTTGTTGCTGGTCCTCACCTCCATTCGCAGCCCCTTCACAGCCCCACCAAACCGAGACAGAATTTTCTCTAATGCTTAACTATCACCATTGGCAGAGCCCAGCACAAAAATGGAGAACACACAGCTAGGTCTATCACACACTACAGGCAAGGGCCAAAAAGTATTGCTGCCAGTCACCTTCATTTAGCAGACCGTATCAAAGCCCCACTAACACTGAGACTCTCATTATGCACCACTGGCTAGCCCTGGCTGGCACTAGCGCACAGTAACAAAATATAAACCCAGGAGATGTGCCTTTCACAGAGAAGTGACCTGCACTGAAAGGTGTTGCTGGCCAGGAACTTACATTGGCAGCCTATTTCCCAGTCCCACCCAAACCAGAGCTCTGTCTTTAACATCTAATCATCATGATCACCTGAGCCTGTTGAAAGGCTACAAAGGGAAGGTGAAGTACCTAATTGTAACATGACACTCTCTAACTCACCTCAAGTGCAGGTCCAAAACTGAAAATATCTGGTAAGTGCTCTGACACAAAATGTGACAGGACAAAAAGCTGTTGCTAGCCTTATCCTTCCCCATGTAGCCTTTCAACAGCGTATCCAGAAGGATATATGAACTTGCTCAGCTAAATGTACCATCATACTCTCTTACTCTATCAGAGATAGACCTCCCACAACGAAAACACTCATCAAGTGCTCCCACACAAAAGGTGACAGGACAGAAAACTTTCACAGACAGCTTTCTGCTGTAGGCTTTTAATAGCACCATCAATATTGGGGCTATATGCTTGCCTTTCATGAAAGTTACCATAATATTCTCTCACAATAGCAAGATCCCAGTTCCAAAATTGAAAATGTCCAGCATCTATTCTGATGCAAAAGGAAATGGGACAAAAAACTGTTGCTGGTGTTCACTTTCCCCATAATCTTTCAATAAGTCCACCAGCAATGGGACTATGCATATGTCCAGCCAAGTAAATATACCATGACAAACTAACTAATACCAAACACAGCTCTGAAATTGAAAAGGTGCAGCAACTGTTTTCACACAAAAGGCAACAGAGAGCTGTTGCTTGACTTTATGTTCCCCCTGTTGCCTTTCAACAGCACCAGCAACTCTGTGGCTATGCATTTGCCTAGTCAACTAAATGTACCATCACACACTCTATCTACATCAAATATACTCAAAAATTGAAAATATTCAGTGACTGCTGCAAAACAATATGTGACAGATCAGAAAGTTGCTGGCCTTTACCTTCCTACTGAAGCCTTCTCTTTCCCTGTGCAGCCTGAAAACTGCAGCACCAATACTGGGGCTATGTGCTTACCTTCACAACTGAAGTGTACAATCACATTTTTTCACTGTTTCACACAGCTGCAGGCTGAGTTCACCCGAGATCTTAGTCTGTGTTGGTAGTGCAGTTTACCAAGATGCATAGCCACAGTGCTGGTAGTGCAGTTTACAGGCTGCAATAAGAAAATGAAAGCCAGCAACAGCTTTCTTACCTGGAACCTTTTGTGTAGGAGCAATCAATGAATTTTTTTAGTTTGAAAGTTTGGTTGCTGGCTATTAAAAAAATAGGATTTTAAGTGAGAAAGAAAAGTCATAGCCCCAGTGTTGCTGGTGTAGTTTATAGCCCGCATGAGGAAAGAAAGAGCAAGCAACAGCTTTCTAGCCTGGCACTTTTTGTGTGGGAGTAGGCACTGGACGTTTTCAATTTTAGAGTTGGAATCTGGCACGAGTAAATAATGTGATGGTAAATTTACATGGAAAGGAAAGCACATAGCCCTAGTGTGCAATTGATAGGCTGCAAGGGGAATGTGAATGCCAGCAACAGCTTTCAGTCCTGGCATCGTTTTGGTGGAAGTAGTTGATGGACATTTTCAGTTTTTAGCGGGGTTCCGTAGAAAGAATGTGACGGTAATGTTAGATGGGAAGGAAAATACATAGCCTGGGTATTGGTGGTGCAGTTTATAGGCTCCAATGAGAAAGTGAAGGGCAGCAACAACTTTGTATCTTGGCACCTTTTGTGCAGGAGCAATGCCTGACACTTTCACTTTTTAAACTGAGCTCTGACTAGAGTAAAAGAATATGATAGTACATTTAAGGGGGAAGGAAGGAGCCCAGCCCCAGTGTTGGTGGATCAGTTCATAGGTGGTACGGGGAAAGAAAATGTGAGCAACAGCTTTCTGTACTGGCATCTTTTGTGCTGGAGCAGTCCCTAGATGTTTTCAATTTTCGAGCTGGAATGTGCTGAGAGTAAATAACACGATGGTACATTAAGGTGGGAAGGAAAACACATAGCTCTAGTGTTGGTAGAGCAGTTTATAGGCTGCAATGGAAAAGTGAAGGTCAGAACTGCTTTCTGTCTGGATATTCTCTGTGGGAGCAGTGTCAGATGTTTTCAGTTTTGAAGCTGCCCATGTGGTCGGAGAACATCAGGGTACATGTAGTTTGTTAGGCAAGTGCCTTGCCCCATCTAGTGGTTATGTTGAATGGCGACAAGGGTACGGTAAAACCCAGCAAGAACTTTCGGTCATGAAAGTCTCGTGGGAGCAGTCGCTGTACGTTTTGGAATCTGCCGCAAGTAAAAAATGTGATGGCACATCTAGGTAGGAAACCACATATCGTCAGTGTTTGTGTTGCAAAGGCTTCAAGGGGAAAGTGAACACCAGCTACAGCTTTCAGGCTGGCTCGTTTTGTGTAGTTGCATTTTCTGAACATAATAGCAACAGAGGCAGTAGTGACACCAAGAACACCTGAGAAAGCCAGGGTTTCCATTTGTACCCCAGCAGCTACTATGCCAGCTAGGACATGACAGTCAGCTGCACAAGAAAGATGCCTGCTTCTGCGCTGTCATCTAGTGAGTGTCCTAGGATGTCACCAAAGCTGCAGATCACTGATTTCTGCTCCTTCACAATAGCAACAGAGACACCAGTGACACCAAGATCACCCGCCAAAGCCAGGAGTTCCATTCCTATTCAAGCAGCTACCATGCTAGCTAGGACATCACAGGCAGCTGTAACAAGTAGGATGCTTGTTATGACAGGATTCTGCCCTGTCATTTATTCAGTTCCTATGACATCACCTTGCAACAAACGTGGGTAGAGCCCTTCCCAAATCTTAAAACTGCAACAAACGTGGGTAGAGCCCTTCCCAAATCTTAAAACTGCAACAAACATGGGTAGAGCCCTTCCCAAATCTTCGTTCGCGAAGCCTAGCCATGATGATTATGATGACGTCACCAAAACTGCAATCTCTGCTTCCTGCTCCCATATAACAGCAACAGAGATGCCAGTTAAATCAGAAACATCTGCCAAATCTGGGATTTCCATTCATACCCAAGCAGCTACTATGCCAACTAAGACATCGGAGGCAGCTGTACAAGACTGTGGCCTGCTTCTGCCCTGCCATCTACCAAATCAACTATGACATCACCAAAACAGCAGATCCCTGTTTCCTGCTCCTGCATAATAGCAACAGAGCCACCAGTTAGACCACTAACACCTGCCAGAGCTGGGATTTTTGTTCATACCCAAGTGGCTACACTTCTGTCTGAACATCACTATTGGGGATGGTCATGTGCAGGTCTAGGGGTTGAACTCGATGATCTGGGTCCCTTCCAACCCAGCATATTCTGTGATCCTGGGATTCTGTGAACCTGTCATCATTAGCAACTGTACAAGCCAGTGGTCAGGTTCTGCCCTGTCTTCAGCCACCTATGACATTACCAAATCATCAGTCACCAGTCAGATGGTGAGGCAAGCAGCGTCAGCAGTGACATCAGTGGTGCCTACAGTAATTTCTGGGATTTGAGCACTAGACTGAGCCAAGCAGGAGGTTTTCAGAGTCAGGGAAACCTGAGTAAGAGCCAAGAGACCTGCTAGGAACCAGCAGCTCTTGTGAACACGGCTGACGTGGGGAAGGCATTGCCAAAGGCTACTGCAGGAAATATAAATGGCTTCAGGGAGTGGGACTGACCAGGAGCATTGCAAATGGGTTGGGTAAACAGGACTTGATGCGTCAGCAGGGCATGGTGTGCCACTTTGCATGACAGTTTGCGAGAAAGGGTGTATAGGGAGGGCACAGTCACCCTACTGATCCAGAGCACAATTGGTGTTCGTTGCCCTCTCAGGAGGAGCCCAGGTATGGGGCTTGACAGGAAGACGTGTCCTCAGCACTCACCAGAAAAGATGCGATGACACAGACAGAGGTCATGCAAAAACATGCAGCCATCCAGTTCTCAGGCTGTAGGGAGTGCCAGAGCCTGGCAGTGGTATAGGATGGCAGTAGAGATGACAACTGTGTTAGGTGTGACCAAGTGAGTTCAGGATCCTTGGGGTAATGAGGAGGGTGAGAAGCAAGCTCCCTTCCCTGGACTTCAGGAGAGCAAAGTTTGGTTTCTTCAAGCCAACCATGTCCTGGGCTGCATCAAAATCAGCATGGCCAGCAGATTTATGGAAGTGATTCTTCTCTTCTACTCCACTCTTGTGAGACCCCACCTGGAGTGTTGTGTCCAGCTCTGGGGGCCCCAACACAAGAAAGGCATTGACCTGCTGGAGAAAGTCCACAGGAGGCAACGAAGATGATCACAGGGCTTGAACTCCTCCCCTACAAAGATAGGCTGAGAGAGTTGGGGCTGTTCATCCTGGTGAAGAGAAGGCACCAGGGAGACCTTATAGCACCTTCCAGTATGTAAAAAGAAGGCTGAGAAGGGATTTTTCACAAGGGCAAATACTGATAGGACAAGGGTGAATGATCTTAAGCTGAAGGTGGGTAGGTTGTGGTCAGATTAGCTTCACCACCTGCCCTAAACCTTCCCACTGAAGCTATTTGGCAAATTATGCCAAAATTTGGGATAAGTTCAGAGATGAACAAAATAATTTGTCTGGTGCTTAAAATTATGGAGAATATTAGTTTCCCCACTTCAGTTCTCCAGTGTTGCTGCTTCTTGAAAGAGATAGTGTTGAGATAGAAGAAAGATTTATTTTTTAGGGGTTTACAGGACCTTTCCCCAAACCTACATCAAGATTAGTGCAGCTAAAATGGAAATACACTCCTCCTCCTCTGTACAAGCCCTCCTATCACTTGCAACAATGCCCCGTGAAAAGTGGGTTTGAAGAAAGATGGTTCAGGGATTTGACAGCACATCTCTGCTGACCTTTACCAAAATGCTGCTTGCTGTTGAGCTGCCACCACTGTGCCTGTTCCTGTCCTCAGTCTACCTCGGCTGCGCCATGAAATGGTTGTGTCAAAGTGGACTTGTGCTCTTGCAAAGTAAGATGTGCACAAGCCAAGTACCAGAACTAAGATGAGTACCTGCAACTTCTTAACCACCCACCTGATTATATATAACTGTTTACCTAAGGGCTTTCTTTTACTTTTTGATCCGCATGCTGATAATATTTGTACACATATTTATGTATACAAATGTCTGATGTCAATTAGCCCAGTCTGATAAATGAAGCATAGAACATACGTAAATGTTTGCAGGAAGGAAGTTTTGATCCTGTTTATATCTTCCATATCTTTAAAGGAAAATAATCTGTTGTCTGTAAATCCAGTCTTTATGAAAATCCCTTCTTGTCACGTCATTTTGCTGTTGTCACATCATTGCTGCTGCTGCTGTGGCTCATGAGGACTGCTGGAGGACACTGTCTGAGGGCTTGAGCCAGCCAGTCCTAGGTAGAATTCATTCCACAACCTTTAAAGGTGGCTCAAAAATGTCCAGAATGAGGAAGAAGTGTCCAGAGTTCTAACACTGGGGAAAACTTTTGTGACATTTGAATCAAAAGTCTTGCCCCTACAGTCAGCAGAATGCTACCACTGGCATTTGGCTTTGAGCTTGTTAGATAAATATATATCAAGTTGCCAACTTGTAGGATAAAGTTAATATGTCATATGTAGCAATGAGGTGGAATAGGAGTTATATTTCTTTGAAACTATGTCAAAGTGTAGATTGTTGTTCCTAGAAATGGTTGGCATTTGTAATTCAAAAGGTACCAGGTGCCTGAAACTGTGCAAGTGGTCACCCATTTTCGGATGAGACTGATCTATCCCATCTCTGCTCCTGTTGGAGAGGCCCATTTAGCATAATACTGTGAAGGACAAAGGCAGAAGTATGCTGTATTAACTCCTAATTTGGCATTTTGATGAATGGGTGGTCAGGGTTTTAACTCCTTTTTCATGCACACAGGAAGAAATCTTTGCCTTCTTTGAAGACTAATTCTATGAATTGCTTTGACTATTAGGTACTGCACTCATCCTTTCAAATTCATTGTAACAATGTGGTAGAAGGTGATCTCCAGTTGATTTTTAAATTCATGCTACCTTGAAATTCAAATATATTTGCTTTCATCCCACTAGTTTTTAACTATTGCTTGTCAAAGCCAGACCATAATTATTCTTACTTCTACAAATTTTCATTTTCATGGAGGGCATACATGAAATTTATCTTCTGATGCAGTTTAAAGAAGCTCACTCTGATTTATAATCACATAAGATTCTGGACAATGTGCAATTTTCAGTTCTATATCATCATCCTCAAACCTTCTGCCTACTCAGTGCTAATCATATGCTTGCTTAAACATCTGGTGTCTAGACAACCAGAAAGTGTACTGAAATATAAACTGTGATGTTGCTTTTCAGCTTCTCACTTTATCACTCAATAGCAGATATCAGAGAAGTTTTACTTCTAATAAACATCGTATGCATTGCAATGGTTTCAGAGATGTATCTCCTTTGCTAGAAAGTAGGAGATACCCAGTTATACCATCAACTCTGCAAATATTTGAGACTAAATTGCACACTAGATTGCATTCTATTTGAACCATATTGGTGGGATTTGCCAGAATAATTAGAGACATATGTGATGTTAATGTTTGTGTCTGAGCTCACTTTTTTGCCATTGGACAGAAAAAGGCACTTTTAGAGACTGATTGCAGAGGGCTGTGATCCAGCAATGGGTCTTTATTCCATATAATATTAAAGAGATACAGGTTGAGAATCACACAGAATCACAGAATATGAGTTGGACCCACAAGGATTATCAAGTCCAACCCTTAGGCCTGCATAGGATCACCCCAGGAGTCACACCATGTGTTCAAGAGTATCGTCCAAACACTTCTTGAATTCTATGAGGCTTGGTGCTGTGACCACTTCCCTGGAGAGTCTGTTTTGGCACCCAACCACCCTCTGGGTGAAAAACCCTTTTCTAATATCCAACCTAAACCTCTCCTGATGCAACTTCAGGCCATTCCCTCGGGTTCTGTCACTGGTCACCCCAGAGAAGAGATCAGTGCCTGTCCCTCTTCTTCCCCCCACAATGAAGTTTTAACTACAATGAGGTCTCCCCTCAGTCTCCTCCAAGCTGAACAGACCAAGTGACTTCAGCCACTCCTCATACTGCTTCCCTTCAATGCCCTTCACCATCTCCATTGCCCTCCTTTGGATGCTCTCTAATAGCTTAATATCTTCCTTATGTTGTGGTGCCCAAAACTGCACACAATATTCAAGGCGAGGCCACACCAGGGCAGAGCAGAGCGGGACAATCCTCTCTCTTAATTGGCTGGTGATACCTTGCCTGATGCTCCGCAAGGACACGGTTGGCCCTCCTCGCTGCCAGGGCACTGCTGACTCATATTCAACTTGCTGTTGACCAGGACCCTCAGGTGACTTCTCACGGCACTGCTTTCCAGCTCCTCGTTCCTCAGCCTGTACAAACTCCAGGGCTGACCCAACCCAGGTGCAGAATCCGACACTTCTCCTTGTTGATCTTCACATGGTTGGTGATTGCCAGTCTTCTAATTTGTCAAGGTCTCTCTGCAGGGCCTCCCTACCTTCAAGGGAGCTAACAGCTCCTCCCAGGGTCTGGAAGAAGTCATCTGAGTCCCCATTCAGTCTCCTAGGTTGGATCAGGTGCTCCTGGAACTTCCGCTGGAAGACTTTGTCTGAGCTGCTACTAATAAAAGGGAAAGACCAGGTTGACTTCAGTAGAAAGGACACACAGTGATGGCTTAATCCCACACTAACTGATGATTGGTTGGATCTGACACTTTATTTCACTTTCTGGAAAGTTATGTACCTGATTTAAACTGCTCTTCTACTATTGGCCATGGAGAGGGAAAAAAATCTGAAGAACACCCTTTCTGCCTGAAAATATGAAATATCATTTCTTGATGATGTGACTCTGCTGGAGGTGCCTCTGTCTCTCTCTTGGTTATAGATCAACACCTCAAATTAGCTTCCCAGCTTTAAGCATGGTGGAGTGAGATGGGATTAATCTGACCATCATTAGACCAGGACTCAGAGCTCAGATCTGAAAAAAGATTTTAATAAGGTGTCCCTGAAGATCTTTAGATTACAGACCTAACTGTTGCAAGGTTGGTTTTTTTTGGTTTTGTTTGTTTTTTTTTTTAAAGTAGCCTCTACCAAAATAATGACTTAAAACACGTTTCTGAAAAATGTGAGCCCATACAACTTAGGTGGAAGAGATTAGCTCTATATAAGAAAAATACCTGCCAGTGACAATCTGCGATCAGAGCTCCTTAATGATTAATTTGATTCAAAAGTGACATAAAAATTCCTGCATGGTGAAACCAAATGGGAAGAGCTAAATGATAGAATATCATTAGTCTTCTCTCTTACCTGCTATTATTATTTTTCAATCAGGGTCTGATGGACAAAAAGCATGTAAAAAATTCAGCACTCCACTCCGATGACAATAGGAAGAGCTTTTCTGTCATTTGCAGTGGACATTAGGATATTTTCTCAACTCTCAGGATTATAGGTGCTGCTACTGTCATATCACAACTTTAATGGGCACTTAAAGTGACTACTTGGGTAAGCTGAATTAGAAAATCCTTTTGAATTTTGGTTACATCACTACCTATTCAAAGGGCATAAGAAAGTAAATATTGTGGAAAGGAATAAGAAGACAACCATTACGTAAATTACTCAAGTGTCTAAAACAGGATTTCAGATGACCATTTGTTAAACATTACATTATTGTACAATTTTTATATATCATTAACAGTCTCTTTTTGTAATCTGCATATTTTTATAATATGAGATTCCTTTGCTGATAGTCCATTTTATTGTGCTTGGTGGTATTTCTAATTACTAGTGTCAGTGCATGATTATTTTTTGCTGGTATTGCACTCATTAATGATCTATGAAGTTTTTTCCTTTTTCATGTTTTCCCCAGCTCAACACATCATGAAACAGGCAACACTTTGCTGTAATGGGAAGTATAATTTTGATAACCAAAATAATTTTCCCAAAAACTGTTTTCTAATACTTTCACATTTTCTGCTGAAGCCCAAACATATGTTTGTAATATGTAATATGTTTGTCTCTCTTGGTATCAGAACACTGTCTATATGTTCCAGAAACTCTGAGACTGAATATATTCTCCAGTATTAATGGTGCAATGATTTATACTGTATCCTTTTAAGACTGACTGTTAGCGCTTTACATGTCCTCAATCAGTTGTATTTAAGCTTGTATGAGTCTGAGATCTCCTTCATATCTCAGGTAATGCTTTAGAAGTAAATGAGATATTTCAGGCGTAAAATGTCACATCTTGAGAATGGAACACCAGAACTAGAATGCAATAAATCTGAATTCATTCACAAAAATGTCAAAGACATATCTACTAGGAGTCAGAACAAACATTTCCAAGTACAGGCAATAAGTCAAAGAGAAATCATTATAAGGAACAATCAGTAAGGTTTTTGCATTGTTTATAAGAAAACAAATCCAAATACAATGTTTTGGGTATCTCCTATATAAAAGAATCACAAACCAATTTTGGAAGCACAGTTCAGTCTTTGAAATATGGATCAAAGTAGTCTGCACCAAGGAGGTGTTTCTCTGTTTATGTTACTTGAAGGCTTTTGCTTTATACTTCATCGAGACTGCTGCAAAATTGTTTTCAGCTATAAATTTAGAGTGACTTTTTTTTTCCTCTCTCAGAAAATGGAAGATGTAAGTGTCATCTTGCTAGCAAACAAATAATTCCTTGGTCTGGCTGAGACTGTGTGTGCTACTCTGAAGGGTGACTGTCTCTCTCTAGAATAGAGCTGGTGGAACTATGGTTGGTGAAAATTAATCCTATCATACGCATTGCTGGTTCAATTGCCAAACTGGAAATTAAACAGGTAAGTTACATCAAATTGAAATGAAATTTTAAAGCCATTTTCTCTTGGGGTGTTTAAATAAAACAGTTGGGTTGAGCTGCAAAATTTGACATTTAGATCAAAAATCAGCAGAAACAAAGGCAAGGATTGTGTGTCATTCATGAAACACAAGATTAGGAACAGCTCTATGTCAATCCCAGGGAAAAAGAATATCCCTGGAATAGAGAACAATGATTCAAATTCCTTCAAGCGACTTTTAGTGAAGGGATCCCCATTCCGAAGTTTTGGGTGTGTACTCAGTGCTAAGTGCCATTCACTGTGCTGAGTTGGATGGAGGACCCAGGCAGCATCCCAACCTCTTCCCCGTCGGATAATCATGGTTAGGAGGTTCATGCATTTCATACCTCTGGAATGTAACTACAGCTCCAAGTTTTGCTTTATTTATTTGGTTTCTCCTTCAAAAACCTCCTTCAAAAAACTTTCCTTCAGGAGTCTTCTCCTTCTCCTGCTGTGCACAGCAGTCTGGGTTTATGCTTGGAGATGAGACATGAGCATCGAGATGCTGTGTCTGCTTTCCTGTGCCATTCTTTGGCACGGGATCTGAATCCCTGGACCAGGCAGCCCCATGACAGCACCTCCATCAGTAGCATCAGGGAAACTGTCACATGTGTCATCTACAGTCATCAGTGATATCAGCAGCTTTATGCTGGTTCCCTATGGCTATTCATGCAAATTTTCATGTTGAGATTTGGTAGGACATACAGCCCAGGTGCAGTCATGATTTTGGGTCAGCCTGATGTGTGTTTTTAGAGAAAAAGGAAATAAGATCTCTTCAACCTTGTTAGAGCTGACTGTCTGTACACTGAGGTTTCTCAAGTTTGCAACGGTGTGTGATCAAAGCTCCATTCCACTTCCTCTTGTCCCAGCTGAGAAGGATAATGCACAATGACCTTTCCCTTGATTTTGTTGAATGGCACATATGTGAAGCAACATAAGTGGTTCTGGGATCATGTTGACATGTAGGGTTGAGGTAAGTCAGTAGAGCTGATGACTGAGGCTGTTATTTCTCCTCATTTCCATGGTAACCTCTCACAAACTGATGATATTTTACCCATATGCAGATGGTCAACAAAGGCCATATGCAACACAATTATATATGATGTCATGTTCAAAAACCTTCTATACAATACCACAATTGTCCCACTAAAAACTACTCTCTGCAGTTTGAGTTCAGGATGATAAGCTTTTGAAGTCTTTTGAAACTGTATTTTTCTATCTCACATGGAATGGGAGGTATCTACCTGTTTTCTCTGGTCCCCATAACAGCTTGTCAACACACCGGAAGGAAGGGATATCATCTAAAGGGACTGGACAGACTCACTATGTGAGCCTCATGAAGTTCAACAGGGCCACATGCGAGGTCTTGCACCTGGATTGGGCAATCCTAAGCACAAATACAGGCTGGGTGGAGAATGGATTGAGAGCAGCCCTGAGGAGAAGGACTTGGCTGCATCGATGAACAAGAAGCTTGATATGACCCAGCAATGTGTGCTGGCAGCCCAGAAATCCAACCACGTCCTGAGCTACATCAAAAGCAGTGTGGCCAGAAGGTTGAGAGAGGGGATTCTATCCCTCTACTCTGCTCTTGTGAAACCCTACCTGGAGTGCTGCATCCAGCTCTGGGGCCCCTAACATAAGAATGTCAACCTGTTGGAGCAATCCAGAGGACGGCATTAAAATACTCAGAGTGCTGGAGCATCTCTGCTATGGAAACAGGCTGAGACAGCTGGGAGAAGGAAAGGCTTTGGGGAGACCTTAGAGCCCCTTCCAGTACCTAAAGGGGCTACAAGAGAGCTGGAGAGGAATTTTGGACAAGGGCACGGAGTGATAGGACAAGGGGCTTCAAACTGATAGAGGGCAGGTTTAGATTAGATATTGGGAAGAAATTCTTCTCTATGAAGGTGGAGAGGCACTGGCACAGGTTGCCCAGAGAAGCTGTGGCTTCTCCATCCCTGGAAGTGTTCAAGTTGAGGTTGGATGGCGCTTTGAGCAACTTGGTATAGTGGAAGGTGTTGAAACTAGATGGTCTTTAAGGTTCCTTTCAACCCAAACCATTCTATGATATATTTGCATGCCATATCAGCATGAGTGGCTTAGGAGATCTTAAGTACTGTGCGCATACAAGCACTGTTCTTCCCCTTTCTGCATGAACAGTGTCCTATTGTCTGGTTTTAATTTGTAGTTCCCTTTGTGCTCCTTTAGCTTCCTCAATGGGTTCTCAAATTTCCTGTCTAACTTGGCAGTGGTGCCCTGGCTGGACTCTTGCCACCCTCTGTTTGGATACACAACCGGAACCCCCAGTAGCCCTTTTATGGTTATCCCTTTAATTAACCTTATTGTGAAGAGCAGCTCTCCAACAAATAGAACCTTT
The DNA here is from genome assembly GCF_001604755.1 of Lepidothrix coronata. Lineage (NCBI taxonomy): Eukaryota > Metazoa > Chordata > Aves > Passeriformes > Pipridae > Lepidothrix > Lepidothrix coronata. The sequence goes on along the minus strand of NW_016690354.1, from coordinate 776,261 downwards.
TATACTGAGGATGTAAGGTAATTGTTAGTTATATGTATTGGTTAGTCTTTAGGGTATTTATTTCTCTAATGTTAATTCTAGATTTGTTTATTTCTACTAGGCTGGATAAAGCTGCCAGTTTTCAGAAACTGAAGCTCTGAAAAAAAGTACAAGCAATGCAAACCATACAGGGATACAAGCAAGCAGCTGTGAGTCACAGCTTCTACATTCAGTTTCCACCTACACTGCTACACTCAATTAACTCCTCCAAGGCTCATTTTCAATACTTTACAAGAGCCCACTAATTGTATAGGAGCGTGGTGGTTTGGGCAACCTTAGAAGAAAGGGGCTTAGATATTCAATCAGAGACCGTTAATTTAAATACTGTAAATCAATGAATAATGGTGATTAGTTGGCTGTGATTTCCATTCTTACTCGGCAATGACAGCTACTTTTTCTCCTTCAAACCTCTGCTCTTCCATCAATACAACTTAAGTGAACTGTGATTCAAGCCAGAATTTATGAGAAAAATTAATAACACAGATCCTGCTCTTCAGTGAGAGCCACGCACCTGAACAGGGAGTGAGGACACAGCCAGAGGGAAGCTGTGCCAGAAGGAAGGCTGTTTGTTTTGCCTTGCAATCACTGCCAACGACTGGGTAGAGAAAAAATGGTGACAACAGAAAAGAAGTGAAAAAACTGTCCTGCCGTCTGTGTCCACATGCACCCCAGTCTGCTCAGACTGTCTCTGCACTAGCTGGTGCTTTGGAAGTAGAGGATGAAAACCTAAAAGTACCCCAGGAAAAGGGGATCTACTATCTTGCATGACCTCTGCCTGCACCCTGGCTGTTTTTCTTATGCCCATTTGGGTATTTTCCAAGCCACCTCAATAGGGACAATCCTCCCATTATGAGAAAAATGTAATATTTGCCTTGTTAAATTGACTATGAATTCTGCAGCTGATAATCAGGGAATGGCTTATCTGTTAATCATTCCAGTCAGGAGTGGGGAGCCAGAGACTCTGTATGGGTAACATTGATGGATCAGCCAAAAAAACTCTCCCATGGGCTCCTGTATGGCCCCTCTACACCTCTCCCAGCCTATCTCCCCTCTCCAGGGCACAGTGAGCAAAGGGCTGTGATCTGCTCCCAGAGAGTGCTTAAGTCTGTCCCATCTACCTCTTTGGTTTGCTGGAGTGTAACCATAATATTGCAGAGACAATGCAAAGCCTGGCGAGGTCTGGGCCACTCTTCCTCACTGGGAAGAAATGGACTGCACCCAGTGCAGTCCTTAGGCTGCAAAACTAGCTCTATCCTTACTTGCCTCTTCACAGGCACTAAACGTTGTTCTTTGGGGCATTTCTATGCTGCAAGTGCCACAGCTTTCTCCAGGACCCTAAAGGGAAATGAGCTGCTTGTGTTAACTAATCATGCATGATATATGCAAGTACTCATACCCCACATCCTAGCTGCCCATTGGCCCAGCTACCCTGGGTTTGTGATGTTAGCAACAGTCTTTGGACCATTCCCCAAATCAGATGTTGTGAGACATGCTAGTACATTGCACTACCCTTTCATGGATAGCTTTCATTGGATAAGAGCAGCACTAAGCATCAGAGAAACCTATCCAACTGCTGAGTCAATGCTGCCAGCCCAAGTGGACCAAGGGATTGGATAGCAGCAGTTTTATTATCAGTCTTCATAATTTAATAAAGTGGAATACTGTAGGACAGCTACCTCACCTCCTGGATCTTCAGCCTTTGATTTCACTTTGGGATTGTCAATGTAGAGAGACATGGTAGGGCGTGAGCCAACCTATCTGGGGCTGTGCCCATGAAAGCTCCTTGGTGGAAGCTGTGAGCTCAAGCACATGAAGCTGTGGAGATCCCAAGCAGAGCTGGAATGAGGCCAACCAGCTGAGTGCTAGGGTGGAGGAAATATACGGCTGCCTGCACCCATCCATGTTGATGTACCCCTGGGGAGGTCAAGGATGGAGCTGCTGGTAAGGGCTGTCCAGTGCCTTTCCCCAGAAGCATTTTCCCTGTCACAGGACTTGTCTAGAGTAACTCTCCTCAAGGGTCTGTTTCCTTAATGGAGGAATGTACTCATAGCCTGATATAATGTTGAGTTATAAAGACATGATTTATGATACTTGTTACTACAAGAAAGGAAAACAGTAGCACCAAGTAGCGCTGGTCTGGGGAGAGCTTGATTTATTCCCTACCACTGTATCCAAAAGCATCCTAGAAAGGCAGCAAGTCTGCTGCTGAGATCCCTGGGCTCTCCTTCCCTGTCTTGCCATAAGAAGCTGCTCTTCAATGTTATCTAAGTGTTGCTAAATAACAGAAAGGTGATCCCTCTCACAACATCCTAGGGTCCAGATCCCTTTTGGGAGCCACACCCGGGTTTTCCTGATCCAAGGGAAGGAGGAAGGCAACAATCTGGATTGAAGAACAATACAGGGAAGTCTCATTCAACGGAGCTTTGGCCAAGTAGCAGATTGTTGGTCTGGCTGCTAACCTGAAAGCCTCAAGTTTAGCTAACCCAGGGGGATCTGGAGAGATGGGGAATGGCTGTTGCAAGGAAATTCAGTAAAGATGCCTTGAGGTTAGTGCAAAGCCCCTGCTTTGTGCAGAAATTAGTCCTTGGACAATGCAAAACGGATTTGGTTGCAAATATGGTGTGTGAGTTACCAACACACACTGCAGGATGAGAACTGTGTGCAAGTAGATATTTACTGCATAAGGAAGCTCCAAATGGAGTCACCCTGTATAGTTGCTCTGTGTGCTTGGATGCACTTATTTAGGTACTCCCATCTGTGAAAGGAGTCAGGCTGTGCTTGTCTTCTACCATTTTTGGTTGAGTTTAACTGGAAGATCTTCAGACATATTTTGATACACAGGTAACACAGTGCAGTCCTGATCCCTGCAGGACTCTCAGTGTGACTGTAAAGTGGACAAGTTTTCACTTCAGGAATGAAAAAAAGTGTTCTTCTTTCCCTACTTAGGTTCAAAGAGGGCATTGATTTATAAATAAATTAAATTAAGGTTCTGATTAAAAATCTGGCTTAAACTTTCCAAATTTATAAGTGATCAATTACTGCTTTGAAGTCTTCTGCATGTGCTATGGATAACACATTCATGACATGTTGGATGAAAAAAATATTTTCAGCTCTTCTTGGTGATCCAGACCCCTTCACTGTAGAAATTAACATATATATAACATTTTTTTCCCCCATGAAGATTTGATCTTCCACCTTTTCCATAGAACTACAGTGGGGTTTTTATGCCTATACGATGAGCAGTCAAGACTATACACCGTTTCCCCTTAGTCTGCATCCTATTTTTGAGAATAGCTGCATTTTTTTCAAATTTCAACCCCCAATTCATATTTTCCTTCAAACTTTGGAGCACAGACTTGACTGATATACTATAATATTTAGATGCATTGAAATGACTGTTTCTATTACAGCAGATTATTTTTCTAGTTAGTAATATTATTTCTAAAAATTTAAATGTTCTAGAAATAATAAACGAGCAAGAGAGGCCTTACCTCTTGATGAAATATGGGTGCCTAAATACCCTTGACATAATCTACAGTACACTCAAACATGATACAGTTCAAAAGCTTAGTTTGGGCTCAAACTTTCTTGAGTTTATGTCCTGTTTGGACAGACAGCTTGAAACAGATGGCAGGAATCCAGTGAAGAACAGAGAGAGGGGTCAACAGTCAGGATGGAGTAAACAGAACAGCTGGGGAAGAAAAAGCAAGAAATGCATTAAAAGAATGAATATTTTGTACAAAACCTCTTTTTTGATAGTGTCACTGGCTTTCACCCAGGTTGTTCTCTGAGCATAGTCCAAAAAATTGCTGGATACATTGAACCTACTGAGCATCACCTATTGTCATCACCAATCCCATAAATGTTGGTAGAGTAAAATGTCTGTAGAGCAAAAAGGTGAACACCAGTGGAGCTTGCTTTTGCTGGTGTGAATGAAACTATCCTGCCAAAGGGTTGCTTCCAAGCAGGAACATGGTTATGCTGGTTTAATTGTTCTGTGACAATTTTTATTCATGGAACATGAGGGATTCAGGCACTCAGGTTGATCCGAAAACCACTCGAGATAATTAGAGTCAACTCAGAAGTCCTGAATAATTAGCATTTCAACATGTGTAAGTCCAAACTGATGGGAAAGTATCCACTCCCTTCCCCATGCATAAAGCCTCTTCAAAGAAGTGACTTTTCTGTGTTCTGTGGGTTCCAAATTGATCCGAACAGATATTTGTATCTATGTCACCAGTGAGACTGTAAAAATACACCCAACATTTGACTTATATTTTCTATGTGTTTCTCCCTTCTTCTCTGCTGATTCAGAATTTCTCTTTCTGTTTATATGCTTTAATTCTCCCCCTTCTACTGTGAAACAACTGTCATAACCTTTTTGCAAAGGTCCGATTTTTCACACCTTTCCCAGTTGCTGCTAGATCCACTCTCAATTCTCTCACAGTGTCTGGCTGGAAAACTTTACCAGGTTTTGTAACCTCATTCTTGAGACCAGGGGTCTTGAGAAGCCCATCTGGGAGCTCTGCAAAGCAAGACAGAACAAGGTGGATAGGACCAGTTGCCACAGAGTTGTGTCCCAATAAATTACCTCTAGCCAGGATGTTATGTTAATGATACTCGAAATAGTCTTATTCTGTCCCATTTGTCAAGTAAAACGTGAGGATGGTTTAAACTACTTCACAAGCAAGGAGAGGTGTAGAGAGCTGTGAGGGCTTGGCTGGTGAACAGATTGTAACTCAACCTCATTCATTTACAGCTGAGACATCTTCAAAACCAGCACTGGTTTAACCAGAAAAATAATTGCCATACCTTTCCAATGCAGATAACACATTGTGGCTTTATTTCTGAGTTGTAGGATGTCTGCAACACTGCAGTGTAAAAGCAGGAGAGGTTTGGAGTTATGTATGGAAAACTTAGCTACATCTTAAGTATGTCTTTTAGGCCATTATTACTTGAATAAACCTTTTTTTATTATTATTTTTGGAGGAGGAAAGATAGGGAGATCTGCTCAATTTCATCCAAATACAGCAAGATCTTTCCTTGAGATAAGACTTTATTCCCATAAAAACTCTTACACAAGACCAAAATCCCAACAGGCAAGTTGTGAAATAAGAAGTGGGAAGAAAAATACACCATTTGGTCAATGAGATGCTGAAAGCATTGCTCCACAGACAGCGGTAAGTGATTTGTTTAACCATGCATCACTCAGGAACTCTGCTAGGAAACACCTGAGAATACTTTGTGTGGCTGAATCCAGAGGTCTGCTGAACAGTAGTAGGAAGTACACGATGCAAACCAAATGAAGTGAAACATTCTGTAGTGCACAAACGTGGTATCATTGCACTGTTATTGCATCTACTTGGAAGCGTCCTCGTGAGCAGTCTAAGGAAGCAGGAGGCTGGAAAAACAATTACACTGTGGGAAAAGAAGACAACATGGCATTGGATGTGCACAGGCAGAGTTGTGCAAAATTTTCCTTATTGAAAGCTGGTCTTGATTTCTGGTTTTGATTACTGTTTTAAGAGGGTAAGCTGACATTAGACTTTAGATATCAGATCTAACATATCAACCAGTTAAAGCAAAGCACTCGGTGCATCTGTTTCAAACTAAATCTGACTTCTTACCCAACAGTGAGTTTAACTGAATACCCACAAACCGGTGTTCAGTTGCCTTTGAGATACCCTGGGGTATGCAGCCTGGCCTCCAGCTGATAGCCAAGAATAGCTCTGTCCTGTAAAATGGTTTGGTCATTAGGCATGGAGTTATTATGGCAGCTCCATTTCCAGTTACACTTTCTACAGAGCTTTTCCAGCAGTGATACTTTGGCAATGTTAACCCACTTAGATGTGGTACAGGGATGCTCAGCATTAGAGTCCTGTTGGGGCTTACACAGATATAAATGGTTTTATGCTGTTTGTGGTATTTCTGAATGTGCCAATGAGCAGACTGTAAAATTCATCGATAATTTCAATATTAAACATAGTCCTCTGCAGACTTTATGCACCAGATGGAAGAATCAGCAACTGAGCAAGGACTATAAAGATTTATATTCTGGACTTAAACGTCTGGAGTGGCAATTAAAGCACCCAAATCCTTCCCTGGGTCTTCACTTCATTCGGCATCTTTCTCTCTAAACAGGAAAGGCACTCGATTTCTTGGTGATAGGTCCAGTTCAGCAATGCAATAACTTGCCTGATGTCTGTGGTGAAACACGAGGGACTGATTAGAGGAAACATATGGTCGTGAATCACATGTGTAAGGTAAAAAACATATGCTAAGGTCTGTTGCAAAGAGCTTTTTCCAAGAGTAAACAACAATTAGTGAAGCTGAAAGTTTGTGACTCTAATTTACAACTCTTGCCAGAATTTTTTGTAGCAACATTTTAAAGTGAAAGACAAGGGGGTCATAAAACTTATAAATACAAAAAAATCACAAATTACAATGTAAGTACTCATGATGGAAGGAAGTTTTGACAATAAAAAGCATTTTTCAATGAAAATCTTACCTGATAGGTAAGATTTGAAAAGGTTACTACAATTATTTTACTTTATGTTCTTCCTTTGTCCCAGAACTAATTGAAATGAAAAATATTAAAAGGTTTATATAGTTTCAACAGCCTAATATTTTGGTTTTACTTTGTTTTGGTTTATTTTGCTTTGCTTTGTTTTAGTGACGACTGGGAGGGATGTTATTTAGCATTGGCTGATTGAAATATTTCTTCATCTTCTCTAGAACAAAGATGGTAAAAGCAGACTGAATGTTGCAATGGTTACTTTTTTATTATTTTTTTATTGAGAATGTTCTTGCTGCAGTAGGAATATCTGAATTCAAATTGAATCTCTGTCCTTACAAAGGACTCGTTTCCCAAATACACATTTTCCAGAATTTTCATGGAAAATTTTGAAAAGAATAATTATAATTTTGAGCTATAAAAAGAAAAAAATTAAAAAAAGAAAAAATACAGAAAAAGTATGTGAACTCAAACTTCCATAATCTGACTAGCTCTGCCCCCATATGACATCATCACCCACTTTTGCCATCTCTCTGGACACTTCCACTGTCAAATCTCTTCCACAGCTTCAGTGCAGGCGGTAGACAGCATTTACAAGCTCAGTTTCTCTGCTACTCTATTCCTCACCTAAATTCATGACCCATTTTTGTTTTGCAAATATTGGAGAATAATTCAAAATGTGAGGAGCATTTGAAGAGCTCCAGTGCAGCTCCCTGATCAAAGCAGGGTCAGCTTCAGTGTCAGAATTTCTCTGAGCCTTACCCTGATGAGTTTTGAAAGTCTCTAAGGATTTTTCAGAGTTTGGCCTCCCTCATTATGAAGAATTTTTTCTATATGTTTAATGTGAACATCTGCAGTTGTAACTCTCAGGGATTGTAAACTGTGCTCAAACTGAATACTCCCTCCTCCCGGGACGAGTTGATGCTGTCTTCCTTGTAACTGCCCATCCAGTATCGACAAAAGATTTTCCTCTAAGACTTCTTCTCCAGGCTGAATAAGCCTAGTTTTCTCCATCTCTTTCTCAGATATCAAATGCTCCATCCCCCTGACCATCTGAGTGGCCTCTGCTGGATTCAGTCCAGTTTGTCAGTCTCTCTATTGCACTGTGAGACCCAACAGCCTGACACACTAATCAGATGTGGTATTAGATGGGCCAAATACAGGGGAGTAACAGCATTTCTTGACTTTCTAACTAAGCTTTTGAAAATACAGCTCAGTATGTAGCTGTATTTCATTGTCACTAGGGCATGATGATGACTCATGGACAACTTGTCCATTCAGACCCTCAGATCATCTGCAAAGCTAATTTCCACTCATCTTGTCCCTAGACTGGAGTGTCATATGAGCTTGTTCCATCCAAGGTGCAAGTCTTTGCTGAACATCATGAAGCTTCTCTCTGACCATTGTTATGATGTGGAAGCTTCCTCTAAGTAACAGCTCTACCCCCAGCATACCAAGCACTGATCCATTTGGTGTCATCCACTAACGTAGTAAAGGCTCTGTCCCATCAGCTTAAATGCAGAAATGTAGCTTAAAGCAGTATGTAGCCTTCTTTTCATTTAATTCTGCCTTGTATTTCTGCACTCCGCTTCTGATTTCATCCTGACCATTCCTTCCCCATTCTATACTTTGAGGGTGACAGAGCACTAGAACAGGCTGCTCAGAGGGGTTGGTAAATCTCCTTCTCCAGAAATATTCAAAGCCCTCCTGGACACGATCCTGTATGATTTGCTCTAGGTGAACCTGCTTCAGCAGAGGGGTTGGACTAGATGATCTGGAGAGGTCCCTTCAGACCCAAACCATTCTCTGACTCTGTGATTTGTATTCCAAATTCCTTGTTTAGCTGTTCTTATTCCTCTTCTGTTCTTCTCATGCCACACCTCCTGCCCAGTTACCTGTCCCAAACCTTCTTCTCTTTGTTGGGTTTCCTACCCAAAAATTGAGCCCTCTCCTTCTCTGGTATTGCCTCTAGGATCCTGGACTCCTTTCTCCCCTCCACTTTCTGGGAAAGTCGGGAACAGTAGAGAGGAGTCTCCTCTGTAGTCACCTCCCAGAATGTTTCTTATAAAGTATACTTCTTATGAACTGGAAAATCATAGAATGACAGAATGTTTTGGGTCGGAATGGATCCTAAGATCACCTAGTTCCAACCCTCACACCATAGGCAGGGATGCCACCCACTAGATCAGATTGCTCAAAGCCCCATCCAACCTGGCTTCCATAGACGGGGCATCCACAGCTTCTCAGCAAGCTGTGCCAGTGCCTCACCATCCTCACAGTTAAGAATTTGTTCCTAACATCTAAATCTACTCTCTTTTAGCTTAAAACTGTTCCCTCTTGTTCTGTCATTATCTGACTGTTTTAAAAGCTGCTCTATTCTTTTATAAACCCCCTTTAAGTACTGAAAAGCATCAATGACATGTCTCCCAAACATGTGTCTTTGATGCAATGGCCGCCAGAAATGGGCAGGAGGAGAAAATCTGTGGAACTGTCTTGGCTCTGCAATGCAGCAGATCTGCCCTGAGCTATAGCTTGGGAGAAAAGTGATTCTCTCAGTGTTGCAGACCTTTTCCCTTATATTTGCCAAAATTTTGTTTGGTATCATGTTGAGTCACCCTCTAAATGTCTTTGCTTCTGAAAGGATGTTGCACAGTCTGACAGACACTCCTCACAGAATTCTTCTGTGCTTATACAGTCTCTTTTTCCTCTTCAGATTTACCCCATTTCCTTGTTTACTTTATACTTCTGTGTGTCAGCCCTGTGAGCTGATGTCCTCCTCTGTTTACATGCATCACATACTTGCAAGCAGCATGTTGCCTAACCAAGCTTTTCCCATCCCTCTCTTTTGAATGGTCTTCCATTTCCAGTTACACTTCTCAGTTACCCATCATGAAGACCTGAATTGTACTAAACCCCTCTTCTCTACTCCATTTTCCTTTCATCTTTCACTGCTTTTATCATCCTTCATTTCTACTTCTGTATTATCTATCTCCTCGGCTCTCTTCTCACTTTTCAAGAGAGGAGGTGAAACTTCACAGATCTTCTCTTGGGGAGAGGTGGGAAAGTACCTACTACTGTCTGTTCCTCTGGAGTATTTTTAGCTTTTCAATTCTCAGAGTGAATTACACCAACGCTTTGTTTTCTCTTTTTCCCATCACTCACTCTGAGCACTCTGATGGCTCTCAAGTCCTCTCATCCCCCATTCCTCTTTTTTCTTGACAAAATCTATTTGGACCCTCACTAAACCAGGATCTGTGAGACCAAAATCTGATCTGGCTGCATAGTTGCAGTGCTCACAGGAAGCTGCAGACCCTACACCTAATTTTTGTTTGTTCCTTATGGCTAATTTTCCTTTGTCACTCAAATTATGCCACAACAATAGTTGGGTGGGGGAGTGAGAGTGGAGAGATATTTAAGTTGGGTTAATATGGTCCTTCTGAGGGTAGACTACAGGGCTGAGGAGCTGTTGGTGGTAGCTTTGCTGTTTTTCAGCTCTTCAGATGCTCAAAACAACTCTGGAGAAGCAGAAACTATCATTAGAAAGCTGCAAGTGAAATAATTATATATACATCTGGACAAACAGGGTTTTTTCTGGGGCTTGTATAAGACATATCACAGAGCCTTGATTTTGAGAGGAAACGGACCCAGTTTTTTGGAAAACGAGACTTTTTTCAGGGTTGGTGAGATACAGGCTGCAAATTTAGCCATCTGAAATCAATCACGGATCACTTTTGAAAATCTTGATCAAAATGATCACAGGGACAGGCATGAAATAGGAATCCACAGGCACCAGCAGCACAGGCTGTTTGTTATTACAGATGATCATTTAGCACAGGCTGTTCTAATTTAGGTCAAACAAAGCTAGTCCTGAAGTTATGTATTTCTTAGACTAGCTTGTGTGCATCTGTGCCTTTGCACATATGTGCACAAACAGAATTGGTAATTGTTTATAGAAAATAATATGGCCAGAGGATACCTTGCGGTGCAAAGTGGGACCTGTTTTTCTTTCTCATGGAGATACAGGGGATTTGGGTTGTGATTTCAGTCTGTTTCTCCTCAGAGGAGTAGAGGAGTACTGAATGGCATGGGGAACAGATAGGACCAGGAAAGCAAATGCTTTGGGGTCCCAAAATATTTGAAAGCCTTTACTTGTGTTGCATACTAACCCACTGTGGGTAGTTCAGGGCTGAGCAGGGGACCTACAGAGAGATCTGTAGCCAGAGGCTCTGATGCTCTAATATGGTATTGTCTTGGCTTCACAGGAAAAAAAAGCCAATACCTCTGGAAACTGAGATTTGATTTTTCATGAATGGTCAATATGAGTCTCGACTTGCTGAACTTTCAGGGCCTCTCTCTGTTTCTAGAATTTCTAGCATTTCTGGTTTTTCCAGTACTTAGCTCTACCTGATCCCACTGCAGAGGGTTGTTTTGGGGAAAAAACCACAGCAAACCATGATAGTAAATATTTGAGGGAGATCTAGTGCTGTTCAGCATGAAGAAAAGAAGGTTTTGGGGAGACCTCGTTGCAGCTTTCCAGTACCCGAGGGGGGCATATAAGAAGGAGGGAGAGAGACTTTTTATGTGGGCAGATAATGACAGGACAAGAGGCAAGAGTTTTGAACTGAAAGAGCACACGTTTAGATTAGATGTTATGAAGAAATTCTTTACTCAGAGGGTGGTGAAACACTGGAACAGGTTGTCTGGAGAAGCTGTGGATGCCCCACCCTGGAAGAGTTCAAGGCCAAGTTGGAAGGGAATTTGAGCAACTTGATGTAGTGTCTCTGTCCATGGCACAAGTGAGCTGGAACTCGATGATCTTTAAGGTCCCTTTCCATTCTCTAATTCCATGATTTTATTGTCCTGTCCTATGCAAACACCTGCAGAGAGGAAGGCATTTGTTGTATGCAGCAATTTAAAAAAAAATGCACTGGCTGCATAAATCCCAAACACTTTATTACATATCCCAAAATCCCAGAAGGATATCCTTGGTTTAGCAGTATGAGCTCTTTTTGCAACAACAGAGTCTGTTGCAAGGACTTTATGAAAAAATAATGACTGAGGGTGTAAAATTTTTATTGGAGAACTACAGCCAAAACAGCCTACATTGTGCCTACTATCCTGGTTTTGGCAGGGATAGAGTTAGTTTTTTAATTCATTAAACCATTACACCAACCTATTAGGAAAATGGGGCTGACTGGCAGAAAAATGTGTAATTTGTGACTAAAGGCTGTGTTTGATGCAGGATCAGATACTTTGGTGTTTGGGCTTTTTGCAGACACAGTAACAAACGGAAAAGGCAAGACTGCGGCTGTCATCTACATACCCTTATTTTGAGGATTAACACCATGTAGAGGTCACATTTCTACCCGTTTTTCCTCTCTATTTTATCCATATTTTCTTTCCCTCGTGCTCCTCACCCCATCCAAAATAATAGAATTAGATGGAGCAGGGTCATGTCACTTCTTGGTTTATTATGCTGCTAACAGAGAAACACAAACAAGCCGTGCTGCATTTTGCTCCTGAGACTTATTCTTAAGAAAACTGTTTCTGCTCCCAAGGAAGTCAGTGAAAGTCTAATTAGTCCCAGATGTTTAGTAATAACAAGCATTTCCTATTGGGAGACCCAAATAAAAGTAGCGTTAAAACCATTAATTAAATGGGTTTGGCTCTGTTATCAGATATTTAACTAATTCCAACTTGATCCTAATCAAGCTAACTGGCTCTCAGAAGGAGATATAAGTTTGCCATGCTCGACACAAAAGCTGTGAACTCAGTGTATGGCAAATCAGCCCACATCTGGGCACACAGCTCAGCTTGCCTTCACACACACACAAAGGAAAAGCTCATTAACTTCAGCATCAGGCTTCCCTGCAGCTACTGCTTGTGCATTTTCCTACAAGAATAAGGTCTTTAGCCAATGATTAGCATGGGCTTTTGCAGATGTTTTATCAGGCCCCACTGCTGCTGATGGTTTGTGCAAATTTGTAGAATCTCAGAATCACAGAATGATTTGGGTTGGAAGGCACTTTCAAGACCACCTAGTTCCAACCCCCTTGCCATAGGCAGGGACACCTTCCACGTTGCTCAAAGCCCCATCCAACCTGCCCTTGAACACTTCCAGGGATAGGGCTGCCACAACTTCTCTGGAAAACCTGTTCCAAACTTTTGCCTACATCTTCAGTAGATCTTGTTCTCCACTGGTCATACTCTGAGATATGGAGCAGCTGCCCCTCTCCAGGACCAGGAGGTAAAAGGTGAAGTCTGAATACCATAGAAAAATATGAAGGCTTTTCTTTTAATCTATGGAGCATTCCAAGCTGGTGGTTTAATGTAATCACAACCCTGTGCTTTTTATTAAGTTCAAAGATATTTTTTTATTGTACAAAATTCCACAGTGAAAATCACCAGCCAGTTTCTTACATAAATGCTTTAAAAAAGAATTATACACCTTTTTGTAGTGTGTTAATTTTGACATTCACTAGTTGGCAAAAATAGGTATGGAGCAGCAATTTGGCTCTGAGTTATTTACTTGGACAGGTTTCAATTTGACCTCTATTACTCTTGTATGTTTTAATGTACATTTACCGGCATTAAAAGAAAACCTGACACAGTTCCTTTCAAAGCCATTGAACCCTGTTAGCAGGTCAGTCTCCCCCTGTTGTTGAGCTTTTCTTAACATCAAAATGGTTAATTTTCTGTCATGGTTTAGAACACAAGGTATGTCAGTGTCAACTTTTAGCAACAGAACACGTTAGCCACCTTAAACCCATCATAGAATGAGGATCTACATAACTTTTCTTGCAGCCTATCCTATAGACCATAATATCTCTTTAGGGAGAGACAGTGAACATCTGATCTGAATAATATCTCAGGACTAGGTTCCCTTGTATCATTTCACAATGATATTTTTAAAGTACCTTTTTGTAGACTAAATCCTGTGACATTTAAAAATAGATATATTATTCTTCTGCATTGAAATGCAACTGTATGTAGTGAATTGCCAACAGTTTTCCTCAGAAATAAAAAAATTTCAGTCCAATGATAGCTGGTTAAAATTCATCTCCAAGATTTTTCTTTTAAAAAAATGTTCACCCTGGAGATTAATTTCTTCACATTAAACCCAGTTAAATATGCATTGCACATGAGGGGCAAATTTCTCCTCTTTTAGTTGAGCTGTGGACCTGTGAGCTTCTGAGCAGATCTGGGTAATGTACAGTGCAGTTGTTTCTTGCTTGAGACTTCTTCTACATCGCTCATGGGTAATAAGTTCCAGGACTAATTGACCTCATATACTTCTCATGTCTTGCCCTTGTGACTGGAGCAACATTCTAACAAACATTTTCTAGATTTTCTAGATGGCAGCCACGAGCACAACAGACATGAACTGTAATTTCCTTTTTTTATTTTTTTAAGCTAAATTCTCATTGTTTTGGAACTCTTGGGAAATTTGCAACCAACTTCAAGGAGTGAAGATTGTGTTTTGACCCACTCCGGTATATTTTGGTATGATTTCAGTCTAAGAAGTGGTAGGACCTAACCACTTAGGAAAAAACGAAGCTCAGACCAGACCAAATCAAAACATCTGATGGAGGCATATAACTTTGAGAAGCAGTTTCCTACGTGGCTGATGTAATCAATGAGCTTTGAGCTTAGTGGAAAGTCTCAGGTCTCAAGACCTTAGAGGGCTTTTCCTTTTGGTCTGGTTTAAATTACACATCCTTCAAAATAACAGCAGCACTTTACAGTGGTCTCCTCTACCATTGTATGAACTTGTTAAACAGATCTGCATGTGAATGAAACAAGTGCAAAACATGGCAAATTCTCCTTCTGGTCCTTGGAACCCAGACCATTACAGTGGTGCAGTTCAGGGGCACTTCAAAACCATCTTAAAATCCACAGTTAAAAATCAAAGATGAGAGTTTCACCCTTTATTTATACAGGCTGCCAGTGTAGCACCCAATTTCTGCAATTTTCAAGGCATTTTGTGTTTCTATGCTTTAAGCTGATGGCTGAAGTTTTGCCTGCGGAAGCAAAAAAATGAACCTGCACCGATGATAATCACAGATAAAACAAACACAAATGTTAATATAATAAGGATGTTGATTTTCTTCAGATTCTCTTTTTCACAGTCTTCTGATCTAATGTTCCAAATGTACATTTCTTCCTGATACCCGAAGTTCTGAGTGTACTGGCACGTTAAGTGCTCCACGTTGGGGATCTGGACATTTTTGTTCTGTATCATTTATGAAAGCCAGATGTTTCCACAGCAGTCAAGTGGGTTTCCAGTGAGATATAAGTTTTTAAGTGAATTTTCTAATGCTAAAATGTTGCTGTTCTGTAATGTACTGAACTTATTGTTCCGTAGGTCCAGAACTTCCAGTGGAGAGTCACTACCCCACTTAGGTAGCCAGTTCAGCTGATTTTCAGAGAGGTTTAAATGTTTAAGGTGACTAAAACAAGGCAAGTCAATATTTAAATCCATCAGGCTATTGCCATGTAAATACAAATATTCCAGAGACTTTTCCAGTCCTGATAGTGCTTTAAGTTCTATTTTCAATCCAGGGTTCATGGTGAGATCTAAGACAATCAGAGAAGTCTTGTAGAAGCTGTGTGCTGGTATGGTGTTCAGCATGTTGTCAGCTAGGTACAAGTACTGAAGAGTAGGAGAATCAACAAATGATACACAACCACTTTCCTCTCCAGCAAGTCTTTGCTTAGCTAATCCGGAGTACATGCTGCAAAGGCTGATGTTGTTGCTTTGCAGATTAAGCAGTCTGAGGCTAGGAAGACTGGAGAAGATGTCAAATTGCAGGGTCTGAAGATGGTTATTCTGAATATAAAGCTCCTTCAGATTGGACAACACACCAGCATCAAAGAGAAGGTTCTGCAAAGCATTGTAGCTCAAGTCAAGGACAGTTAGGGACATTAATGCATTGTCATAAGTCACCAAAAATGCTTGGAGACAGTTTTTACTGAGATTAAGGGTGTGAAGGGACAACATTGATTCAAAGAATTTATCCGGAATGGATTTGATTTCATTATAACTTAAGTCTAAATATACAAGCTGGGATAAATAAGGAGAACTTATGTTTCTACTTTGCTTCTGATCAAGAAGATGAAAAGAACCATCTAGCCACTCATTTTCCATGTAATCCTTTTTATTATGAGGGGATTCAGCAGTGAGCTGGATTAAATTATTTGACAAATTCAGAGTTACCAGTTTATTTACCTGAAGGAAGACTGGGAAGTGAAGCAATTTGTTTTCACTCAGATCCAGACATCTTAAGCTATATTCATCATCTGACTTTGTGATGTGGAAGGTCTCAATGCTATTCCTGCTAAGGTCAAGTATCTCCAGCTGCCTGAGGTTGAAATCGGAGATGCAAGTAATTGAATTTGTGGAGAGATTGAGTTTGGAAAGGTTCACTAGAGTCTCAAAAGCACCTTCTTCTATTTCCATGATGATATTACTCTGAAGATCTATCTCCACAAGACTGGGAGATCCCTGAAACATCTTGTGTGATATCATTACAATACTGTTGTCTGCCAAGGAAAGATACTGCAGTGTTGGAGCTTGTTTGATGAAATACTCAGCCATCCCATTGTACAGACTGTTGTGCGACAAGTCCATTATTTCCACCTTGGGTAAAAGTCCAATCCCCTCTGTTCCATTCTGAGCAAGCTCATATAAGTGATTCTTGGCTAAATTTATTTCCAGCAAGCTCGTCATGTGTGCAAACACTCCAGGCGTGATGAAGCTTATCTGGTTAGAGCTTAAATCCAGACACTGGAGGGAAGTGTAAAATGATAATGGCATTTCAGGGATGCTTTGAATCAGATTTCCAGACAGATCTATTTTGTTTACATTTAGATGGAGCTCATGAGGGATTTGGTGGAGGTCTTTGTTGTGGCAAAATGCCTGTGAGTTTGCCTGCCAGAAAAAGAGAGAAGAGGGGCTGTCACACAACAAATGAAAAACATGGTTGCATTAAATACAAGGAAAATAACATTCAGCATCTAGGCAGATCTTTCTTCTGAAACACTGATCACACCACTTTCTCTGAGCACTCAGACAGCAAGAACAACAATCCTAACACTTCTTTGCAGCTAACAGCACTCATTTCATTTTAAAGACATTTCTGACTTACAACAGTAGCATTTTATCTGCATGTGATACCTACTAAATGTTCTCCTTCTTGTACCTTTATCCTGGATTCATTTTAATAGTCCCAAGTGAAGAAGTTTTGCCCTTTTTTTCATTGCAATCAAGCACTATTTATTCATTTTAGTTCTGATGTTTAATTTTCTTACTTTGTCACTGCATCGGATTTTTCAAACTCTACTTGAAATATTAAGTACTACTTAGAAGAGCTTCACTCTGTTGGCAGCATGGGTCCCAAAGCAAAGAAGTGGAAAAACATAAAAGGATCCTATAGCCCAAACCCTGTCTCCCTTTCATATTCACATCCTCAGATATTTGATCATGTCTTCCTTTAGCCATGGCTTAGTTAAGCGATGCGTCTTTAACCAAATTGGTCATTTAACAACTGAAGTATTTCTGATGAAAATCTCTAAACTCTTCTGCTTTTACTATCCGTGTTTACCCTTTTCCTAAGGCTCCAGTTTCCTTCTTCTTGCGTGGGGAGCACACCTTGTGAAACCAGCCATACAAGACACCCATGATACAATATGGAAAAGACAAATTATGTAAAGCCAGCTTTTGAGAGAGAAAAAGCTGTGATGTGCAGTGAGGGTCATGTCTTTTCAGGCCAATTCTCAGCAGCAGATATATGAAAAAAACAAGCATCAAAGTTAAATTTATCTTCCGGATGCAAGTCTGTTTAATTGCAGCTAGGATTGAGTCTGTGCCCAGACCAAAGTTTAGAGTGTATGTTCATCAGTAAAATCAGAAACATGAACATGACCATCCTTGCATAAATGTCAAGCTATATTTTGTTATTAAGGAGAACATACAGTAGTGCGAGGAAGTGGAATGTGAAAGGCTTAAGCAGCATTTAGTTCACTGGAGGAAAACTCTTGTTATGAATATATTTGGGTGTCTGGGGCATACAGTGTTCATGAAAAGATCAGAAAAGAAAGAAGTAAAGAAAGAAATATGTTGAATCTTAACTTCAGTGGAGAAACAGAATCCAGATTCCATGACACAATGCTTTTCAGACTTTAAAGAAACATTTAAAGTAAAAAATATTAAGCCCCTTCTGTTTCATGTGAACTTTGAGGTGAATTAAGTGGCAGATCTGTTTAGGAGAAGTGGGGCACTAGTCAATGTTTTGTGAATCTCTTTTGCATCATCTGAATTTTGGAGACCACACACAAATATGCCAGAGAAGCATTAAGTGCTTATTCAAACTCTAGATACATACAGACTGCTCCGATTCCTTCATGTGATACATCTTTTCCCAAAGATCCCAAGTAATTGACTATTAAACCCTGAACACCTTCCTTTTTTCCCCCTCCAAGTCACTTAAATCTCACCCAGATAAAAAAAATTAGGAAAAAAAGAAGGAAATCTTCTGGCTTCTCCCTGAAATTATTTCTTTACTGCAAAGTCCCCATAGAATTGCTCATTTTGAGCTAAAATATGTCCTGAGTTGGCTTAGCTCCAAGGCACAAGAAGGAAGCCTCTTCTTGTTTGGTTTGTTGAAGAGGGAGAAGCCAGAAGGATACAAAAATACAGAGTGAGAAAGCAGCAGGTGCTTCACAGCCTAAGGCAGATGCCAGGTTTCTTCCCACACTTTGAGCCAGATCTCAACAAGTGTTAAACCCCCTCCACTCCTTGTGGGCAATGAGCATCTTAGCAAAGTCCTGATCCAACTCCTGTTGATGCCAGTTGGCAGGTTTTCACTGAAGTTGATGGGTGAGTAGTCAGTCCCAGATCACCAAGTATCTTGCAGGATTTGGCCTTGAATTTACATCCATAGAACCTTCCCAGTAATAAAAGAGACTGATCAAATCTGTACCTCCTACTATCTGATATTTGTTCTTATAACATTTCCCCTCCCATTATTTTTTTAAAGTTTCATTCTTTTTCACTGACTATTTTCATCCTCACCAGATTTCTTGTATTTTGCACCATCTTTTTTCCCCTGAGGCTCAAACAGCGTGAATGTCATTCTCATCAGCAGTAGAAAGAAAAATAAAGTACATCTCAGTGGATTGGAGCAAACAGCATCTGTTTGATGTATCTCTCCTCCTCTCACGTCTTAGCCCAATGGGTTGGCAGCCTGAGACTGGAAAAGTCTCAGGCTTTTTTTTACTCATGTTCTGACTTCATCATCTTTGCCACTGCTGTCATCAGTTTATTCCACATCCATTGGCAAGAAGTACTGCAGGGTGAGGAGCACTTGACCCCTTCAATGTCTGGTCCCATTCATGTGCTGGCAAAAAATGACCCAACAGTTCAAAAGCTGAGCATCATTCGGATTCTGACTCCAATTCTTCACTGCTCAGCACTGTGTGGAAGTTGTCATTCACCTTAGTAAGAGCCCTATAAAAAAGTGGCTGGATCCAAGCCTTCACTTGTGTTCTATGTTATCAACTTATGAACTTGCTGAACCAAAGAATTTGGGCTGGAGCCACTTGGCAATGACCTGCACCTGAATGGTGTCCACGACTGGTCTCGGAAGAACTCCCCAGCTACACAGCCAAACCTTAGCAGTTTGCCCAGGTATCCCACATCAGCTGACCTATGATAACCAGTTAGGCACATATTCTTGCATCACCTCAATGCAAGGTAAAATAGAATTCCCTAAAATCCTCTCCCTTCTATAAATTATTTCAAAGCTTATCCTTTGCCAGTTAACACGAAATAGCAGAAACATCATTCTTTGGGATGTGAACATGATCAAGTTGAAGCCCTACCTGCCTGCGGAAGGCAACATGAGTTAGGAAGAAGCTCCTGACATTTAAGCTGTGCCTTGTTGTCTTGCAATAAGTAGATGTGCCATAACTGGTACAATCAGTGCATGTCAGTACTGTGGGGGGGGAGTCTGGTAGGAAGTGTTCAATTCCTCTTTTAGGACTCTAGTTCAATGATAGGAGCACCAGTGGTGAGTCAGAGAAGGGCATAAGTTTCTGATTCATTCCTCTTCCAGGAGACTTGGAATGAAAGTTTCCATTTCTGAGTTTTTGCTATTCTAAAGTGTCATCACAGGGAAGGTATCAAGTAGAACAGTAAGGCTGTGACGAAAAATGATAATGCAGGACTTCAACGGACCATCAGTTAATCCAGTAGCTCCCTCTTTCTTTAAGTTGTGTTTGGATTTACACCCACCTTCCATAGGACCAAACATCGTCTGAAGGAAGACAATCAGAAAGGACATTAGCAATGCTGAGCTGTTAATTTATATCAGATGAGCATCCCAGACCTTGACTGCAGTGTGTTTTCTGTCAGAGCTAAATTTATCCCAGTTTAGCTGCACACAGCTCTGGATTGTTGGCTTGATGAAAGCAAAGGAGTGGTGGAAACAAGCATGTGTTTACTCCTCAGCAGTCAGCCTGGTCTGTGACCCACCAAGAAATGAGAGGGGATGAATCTGCTTGGGTTATTGCACGTCTTGCCCAGCCTTCATATGACTATGATACATGGGACCCGAGCTGACATGTTGACAGTGGCTTCATCAGTCTTCCTTCTCCAGCCAATGAGCTGAGCTGCCCAGACACCTTCCCAAGATCTTTTTATATATACTAGGTCTTAATTCCTTTGGAATTCAGGAAATGCAGCAAAACATCAGGGTGGACAGGAATGGAATGAGTCCCATAAGGGAGTTGTGTACAGCTAGCAAATAATTTTTTTCCCTATTTTGGAAATTCTTGAGGATTTGTGCTGAACAGCTTCAACGTTCAGGAAAAAAAAGTTATTCTTAAATGGCCTGATACAATCAGAAGCACTTTGATAGGGAAGGGAGAAAGTTCTGCTTTGAATAACATTCATAGTACTGTTCCAGGTGCTCACAAAAATTCAAGGAACAAACTTTGTACTAGGTCAAGAGGCTTTGTCACTTCATTTCCCTCCAGCAGAAGTCAGGTACAACTTCCCTGGCAGCAATGCTGTGTCAGGGCAGAGGAGGTCAGTCTCCCTGTTATTACAAAAGGGCTGGTATAGATGCATTTCACAGAAGATACTTTATTTAAAGCACAAAGAACATGGGCTTGATATAAAGGAGTTGATTTTAGGTCTAAGTTCTTTCTCTGTCTCAGTCACAGAATCCTTGTCTGGTCTTGGGAAATCAGGTCAGATTTCTTTTAGCCAGCTCCCTCTTAGAGAAAAACGGAGGTAGTGACCCTTCTTCCAACCTCACCCACTCCACCACTCTTATGTGCTGTCCCTACAACAAGGACACAGCCCAAATCCCATCTCTGCCATCATGGAGAGTCTGGTCCTGGGGGATTCCCATTGTCAGAGATTATAGCTGTTTGTACAGTGCCTGTAACATGGCAATCTCAGTCTCATTCAGGATTTCAAGGGGCCTGAGTAAAGCCTTACCATTTCACAGGATGTCCCTTCTGCGGTTCTTGTATTCACCACTGCCAGTAAGAAGATGATGTACAGTCTCATGGTTCTGCAGGTAAAATTAATTACTGTTAGATTTCAACTGGGACACAGTGGTCAACACATGTGAAAGCTGGCACCAGATCATCATCAAATATGGAGATGGACAAGCAGCGCAATAAATCAACTCATCTCTGAGCTTAACGATTTACCTCTGCAGCCTTGCATTCCTTCGAGTCTGGTGGGAAAAGAGATTTATATGAGCCCTTGAAAGGAAGGTCCAAGGCATTTAATTGGTTTGTCCCAGTGTGATTTCAGCTGCTGCCTAGATGATACTCAGACCACTCAGTGAAGTCCAGATACTCATGCTGGGCAGTGTGTCTGGCATCATGGAGAAGGACAACCACTCAGGACTGAGTTACCCACACTCTGCCCATAGAGGCAGCTCAGGTGCTTTCCACTAGGCTGAAGTTTGGGGGTTCTGAGTTTTGGGGTTTTTGAAGTTCTGAGCAAAGTGAACAGGCATCTCTCAGAAACAACTACCATTGGGAACAGTTTCCACTTCTATCCACAACATTTTCTACTCATCTAGTCCCAGGGTACCAAAGAGCTTTTACATGTTCATCCTTGTTGAGTTAGTACAAGCAGCTTAAAGAATGGACTGAGAACTT
The DNA here is from genome assembly GCF_001604755.1 of Lepidothrix coronata. Classification (NCBI taxonomy): domain Eukaryota; kingdom Metazoa; phylum Chordata; class Aves; order Passeriformes; family Pipridae; genus Lepidothrix; species Lepidothrix coronata. The sequence goes on along the minus strand of NW_016690354.1, from coordinate 754,525 downwards.
TTTGTCCAAATTTTAGTTTTCTAACATTTTTTACTAGTTTTTTTATACATCTCAGGTCAGGGCAGGCTTTTAAATGCATCTGAAAGGAGATCATAGAATAATTTGGATTGGAAGGGACCTTTAAAGGTCATCTAGTCCTCAAACAGAAAAGCTTTCTGTTTAGATGCAATGAATTAAGCTGAGGATATTACCCACAACAGGACACCACCCTGCTGGACAGCATGTGACCCATGCACTCTGCAATGTCTTCCCTTGTTACACCATCAGTAAAAAAAAAAAAAAAAAAAAAATCATCCCTTTGCTTCTTAAATAGTAAACCTGACACATTTGAGGATCTTAACATGCTTCGAAATTTCCTGCATTTCAAGTTTATAAAGCAACTGGGGAATTGATGTATTTAAACACAAAAATCTGATGTAATGGCTTGCTGTGTAAGACATCTGTAGTAAGCAAGGATGCTGTCTCTCAAGGTGTTTCTAAGGTGACTGTCACACCCTGAAAAGCACTAGGACATAGTGGTCTCTTCCAATATGAGACCACATGGACTCTGACCAGAGTAAGGTAAGCTACTCCTCATAGAATCATTTAGGTTGGAAAAACCCTGTAAGATCATCAGGTCCAACCATTAACGAGGCATGGCCAAGACCCCCACTACAACATGTCCCCAAGTGCCACATCTACACGTCTTTTAGGGCTATTTCCCCCTGAGCTGTCATGATACACCCCAAGCTTCTTGAACATGAAGATTCCCTTCCCAGGGTGGTTTTCAGTTCTCTGTCCAGCTGAGGAGCTTTTCCTGATTAGCTTTTCTCCAGACAACATTTAGACCTTCCTCAGTAACACCTAGTGTGACACAGCACTGCGTCCCCCTCCTCTCTACCTTCTGGGCAGGTCTGAACAGCCCCCCGCCCTTCCCCCAGCGTGGAGCTCAGGGCTCACAGGGCCTGCAGTACCCTGGTGTCAGAGAGCATCACCACTAAGCCCTGCCTGCTGGCACTGATGTCTGTAACCACAGCTTACAAAAACAATCTGGGAGAAGCAGTAGCAACAGCTCAACCTAAAGGAGCTTTTACTGCTCTGAAGCTTTCTCAGACTTGAAGCAACTTCTTGCTCAGTGTCACTTTGCTCCCACTGGCAGTTGTGATAAAAATCCCGGCATACCTGAGAGCAAGACTGAACTCTGAAACCTATTGAGTGTCACCGCTTTCCATCACAGTACTTCAAAATCACCCATCCCCAGCTGAAAAATATAAGTGGGATCAGTGAACATCATCCCCAAGGAGTCTTATTAAGTGTGTCAAACAATTGAATGTCTGGAAAAAGCATGGTATGCAAACCACGTCAGCATGTCCGCTTAACAAATGGAGGGCAAAGGCAGAGAAGAACAGTCATTTGCCTCAAGACACATTTGAAACCATGGAATAATTAGGGTTTAATCCCAGTTTTCCCATTTCCCATTCCCGAACAATACTTGTCTCCATCCCTACTACAATAATAACCTTGAAACTACTTTATAGATGTTGCTTGCAGCTAATAACAGCAGCACTTTCCAAATTTCTCCCACAGGTAATTTTTGTTACTGCTTAGACAATTAACACAGATGTCTTCCTGTGCCAAGGAGAGTTAAATACAAGACAACACACAAAACACAAACCAAACTCCCCAGGGTCTGATCCTTTTCCACACAAGACTTTTAACTGCCAAGTTAGAGCCCTCAGGGCTAAAAAGATGGAATATTTCACATTTACGTTTTTTCAAGGTTTTCTTGCATCCTCAAACACCACTTACTATCTCTTTAAAAACCATATCCTGATCTTCAAAATGGATTCAGTCCTGGCACCAATGGAATTGTTCTTCAGCTTCTCAGGATGCCAAGGCACTCACTCATAAGTTCAGAACAGAGGTATTTTTAGTGAAATAACCTTAATTGGAACAGTGTCTGTTTTAATTATGCTGCTTGTCTTTCTCCACACTCCTCTCTGAATAGAGTTGTCTGCTGTGCAACATCCTGAAGCCCTTCCTTGAGACAGAAGTTGAGAAATGGGGAGATTTTTGCCAGAGGAACTGCCACAACTGGGCCATGGGTTTGGTGGGGGAATAAGTGACTTATTATTGCCACTGCCACTGTCTGTCTGCATGTGTGAGGCACGGCAACGTGTTTACTTTAGGGTTTTGTGTCTATGAGTTACATTCCTGGGGGCATTGTGGCCTCCTGAACCTAAATCTCTCTCTGCATCTTCAGGGAAACAACACTTAAGGATTAAAAGTTTAAAATTCATGGCTGATAAATATAAAGCCCAGAATTCAGAAACCTGTCCTGGACTAAAGAACTCTTTTTCTGTTCAGAGATGGGCTCTTAGCATCTCGTTTGCTTTGCAATGCTCTCTGAAATGAGAGGCATAAATCGTAGAATCATAAAATCACAGAATAGTTTGGGTTAAAAGATCATCTGGTTCCAACCCATCTGCCACGGACAGAGAGACCTTCCTCTAGACCAGGCTGCTGGTTTAGTTATGAAGATGTTATGACAAAAACAACAGGTTAGGTCATGATTATGTGCAATGGACAGAAAAATCCCGTCCTAGTTAGAACAGCTGGGACCAGTTCATCACTGTGTGGATGTAACCCAAACTGTGTGTTCTACACCCTCCATGTCATTTCCCAGAAACTGTTAACAATAGACCATTTGCAGCAGCTGCCCAGAGCACATCTGACCCCTCAGGCTATAAGCTGGGTGTTAAGAGGCCTGTGAGATAGGAGGATGTTCCCGTTCTCATACTCACGACTCACAATCACTCATTGTGGAACTGCCTGCCCTGGGGGAGGTACTGGGCATTCCTACCTGAACCTGAGGGTATATAATCTTGGGGTCTTGGGACTTCTGGTACCACTTATGAGATCCAGAGGAAGACCAGAACCTCGACTGGACTGCAACCATCACTCACAACAACAAGTTTTTCCTCTCCTTTTACTTTTGGACTCTAGGGATCATGTGGGGCTCAGCACGGAGGCCAACAAACACCACTCTGTTCATGCCCCAGGGCGCTGGGTTATACATCTGAGTTCTGTGGGCTAAAACCAATTGTTCGTCTGAATAATTGTATTTATTATTTTATTTTTACTAAATTGTAATTCTGACTTATAATCTCTTTTGAGTTGAGTTCATTTCTCCTACTGGTTTACCTTTAAACCAGCACAAATCCACATTAAGTTTTCAGGAGAACAGCCTGCCAGTGGGATTATCACAACCCCAGACTGGTTGTCCTTGACTGGGCTCTCATCAGACTAATTTTGATCACCTTCCCCCAAGTACACTGTGTCTTGAGCTTCCCTAGGTTGCAGCTGGCTGCAGTGCTGTTTTTCACTTGATCCCTTTGGCATGCTTCCTGAAGTTAAGCTCTATCTGCAATCCCCTTGGGATAAGCAGAAAACTCTTGTCAAAGTTGGGGACTGGCGTCCAGAGGTTTAAATTCCTTCTGGATGCTCTATGTTTAGAGTTTGCCTTGTCAGCAGTGTGCAATAGCACTTAACATGCACAGACACTTTCACAAGGAAAACCTCAATTATTTGAGGCCTTCAAGAGGAAAAAAAAAGAATTAAATGGGATATTTTTATTTGGAATACTAATATGCCTGAAATGAAGAGCAGTGAGTAACCAGAATGATTGTAACTTCACATTTTCTACACATGGATGTTCAGAGAACTTTGGGAAGTTTGGATTTGCAGGGATAAAAATAGTAGAGGTTTTGTTGGTTGCACTTTTTAATAAGCCAGCTCTGTTCCTCAAGCTGTTTTACCGAGTGGCCAAGCAGCTGTGCCAGCTGAACCGTGAAGAAGAGCCTGGACAGAAACAAATGCCAAAGCAGGAGGGAAGGGCATGCACTGATTCTGCTGTTCAGGACTTTCCTTCATTAAAATCACAGCCTCAGAGGACACCAGCTGCACTGGGAAAAATCAGTGCTGTCCTTACCACCTTTTTCTGTTTCTAAAGGAGATGTGACAGAAACCAGTTTCAAAGACCCTGAAGCATTTGGCTGATTTCCAAATTTCACTATTTTTGTGCTTTGGGCTACCCAGCAGTTTACACCTTGAAGTGATGTTGAAATATTAGCATGGTATGGGCTTGGTAAGCCATGTCTGCAAAGCATCACCTTCATCAGACAGACTGGGTCATAGAATCACAGAATCCTAGAATGGCTTGAATTGGAAGGGATCTTGAAGATCATCTAGTTCCAATCTCTCTGCCATTGGCAAGGACAACTTCCACTAGACCAGGCTGCTCAGAGCCGCAGCCAGCCAGTCTCATCTCCATCTGGCAGAGTGGAGAATCAAGCTCTTTTGCGCACAAAATAGCAAGGGCTCTCCCATTCCACTGATGTCAAAGGGTTTGCACCTGTGACTGTGTGAAATCAGGCCCTTTCTGATTTTTCAGTGGTCTCCTTAGCAGTCATTGCCTGCTTGGTTTCTGTCAACATCAGCTGAATTACATCCTATGCCACATGAAGCCAATGGCACCTCTTTAGACCTACATCTCCTCTCCTCCAAACCCTCTTCCCAGCGTGGCCCAGAGCAAGAAGGAAAAGCAAATCCCAGCCACTGACTCTCACCAGCTGGACTGTAATTTGCTGCAGCTTCCTAATGCTTTCAGAGAAACAAAAATATATTGTGTGTCTTGAACCTTCAGAACTTTTAGGGTTTGTCCATCCATAACACTGCTGTTTTCTAAGGCACTGCTTCTGGGTTGAATCCTGTGTTGAGCCATACGAATCAAACTCTTCAGAGAAGAGTTTACATCAGTGTCACACTACAGATTTTAAGCTATAAACTGCCCAGAGTGGATACATTCCATTTAAGATTTTTAAAAAGCCTTTTGGTTTGTTATAACCTTGAATTTGCATCCAGAGAAAGAATCACACACTTTTCTCTAAGAGAAAGTATTTCAATGTAGTGAGAATAATAAGATTTTTTGGCAAACAGTTTTTAAGGAGTAAAATACAACCAAGAAAAAGCATTGCATTAAAACACCCAGCACAAAAACCCATTCCACTGAATCAATATACCAGCTTTAGTAAAACACAATTAATTGGTTTTAAGTTACTCACAAGAAAAGGAAAAGAGTAAAAGAAGAAAACAGATTAAAAGGGTAAAGAAAGAGAGAAGAAAGAGATAAGGAGACAGAGAAAAGGAAAAACAGTTACCGACAGGATTCGATGATTTGCGTGATGCAGGTTGCAGGAGAAAAGAGAGAGCTCATACAGAGTCTCAGTTTAGTTTTCCCTCCCAGGTCTTCCAGTGCCTTCCAGTGCCTTCCAGGCCAGAGTAAGGGGTGCAAGTCACAGTTTCTAGGGACATGGGGTGTGTGTGTGTGTGTGTGTGTGTGTGGGCTACCAGGCAGGTCTGCCTTGACTGACAGCTCAGCTACATGGCCTTCAGCTCTGCCTTGTGCTTTCCATGGGCTCAGCCATGTTGGCCACAGGCCTTCCAGCTCTGCCATGTGCTCCCAGCAGGCCTGATGTGCAGGCCTTACCACGTACCTGTGGGTCTAGGCCCAGTCCTTACACACACACACACAGAGTGAGTTGGTTCCGACTCATATCAATAATTCAGCGAGATTCGGATCCAGTATCTCACAATCAGTTAAGTAAAAAAACCAAACTTTTGCCTCAGAAAGTGGGTCTGAACTGCAAGCGCAGAAGTAGTATGAGTCTTGCTCCCTTTCAGCTGGAATAGCTCCCTGGTGATTGGTCCTACCAGGGAGCTGGAGATTTCAATATTAACCCTATTAAGAAAAGTAAATAGCCGATGTCATCCTCAGCCACAGCTTTTGAGAAGGAGGCACAGCTCCAGCTCTCGAGACCCTGCAACTTCTCCAGGAGTTGCTTCTCCTAGTTCATTTTGCTTGTGCCATTGCTTAGTGTCTCATGGGCAGATGCAGCCTCATACCTCTCTGGCGTCAAGTCCACGTGTCAAAATAAGGCATTCTACATCTCTTGTGACCCCAGCATGTTTTTTCTCTTGTCTTTAGAAGCTACTGTCTTTCTCCTTTCTCTCTCTGTCCTCTCTTCATCTGCACCTGTACTACGTGTTTAGCCAACAGCATGTCCCCACTAAAAATTAACATTTTCAATTAATCAGACACACAGAGTTTAGCCAGATTCCCCATTTTATTACCATGTTTTAATACTCCTCTTTCCAGGAAAGAAAATTTAAATAAACCAGAATTGCATGAAACCCACAGGCCTGGACACTTATTGAATGATGGGTTGGGTCAAGGGATACTAGGAGATGGGAAAATGAAGACACATCAGCAAAAAGTGACATTTGCAAATTAAACTATCTGACCATGAAATACTTTCCCTGTTGACCAAAGCTCTGGGGGAAACTCAAATTCAGGAACTAAAACAATAATTTCTTACCATCTTATCCTAGTGCAGAAAAAAAGAGAAAAATAGGCTTTTAATTCAGCATTTTTATTTTAATTGGCAGTTAAGTCAGTGTTTGGGAAAAGGTGTATTTAATTTATATGACCTGACAGGAGACAAAATGAGGTGAGGAAAATTATTTCTCAAAGACATGGTTGCACGATACTGATATTCCCCATTGAAACCATCCATCGTTGTATTAGTAAAAAGTCGAGCAACTATATGGTCAATGAGATGTAACCATCTGCTTTAAAAAGAGATTACTGGTTGTGAATTTTTGTTATTGAAAATGAAAGGATTTTAGCATTTTAGAGTAATAAGTTGATTTCAAAGTTGAAATGATAACATCTTATTTAAAAAAAACAACAAAAAACCAAAAAAAACACAAACAGATTTCCACTGTTGTGGAAAGTCAAACTTTTGATTCTATTTAAGGGAAACATATCTACACTTTTATCAAAAATACAAGAGGCTTTGGCTTTATAAATTTATCTGTGACTTTTATAAAATTAGGATTTTCTAAAACTTTACCAGTTCCAAGTATTGTCTAAATGTTAATTGCCTTGATAACAGTCCAGATGCAGCAAAACCCTCTCAGTAAGTCATCATTCACCCAAGGTGACATTCAAGCTGTCAAGATCTTAAGAGTAGCAAAATAATCCTGCCATCCCACACCTCTTGCCCCAACGGGGAGAGCTCAATGACAGTGCTGATAGTAAGAAGAGCAGATGAGCCAAACAGCCTTTTGGTCATTTTTCCCCAGGACTGTGTGATTTGCCCAAGGCTATATTAGGATTCAGTTTCAGAGAGATGGGCGAATGGCATTTAATCAGTGCACAATGCTGATCTCTGCAATACTCCTGGTTCACAGCACTACAATGCAGTGATACCATAAATAGACTGAAGTCCTGTGAAGAAAGAAAAAATGCCCAAACATGTCCCCATCTTTCATTGCTGTAAGCACAGAGAAGAATAACAAACTCTGCATATGACAACTGTGTTGTTATAAACTAACCAGTGCCTCCTTAACATAAGGGATCTAACTCGCTGCAGTGCAAGTCCCTTATGGATTAAATATACAGCTGTGTGGATAAAGCCATCTACACAGTGTGTTTAGCCAGTTCTTCAGCCTATTCATAAACACAGAATATTTTATTTATAGTGTAACTTCCTCATCTGTGTTAATTTTAAAGGCTGCAGCTCTAAGTCACTGGAGCCCTCATCTCTCCCACAGTCAAAAGCTCAACTTTCCACCACGCTCCCGCGTTCACACGCATCTCCACGTACCTGTTCCGTGGCTCAAGGAGAATGAGGAGGAGGTTTCGCCTCTGCTTGCAGCCTTCTGCCTCCCAGGCTCTCCCAGGAGCTTTTCCAGAGTAAGCTGAGGAAGAGTTTCCTTAGGGGAGTCGTACCTCTATTGCATGCCAGCTGACTAAAATTCTGTGAGCTCTGAGAGAAGTTTGAAGTCACAGGGAAAAAAAATACTCCCCACAGACTGGTCCTTGAATTCATTCCTTTGCAGTCATAATCTCTTATATATTCCCAGGCTCCCACGAGCACATGAATACATACCTCCATAATTGTTTTAAAATGTGTGTGTCCTCTACTCTTTTCTTTATTTTCCATTTCGTTCATTCAATCTTGGCTTATTTCCTGCAGTTTCTCAGCTGGTAATTATGCTACTCTCATATTGACATATGAAACAGTCTGTGAATACCACAAAAAATTCTATCTGCAGGCTTTGGGGACATGTGCTTGTCTCTGAAGTTATCTATGCCTACTTCACAGCTGTCAGCCTGCAGATTCTCAGGAGGTAGGGTAAATGAGGGACACTGAGCTAGCTGCAAACCCTAAACTCCAAGGCCATGCAGGATGGATTGTGTAGGAAAATGGTATATGGGAGGGAAGCTTCACAATAGGGAAAACTCACATTTGGTGTCTCAACAGCTCAGGTGTGTCTCTGTGGCACAGCAGTGAGATGATCAAATGCACCCTTGGGGGAAAGGATAAATTCAGTTTAATACTTGAATGAGTAATAACATAAATGCCTTCCAGAAAAGTCAATGGGATGGATTTTTCTTTCTTTTCCTTGGATGTGAGGCTCCCTTTTATTTCAGAAGAAATACGCTTGTGTAAATCAGTGGGGGACCTGTGCATTGCCTGTGTTGTCTTCTTCTGCTTAGATGTGCCCTGATACCTGGGCAGGTGTACACTGGACTCTTCACATTAGTTTGCAGCAGAGCAAACTTCTAATGGAGTTTTGCCAGCTCCTCCATGGGTGTCTTAGGATCAAAATGAGTCTTGGCTTCAGCAGCCAGGACATGACCTCCCCTGGGTCACGCCGCTGGGGAGCTCCCACAGGCACCAGGGACTAAAGCAAATCTCCCAGGGACCACTGCACACCTTCCACCTTCTTCCCCGGATGCGTGAGGAATATCTCCACTGAGTGACCTCCACCTCCACCCTGAAGGAGAGGTTTGCCTTCAGCATTGTGTGTTCTGCACACTTTGCACTGAGATCAATGACGACCGAGGATTTTGGATGGACCAAAAAAAAGAGAGTACTAACTCCCTTCTCCTGGACAGCACCAATTCTGTCCCACTTTCCTGGATCTGCTTGTTAAAATCAAATAAAAAGCCATGACCTTTAATACCATGTACCAAGCAGCTTTGTGGATTCTGCTAAACATGTGCTGGCTCCAGCCTTTATTTCTCTGCAATAGGTTACTGTTTGTTCTCTGTAGCACACCAGCTCCTGTCAGAGTTACTTCAAGTCTGCACCATACTGGGAGATTCAAGATGAAAACGTCTACAGATGTGAAAGATGTGGTTAGTTAAATATCACAATAAGTACATTTTGCATGTGTTATTGCAATAAGAATGTAACAAGGATAATCAATTGAATAGTAAAGTAAACAATAAAAATTTTAATACCACAATAGATATTGCCTGTGTACATGTATAGCATATTTTTAAAGGCCAAATGCCTTAACAATAGTAAGTGAACAATTTCCTGTTGACTTGTCTTGGTAACAGAAGCCTATGTGGAGGAGCTTGCCTGTGTACAGTAGTTCCAAACCCTTACTGATGACCTCAGAACAGCACTTTTACAGGACATAGCTGGTCCCAAGAATACAGGGCAATACCAATGAGCAATCATGTGGTACAAAAGCCGCAACAAACCTGTGCCATGTGTAAACAACAAACCTGTGCCATGTGTAAACTAGGAGTCCACTATCACTCCATCGTGTGGCACTGTGCCTAGTGGCTGTGATGCTTGGTTTGGCATCAACTTGATATTGATGCGTTGGTGTACATCTCCTGCCCAAGATGAAACTCACCTCATAATTCAGTCGAGCTGACTGAATAATGGGACTGGGACTGATAATGGGAGCTCACCAAAGCACAAGGAGATACTGTATCCCCTCCTCACATGTAACCTCGTCAGGCCAACCTGATGGCCAACTTTATGACACAGCAGCCAAGCCTAGAGGATGGCTGTGTACCTGCTGCTTAGAGATGTGGGTCCAATTGTATTTTCCAAGTGGTGCTAACAGGAAAATGGCCTGACACAGAATAGATTGGAAGTCTCCCAATAACAAATTTCAGACTTATATGAAAGCAGAAGAAATTATTCACACAGATCCTGCTGTTGTTAGACCTCCACCTCTGGTGTGTGGGCTGTAGAAAGTTGGGTCAACCCAACTGGGTTGATACCCAGTCACACCTGAGTGCTGATACTTCTCCACTTCTCTCCCGCTAAAGATATCTCTCCCAGGGAGTGATCCCTGGCCTAATCCACGCAGACCTTTCCTTTCTTTAGAGCAGGTTGGCTATGTCCGGTTGTGTAGCACTCAGATGTCTACCTCTGGATGGTGCCTGCACAGCCCTGAGATTGTTCTTTCACTGTTAACTTTCTTTCAGAATGCCTCGAATAATGTGGGGACAGCATGAAAAACTGCTCTGGAACAGTATAGGAGGACTGTGTGGAGCAGAAGCAACCAAACCTGAAGCAGGCCCTGAAGGAAATCCCAGTTTAAAGGGAATAGGCTGGTTTGGTGGGGATGGATGCCCATAAGAGAGCTAACCCTCATTGTGGTTGACTGTGGGGAAAGAGGTTATCTAACAGCATCAATGTACCCATGCACACCCCATGAAACAACCTGAGGACACTAGGAGGGACACCATACCCTGAAGACCTATAGGATTGTGCCACCAGAATTGCTTACAAGCACCAAACCTGCAATAATTTCTGCTAGTACCTGCCATGCACAAATCCTAGATGCCTCCATACTAGGGCAGCAGGATGTGGCAACCAGCAAATCCCACTTCAAAAAAAGGCCACAGGTCAGTGCTGGTCATACAGTCAACCCTGGGCCACCTCCTCCCCTTCAAAGTCTCGGAAGATTCCTACTGTTTCACAGGAGAGAGAAACAGGCTTGGTTTGTGGGGCTGGCATTGAGACAAACGGAAGTGCATGAACAGAAAGCAAAATTCCCAGCTACTGAGATGCTCCAAGACATCCCTGCCAGTATAAGCATCATTATTTTGAACTGACGTTAGCCCAGTAACTTTTTTAGAAATTACACTAAAAAAGAAAAGAAAAGGGCGGGGGGGGGGGAAGGAAAGAAACCAACCAGGAAGAACTGGCAGTTTTTAAACACCTGCAAAAGATCAGAAGTCGATCATGTGCTTACCTAATGATTAAAATAGGTTGTATCTTGTCAACAAGATGCCCATGTCTAATTATAAATGATATTTCCCCAGACTAAACAAAGCTTGATATTTATGCTCCATTTCCTCCAGCTCTAATTACAACCTGTTCTTTTAAAAAAATACATGAGGAAAAGAAGGTCAAGAGCTTTGTTCTGGCCACTCTTTCTGTTCCTGCTGTTGTTGAGGGAATTTTGCTGCTGGGATTGTGATGATGCTTCTAGCTTTGGGATTTTGGCTTGCCTTGGGGTTGGTGCTGGTGGTGAGCAAAATGGTGAAGTTGTCCTGGTCACCAGGTCAATTGTGATTCTTGTCCTATCTCAGCCTCATCATATGGTGCCTGCAGATCTCAGGAACTGTGACTTTAGCTGAACTCAAAGAAGTTGCAGCTCTTGGCATTTCCCCAGACTAGGTTTGACTCAGTCCCTTCTGCGCCATCCACAGCCTTCCTCAGGTCCACCTGGCCTTGGGCCCTGAAATCATTGGCATTGCAAGATGCAGACAGTTCCACTTTAAACTGCAAAGGAGACATACCTTAGCTAACTCCAAATTAGCTAACAGTAACCCAAGTAGCTGGGAAATTCACCCAAAAAACTGTGAAATTTACCCATGTCCAGTTCTTCTGGGACACTCCACACTTACCCAGACTCATATAACCAGCTATGAGAAGTTAGCTGCGTCCATGTTACGATGCAGTGATTTGAAGGGTTGGCATAGTCCCGGCTCATCTTGTTACTCTTGGATCATAGGATCCCCAAGCACTGCTTCGCACCTAGGCAGACAATGCCAGAAAACTGAGCAAGAAAGCAAAATGCACATAATGATGTTCAAGACATTAATAGAATGCTTGAGGGATGCTGTACATCACTTGGAATGGCAGATATTGTGGAAACTTCCAGCTTAAGCAGGTACCACCACAGGATATAGATGGGGTGACTTTGGTGATATGGGTCTTCTGCAGTGTCTTCTGAGAGAACACAGAAGATAACAAAAATAAGTTGGGGAGAAAACAATGCTAGATGGGGAGGTTGCAGGGGCATATGGCAGTGAGGCAGTAAGAGAAAAAAAGAGAAGGAAAACATGGGCAAAAATCCCAGATAAGTAAACTCAAATCACAGGGGTTTCAGAGAATCCCCTAATTTTGGGGGGATTGATATGGGGTAAATGGAATTTTTATTTGTATTATGGGGGGGAAAACCCTATTTCCAGGGTTCTCTGGTTTTATTTTCCAACCCCTGTGTTCCTCAGACATACACCATTGCCCAGCGAGACTTTGAGGTATGGCTTGCAAGAAAAGTTGCCAGGTGAACATCTCAAGAAGACAGAAATAAGGGCAGAGACTTTCTGCCTTGCACTTGCCCTGCCTGTTGGTTGGAGGGAGCCTGCATCCTGCACAGACTTTTCAGATGTCTTTGGACTTTTTCTGCTCTCCACTGCCACTTCCAGGGATATCTTCTAGCCTCTGCTTTAAACACCCCAAAGCTTTATGAACAGGTTCAGGAAACTGTGCTGCATGTGACAAATCTGATTCATCTTGAAATGCAAACCAAGTGAGACTGATGTGGTTTCTCTTGCAAATATTTCCTATACCTCTGCAGTACCACTGCACTAGTAGGAGGATCTATGAATTAGGTGGTGCCAGACAAGCTGCAAAATTGTTTACTCTGTCTTCTGTGACAGTGGGGTTAAAGATCATGTTTGTTTCTAAATCTCCTGCTTAATTTAAATTGTGAAATTTCATCCATTCTTCTTCCTTCTTTTTGTTTTCTTTTGAGTAGGAGAATGAAAAGGAAAGTTGGTCTATCCCCCCAGCATTTTCAGTCCCTGCTATTGAATCAGACCTTACAAAAATGACTTTAAGCTGTCAACCACCATTAAAATAATAAATTTTTCCTTTTTGTTGTCCCTTCTTTCCACCTCTTTACTGTGTTTCTTTTGGATATGTGGTGTTTTATTGCAGGGAAGCTATAGTGAAGGGATTACTGGCATCATATCTACAAGGCCTTGAATCTGATCATGATACAGGTAATCTTCAGGTCCTGCAGAAAAGGATTTCACTACAGTTAGAGTGGAGAGTGTGATCTATTCTGTCTTTTGCTCCTTCTATTTTTTTTAGGCAAATGCTGAAAAAAAAAAAGAAGGTTGCATTCATAATCATAGGGAGAGAAGAACTGAGTTAGAAATGCTCTATTTTTGTCCTGTTCCTTAAACCCTTTGATCCTTCCCATAGCCCCTTGATTCACCACTATGTCATCACTTATTGAAATCATGGGGTTTTTTTATATCCCACAGCTGGATTCTGGGTTATTTCCAAAATGTCTTTGCTTCCTGCACAGTGTGTTGACTTTTCACGAATAATCTAACTCCTACCCCCAATGATGTATTTGGGAATTTTTTTTGCATGAAGGAAAAATATATAAATCCTTACTTAGTCCCTGAGCATGGTCCTTGCTGTGCAAAAACCATATATCATGGCAGTCCCTGTGTGCAGTACTTTAGCTGAAAAGTACTGGTGAAAGAGAAAGATACCTGTACCATCTAACAACCCCTCTGAACCAAATAATGAAGCAGGGGATACATTGGGAGACATAGGGGAAGGTTGGAGTTATTTCAGTGGAGACAGAAAGATGTAATGCAACAACCTGAAGGAAACAACTCTGCTCATCTATCTCTTTGATTTTTCCAAACACTGAAAATGTAATTTGCTCCTGAACATCCCCTTCTAGATTTCAAAAGTGGGGTGTACTCAGAAAAAACTTTGAAGCTAGTGCACAGGCTACACTTTCACTAGGAAGTTTAGTGCACTGGAATGGTGAAATATGGGGAACACAGAAGCACGGATAATTATGCTCAAACATGTATCCCCTGCCCCCCATCAAACACAAATAGAAGTAGTGAGGGCAGCAGCACTGAAGAGCTGAGTAAACTCCTATGTCCTTTTTCTCATAAAAATTTGTAACCCCAGAATGATGTCATAGGTGAAAAAGACAACCTATCTCTGATCAAACAGAATCATAGAATCACAGAATATGCTGAGTTGGAAGGGACCCACAAGGATCATCAAGTCCAACCCTTAGCCCTGCACAGAACCATCCCCAAGAGTCACACCATGTGCCTGGAAGTATTGTCCCAACGCTTCTTGAACTCTGTCACACTTGGTGTTGTGACCACTTCCCTGGGGAGCCTGTTCCAGCACCCAACCACCTTCTGAGTGAAAAACATTTTTCTAATATCCAACATAAACCTCCCCTGAGAACTTCAGGCCATTCCCTTGGGTCCTGTCCCTGGTCACCACAGAGAAGAAATCAGTGTCTATTCCTCCTCTTCCCCTCAAGAGGAAGTTGTGGGCTGCAATGTCTCCCCTCAGTCTCCTCTTCTTCAGGCTGAACAGACCAAGTGACCTCAGCTGCTCCTTACAGCTTCCCTTCAAGGCCCTTCATCATCTTTGTTGCCCTCCTTTGGATGCTTTCTAAGAGCTTATTGCCTATCTTATATTGCAGAGACCAAAACTGCCACAATATTTGAGGTGAGGCTGCATCAGTGCTGAATAGGATCCCTCAAACACATCCCTAGAAACATTCAAGACCAGGATGGACAGGGTTCTGAGCCACTAGATCCCGTTGCAGGTGTCCCTGCTCGTTGCAGAAGGGATGGATTAGATGACCTTGAATGGCTCCTTCTAACCCAAACTATTCTAAGATTCTATGATAAGAAAGTCATTGGAGATGGACAAAGAAAACGGTGGTGATACCCTTCTGGCCACTGAACAGTTTGCACATTGACATGTGCAGTATCACACAGGACAACAGACTTTCGTATTCTTCCCCTGCCCTCTGGTGGTGAATGGTTGCTGAATAATTGTATGCATACCTATCTATTTATATATTCACATACATATATGTACATATGTATTGGGTACATATGCAATGACTTATACAGCATAAAGTGCTTACATCTGAGTTGTACCTTGAATCTGAATGTTACAGATGTGAGCAGTAGTTAATTATTGTCATTGGCTGTAGCTGGTTTTTATAAGGCTGAAGATTTCCCTGTGTTCGTTTTAAAATTTAACTCAGTTGAAATATTTCAGAATGAAAATAAGAGAAGTACAGTGAAATATTTGTTCCAGCTTGAGAGACCAGTGAGGTCTTCTTGTGTCCTTTTCTTCTCTGTGAATAAACTGCTGAAACTGAGTGAGCTGTACAAAATCAAGGGCAAAATGTTTTTCCGGAACCAGTTCTTATAAAGAATATGGGACAGCATAAAGATAACTGCCACAGCATGGATATGCTTTTCCCTATATAATGCCAGTCTGGGATAACAGGAGGGCACAGAGAGAAAGGTGAAATCTTGGAGGACATATACTCATTCACACTTGGTGAGGTTTTTTTCAGTTCAGCAGAGATTCAGTATCATATTTCCACTCATTTTCCATCGTAGTTGCAAAGAGTACAGTGATTTGCCATGCAGCCCCTCACAGCTCCTAGAAATGAGTCCAGCACCTGCACATGAGATAGTGAGGATACATGCATTCAACAATGCAGCATTCAGGACTTACACAAATATAAGAGGCTGAACACAGTGTTCCAGACTTTTCTCTTTGGATGACCTATTGCACTGGGAAGGATAGCAAAGGTGATATTCATATTGATGAGCTTTGTCTATGTCCAGAGGGAAGTGAAACAGAGAAGCTTCTCATCAACATCTTAGTTCACCACTCAGCACTTCCAAGTGAAACTACAGACTTAGCCTTTGGGAGAACAGCCTTCAGTCTTTGGAGCCCTTGAGATGTGCAAACGCTTCTATAGATTATTATCCTGATTACATATCTGCCTTTGAATTTGTCTTGAAGCTACGTGCAGGGATGAGCACACTGTGTCTCTGGACCCCTCATGTAGCATTAGGCAACATGGAGATGATGTCCACAGTCACGGGACTCACGCTTCCCCAAGCCTGTAGCGCTGCATGGGGTTGTTGCAACCCAAGTGCAGGACTTGGCACTTGGCCTTGTTGAACCTCATACAACTGGTCTCAGCCAATTGATCCAACCTGTCCAGATCCCTCTGTAGGGCCTTCCTACCCTCCAGCAAATCAACACTTCTGTCCAACTTAATATTGTCAGTGAACTGACTGAGGGTGCCCTCGATCCCCTCATCCAGATCATCGATACAGATATTAAACAGAACTCACCCCAGTACTGAGCCCTGGGGAACCCCACCTGTGACCAGCTGCCAACTGGATTCACCACCACTCTCTGGACCTGGACATCCAGCCAATTTTTAACGCAACGGACAGTGCAGTTTTTCCATGGAAATGGTGTCAAACGCTTCACTAAAGTCTGGATAGACAAGGAAAGGGTTGCTCCTCTCAATGCTTAGGGCCTCCTGTTATTCCAGATGTGGGGAATATTTTGGCCGAGATCTTGCAGGATATGAAACCTACTGTTCCACCACAGCTGGAGGATTACCCATCTGGGGAGATTCTTCACTCAGTTCCTTTCCACTTGCCCACCTTCTGGTGGCTGGTTCCTCTCCACACACACACCAGTGTTGGATAGCCTGTACCCATTCCAATATCAGCCACAAGGACAAAGGTACAACAGCAGGGGTAGAGAGGAGAAGGTTTTCAGGTTGATCCCTTCCCTCCACAGTGTGAGAAATGCAGACTGGACCCAAGCCTTGGACCCACCATGAGTATTAGGTCATATTTTCCTTTTGTTCTGACTGTGTTGCAGTCCTGACAGGTGCAGTGATCCTGAGCAACCTTGATGACATGTCTCCATGAATAAGCTTTGGCGCCTTACTTGGATAACAACCTGTGGTTATTCCCTCTGGTTCTTTCTATGTGCTGATGGTGTTTGGGGAGCTAAGAGTTACAGATTTGGCAGCACAGGCAGTCACCTCCACAGGGAGCCCACACAAGTAGGTTAAACAAAAGTTTTATTTCAACACAGCGTTCTTGGTACACAGTGCCAAGATTTCACAGACAGCTCAAAACAAGGACTGGCAAAGAATGCTGTGCTCCTGTGATGCTTTCTTATTGCAAACAGCTCTGAGTCACAAAATGCATGTTCCAAGCCAAGTCTGACCTTCCTTTAAAGTCAGAATTGTTCAGATTAATAGTTTTTAGCTTTGTCTGTTGAAGCAATAATGTACCAAAGCAGAGCTCACATGCAGGGAAATGTAAGCAATTTTTTATAGCACTAGACTATCAGTCCATGATTTAACACCTCTGGTACAACAACAGAAGAAATATTTGATAAGCTATGGTTATTAAAGCAGCTAATTGCTGTACATCTGCCATCAGATATTATTCTGTGTTGTTCAGACAGTGCATTTCTTCCGGTGAGAAAAGACCTCAAGGCTGGAGCTTTAGCTGTAGAGTCTGTTTGCTGACTTCTCTTCCTGCCCACATTTTTCTGGTGAGTGTGGAGAAAGGTCAGTTGGTTTCCTGCAGGATTTCAATATTTTGAAATACTATTTCAGTTCCAGCATTTGAATGAAAAAATAAATAAAGGAGGAAATTTTATGTGGAGATTGGAGTTGAGACATCTGCCTCCAGGGTTGCTTTGGAATTGGTGACTGGAATAGCCCAGCAGATGGGCAGCTGAGGTGTCTGGGAAACAAACTGTCCGAGAACCAGACCATTTTCCACTTGAAAACTGCAGAACATTTGCAACTTGGCAAATTTTAACAACAATAGAAAAAACAGGCTTCAGCACTTAATAAATGCCTTCTGTTCAAGACCAACTGGAATTTCATACATTGTATTGTGGTTTCCATTTGGGCATCAGGCCTATGTGGATATAACATATTTCAGCATGGGTCCTTGGCCCTGAATCAATTTTTCCTGTGCTTCTCTGGCTATGTTAATGAACACGGTTCAGACATCTAGATTTATGAAAATGAGTGTAATTATTTTCAGCATCTGTTAGATTTTTAACTGTGCCTGATGTCTGTGCTATCAAGTCTGGCTTCTGGGCAGCCCCAAGTAGAGAACAAATCATGGCAAAAGGGGAATTTATTTCCTTTAAATAAAATAATTGTAATGTGTCAATGAAAACAGGTAATAAAAGAGAACCAGCTGATAAAATTTTTCTCGATTTTCAAGTGATTCCAAACAGGTCCTGTGCAGAAAGGAGACTTCATTGCACCAAGCAATGATAAAGTGGATCATGACTGATGTGGAGTCAGGAAACTAAGCAGAGAATCGCATGATCAGGATGCATTGTGTAAGAACTTTTGTGGGTGGTCCTCATACTCCCTCCACTGGGTCCTGTACTCTTTAACAGAATTTAGGGATGTTCAGGGAAGGAAGGAGAAGCATGGGATGCTAACATCTGCAAATAGCATGACGTCAGGCTTGGGAAGGATTGTGAAAATCTAATGAATGAGGAAAAAGGTTGGTGAATGAAATTTAATACCAACATCTGTAAAGTAATGAGCATCAGAGGAAAAGCATCAGGTGCTTCTTACACCGCAGAGAACATGGACCTGGTTTCGTCAGCTCAGGGAACTCTCTCCTGTGGTCATTGCAAGAAGGCTGGAGGAGTATCCTGGTGTGGGATGAATACAGAAAAGCTTTCCCTGCTCACTTGTTTCAGCAGTTGCTGGCCTAGGAGCACTGTGTGTTGCTGCTCACCCAGCAGCTTCAGAAGGCTGGAGGAGAGGATTGCAAACACCCAGGGTCTGGAAATGATCCTTAATGGAATGGCTCTCAGTGCATTTTGGGAGGTCTGCTTCAACTCTATGTGCTAATCCAACCTCCCTGTACATCAAGCTCTCTGTATTCTACAGCTGACCTAGCAAGCCTATAGCTCTTCATCAGGCTGAGTTTTATCTGTAAGAGCTTTATCTAAAACCATCATTTCACAGAGCTTGAATTTGTGCATGAAGAGCTGCAGTTTCTCTGCCTTCTTCCATGTATTCTTTTATTTTGATCACTCTCTACAACTACCTAAAAGACGGCTGTATCCATGTGGGGATTAGTCTCTTCTCTCAGACAAAAAACAATAGGACAAGAGGAAACAGCCTCAGGTTGTACAAGAGAAGGTTTGGATAGACTGGATATTAGGAAAAATTTCTTCATTGAAAGGGTTGTCAAGCATTGGAACTGGGAAGTGGTGGAGTCACCATCCTTGGAGGGATTTAGAAAACATACAGAAGTGGCACCTGGAGACATGGTTTAGTGGTGGACTTGGCAGTGCTGGGTTAACGGTAGGACTAGATGACCTCAGAGTCCTTTCCAACCTAAACAATTTTATAATTCCTTTATATGATTCAAACCATTATTTTTAACACAGATGAGGCTAGTGAGTACCACAGTAGGGCTTTCTGGCATGCCTGAAGGGGAAAGAAAGGATGTGTGGCTACACCAGTAGGTAATCCTTAGCACACCTTCATCAGTGATACATCCAGCTGATGACCACTGTGTGTGAGTGTATAGGTAAAGGGCAGTGTAAGAATCTGCTTGTGCATAGGCCCTTGCCAGACTATGTCCTTTGAATGGATAGAAAGGAGCAGGTTGATGTGATGTTTTCCATGCATTTATTTAACAGATTCTTTGCTGGTGTGAGGACAGAATCATAGAATTATCCTGGGATTACTCACCTTCAGCTCTATACCTGCATTCACTTGGCTGTAATTTCATAACTCAGAGAAACACCTTCATATTTTCTAATAAGAAATGTGCTGTGGGGAGTGGTATTGCCCCCTCTTTGCATTAATATCCCCTGTCACAGGAAATTTTCCCAGACATGAGCCCTTGTAGCTGTTTGGACACCCATCCACATTGTGGCTGCTCCATATCTTCCTGGGGTCCTTCTGCATCTCATACCTTCTCTCCCTGACTGTCCTGCCTCTGACTTGTGCATTTTGAGACCTGCCTCTAAATTACTGTATAATCAAGCAAATATGTGAACAGGGGGCTCCACAGGTGCCTTATCTGCACAGAGAGCTGAAAAATAAGCCGAGAAGTCAGCTGAAGGTAAATAAACAAACTAGAATGAGATTTTCAGGTGGAGGTATAGGTCTTCAAGGATCTTTATTGTCATATGTTATAAATTGACTGCTGAAAATACTGTATGAAATATGAACTGTATTCAGAGAGTGTTTATTGCATACAAATACACCTTCTACAGTTCTCAGTGGGTTTGCACAACTCTATTAAAATTCACTCTATAACATCAGTGTAAAACCTCCAGCAATCACATGATAGATTCTTGTTGATAGTGGTTTCTACAGTGTGCACTTCACTACCCAAGAATCCACCAACTGTCTTGTCCAGAGTCAGCTGAGAAGTCTCATGTGGAGTTACAAAAATTTACATTTGCTGCTTCCAGCCCACATCTTCCTCATTGCAACATCCAAACACTAGTTTTAGGAGCAAACTAACAAACTTAGAGGTTTATACAGTAATCGTAGTTAGTATTAGGAGAAATCTCATGAGTGAACCTAAATCTATCTAAACAGAATAATGTCAGAAAAATATAAATATATTTTATGGGTTTCTAACAGTAGAGATGGTCACACTCAGGGATGAGTCCTTGGCCTCTTCCTGTTGAAATTAAGAGGAAAAAAAAAAACCACTGGCTTCAAAGAGAATTAAGAATTATCCTGGGATTACTAAAGTCATCAGTGAATAGAACTTTGCTTCTCTTCTACCCTTTCCCACAGATTTACTATCTTATTTTCTAAAATAAATTCAAAGAATGTTGTTTATTTTAAAAGACTACAGGCTGAAGGAAAAAACTGTGCAGAAGGATGGATTGAAATCCTCTTGTTTCAGTCATATTCAGATGGAAAATTCAGGTTGATTTAAACCACTGTGCTATGTAGCAGGACAGCACTGGTAAATGTTTTTTACATGTGAAAATAATGGAAAAGACATGAATTATGGAGAAATTGTTTGATTTTAAACTCACATTTGTACAAACCAACCCCAGTAATGTCCCTCCCTCGAACTGTATACTGAGGTATATTGTGTCAGAATTACCTGCCCCATGTCTCTTCCATAGGACTTTATTTCTGAATGAATTCTCAAACAGAGGGGGAGCAGAGGGCAGGAAGTGAAAGCTTTCCTAATCCTAATTTGTCAGCTCAAGTGTTGTATGAGCCTTTTAACAGATGTCATTCAAGGGCCAACTTCTCCCACCTGGAATATCTACTCTCATCACAAAATAAGCAAAACTTCTTTCACAAAACCAGGTGCCATAGAGTAAAATCTTATTATTAAATAGTATTAATGGATTTCCCTTCTGTTTTTGCTTTTCAGATGTTTATACTCCAAACAGCTTCTACTTTGGCAGTGTACATTTTATACTTGATACAGTAAAGAAAACACTATGTTCCTCAGCTTTATGAAGCCTTGTTCCATAAAGATATTTGCAATATCTGAAGAATGTTTGTCAAGTGGTTGTTGACTCTTATTTATTATCTGAATGGTAAAAATCTGCTTAGATTGTTCTGATGAGAAGAGTGCAAATTGAGCTTGAGAAAGGTCTCAGTGTCCACAATGAGCACC
This sequence comes from Lepidothrix coronata, assembly GCF_001604755.1. Classification (NCBI taxonomy): domain Eukaryota; kingdom Metazoa; phylum Chordata; class Aves; order Passeriformes; family Pipridae; genus Lepidothrix; species Lepidothrix coronata. The sequence continues at coordinate 732,870 of NW_016690354.1, read as the reverse complement.
TTCTGGTGGTAATATTCATTGAATTAACATACCTGCTCTTCTCTTCAGCCTTGAAGAAGAGAGAATAATAATTTCCAGAAGTTTATTAGAAGCCAGATGTTGAACAGGAATAAAAAAGCCAGAAGAAGAAGGGACCACCACCAAAATTGTTTTACCTTGATGAAGTGTGCTCTGTGAGAAGTGCCTACAGGCCAAATGTTGACCCTTTACAGAAAGTCTTTTACCCACTGGGAGGCTTCCTTTATAGACAAGTGCCTTAGAGACCACTTGGAGACTGGGAAGGAAAAAGATTGATGGGTTTTAGGCTTTGAACTGCTTTAGTGATGTACTCTTTGTTCCATCAGCCCCACTTTTTCAGGAAAAAAAGTGTATTTTGTTAGTATTACTCAGCTAATGGAACTGCATTTCAGTTTTGCAATATCTTGGCATTCTGTTTTCATCTTGCTTTGGGATGAAACACATAAAATGTTTTAGATATCCTGTATATGTTCTTGCAGTTGGATCTGGATTTACAAAGATGACATATTTTGACATTTTGAGCAGAATCTCATTTTGGCATTTGAAATAAATATTGATTCGTACCAAACTGTTTCAATTCAAAACTGTCATTTCAGTTTGAAAATAGCATTAAATTGGCTTTTGCAGCTGAAATGTCAATTTAAAAGAGAATGTTTCAGCTTAAATTGACATACAAGAACAAAACATTTTGATTCAGAATTTCCACCTGTGGGAGAGTAAAAATATTTTTTTGTTGTTGGCCAAAACATTTTTTTCTCAATTGCAATGATTTTCATGAAACCAGAGTCTGCTACAACAACAGGAAAACAATTATTTAATGCAAAACAGTTAAATCATTTTAGCACTTGGCATTATTGTTCAAATCCAGGCCCAAAAGCAGCCAGACTTGTTTGTCCTGCTACGCAGACCTAGCTAAAATATTCGAGTTCATCCTTGTGACAGTTGCTCATGAAGAGCTGTAACTACCATCATCATCACCATCATGTTCCTCCCCAGTGGACCCCCCCCCGAAAAAATGCGCACATACAGCTCTGAGTTGGTTCCCAGTTTCACTAGAGAAGATGGTCAGGATTCATCTGCCTGTTCAGGTTCACCCTCTGCAAGAGCCAAGAGGCTTCATTAATTATACTGCTTTTGGGGGATTGGGAACTAAACGGAGAGTGAGCTCTGTTGGATTGGCTTCGAGGTGTCCATCCCGATCTTACTAATTCTTTGCTGTGCTCTTCTCAAATTTCATCCTCTTCGAAACTTATATCAGACTCCTTCATGTTCCCCAGCTCTTTAAAGGTTGCTTTTGTTAGTGTTCTCTTTGTGTCCCTCAGGACAGATTTGAGTTTCCTAGTCAGTACGTCTGGCCAGTTGTGGCTGTAAAACAGAAGGGAAGGGGAGGGGAAGGGAGGGAAGGGGAGAGTTGAACTAAATGGCCTTGAAACACCCGTTCCAACCCAAAGCATTCTATGAATCTATGATTCTATGATCTTATCTGCTGGTCAACTGCACCTTGCTAGTCTATGGTTTGGCCAGCAACATGCAATTATTTGGGTGTTTACTGTATTTCCTGAACAAGAAAGAATCTTGAAGGATCTCCTGTCGCTAAGCTGAGTTCACAGTATGAGAGATCAGAATAGAAGGAGAGTCAAATTCTTGAGGAACAAGGAAAAAAAAAGGAGAGAAAATAACTTGAAAAATCGAACCTCTGTATTTTTGGGTAATCCCAGACTTTTGTCCATGCAGGATACCTGTATGGTACCCGTATGCTTAAATATCTAAAGGTCAGCAAAGAGCAATACAGAGCGTACTAAGATTCATACGCCATGGATCCCTCTATAAACACAACAGCTACCCATCGAATTGGGGTGAAATCTCACCACTTAGAACTCCAAAATGAGTTCTGACTGACTTGCATGGACTTTAAGTCTCATCTCCAAAGTGAGATCAATCCACAGATCCGAGGGAGTCTGACCTCTCTGTGGGACAGTTCTCTGTTGTGTCTTGAGTTTAAAGAGAGAAATCCCTTTCTCCTTATCAGAAGTATTTTAAGATGCAATGGGTGGGATTCATCTGCCTGAGGATATTATCCAGCAGTGTTTGAGATGCCATTGTTTATCCTACGTGGTCTTCAGCTGCTGTTTCATCTACAGCCTTGCACAAGTGTCTCTACAAACATGGTGCTCTGGGCTGAATCCCACTCACGTGAGTGGGTTGGAAGGTACGTGTTAAGGTCACAGATCCTACCACAGGACAAAGTATAAGAGTCACTAGTGATATAGTCAAGGGGTTTATCTTCTGGTAACTGGAGATGCACTCAGGTGTTCCTCATGCTTTGATGAACATTTTTACCAAGATCCATCCAGAACCATCACTTCTCTTTGAAATAAGGTGTCCACTAAAGACAGCAGAGTACACAGCCACTCCTTCTATGTTAAAGGATTTGATTCCTGAGCATGAAGATCAGAGTCTTGACCTTCCTCTAGACTCCAGACCAGATGAATACTCCTAAATATAAGTACTCCAAGATGGGGATTCCTATCCTATTGCAGCAAGAACCCTTTGGGACTGTCAGCTGTTTATGGTCCCAGACTAACAGGATCATACGCTGAGTGAATGGACCATGGATCACTATATCTGAGATCTATGGAAAGTGTTCCTTTATTGCTGCCAAGAAAAAACAAGGTTATTGGTGGCATATTCCCTTTCACCATAAGCATTTAAAGTAGCTTAGCTGGAAACATCACTGAACCACCAAGCAGGTATGTTGGGAATAACTAGTTGTTGAGGACTTAGTTGCCTCCATTGAAAGCTTCATGCACACAAGAAGGATTGAACTAGGACCGTTGAAAAGATCCAGGTATGAATGCCTTATTGATTTTTCAGCTATTTCCCATGGATTGAGCCAAGTTGGCTACTAAGGACCTTCTCTTCTCCATAATATACTACTAATCAGCCTGTGGGTGATATAACTACTAAATATTTATGTATCAGTATATGTGCAGGTTTTGTCAAGCAGGGTTAACCCCAGTGAGAGATGCTCTTTGTCTTTGGCCTTGGAGGACTAGCTGGTACTCTTAGGTGTAAATCAGCAGGGCAGTCTTCCGTGCCTTGGAGCTTATATTTAGCAGCCATTGTTCTCATATGGTAGTGCTTATTGCAGGTCCCTGCGGACTGGGCCCCATATTTAAATCCTTTATTTTATTTTATTTTTATTTTTTTAAGGAGGAATTTCTGCCCAGGTCCTTGATAGGGAGAACCTCAAAATTTAAAAATCTTTTAAGGGAGATAAACCAGCCCAGTAACACACACTGAATCTTTAAAAGTTGTGGTTGGGAAGGAGGAACACAGCCAAAAGTTATCTGCTGGGTTTTATCCTTATGAGAAAATTAGATGGAGCTTTAGTCTTCATAGTCATCTATCAGCCTGATCAGCCTGTATCTTAGGGGTTTGTAACCATCCTGTATCTAGGTACTCTGGGCTTTCATCCACCTCTCCTTTTTTTAAGAAAGTGGAAATTAAATACACATTAGTTCAGAGGAACTGAGCAGAAGCATTATTGATGTTTTTAGAGATACTATGAAGAAAATCTAATCATACACCATTTTCAGGGGACACCACACATGTGCATGTGTGGGTGTGCAAGCTTACACGCCAGCCTTGCTCTGGTAATACCTCCTTGATCAGACACCTCAGGTCATGCTGTAATACTCAATGTAACTTCTGAATTTCACCCAAATCACCCTAAATCCATTATTTCTTGTACTCGTAGGTACCATAATGATTAATAACAGAGCTGCATCCTTTTTCATGTCATGAGATATGGGATTATACTAGGCAGGAGATATACATTACAGGAAAGTAACAATAGGTAATTTGGATTTTTCCAGGTTTTAACAGTTTTATCACTGTGTTTACCATGTACTAGTCTCCTCCTGGCACAGTGCACATCAACATTCAATGGACTGATAATACACTGCAGGTAAACACAGTAATACTGTATGCCTTTCAGGAATTAATATGATAGTAGAGCATAAACTCACTAGGAAATCACCCAACAAGGCTACTACTATCTTTAGACAGCTTTACTGCTGTCATTTTGAATGAAACACTTTAGAATAATAATACAACATATTAAAAAAATAGAAAGGAAGAAAAACAAATTAAAAAGAAAAAAAAAGACACTGAAACCAGCAAAGTGCAGACACACAACATGCAAGCAGACACTAAGCAGAAGAGCTACATTGGGACTGTCCTACAGCTACTACCTCAGATCTAGGCCCTTTTGCCAAGGCTTTTTCAGCTTTCCTCCTTTTGAACTCTGCAATTTCTTCCGGGAGTAACCCATGAGCTCTATACCTGCAGTGAACAGGCAGGCCATTAGAGAAAGAACCAGTTCAGTTTCATCTGTAATAAAGAACAGACTGTAATGTAGACCAAGTGAAAGGTAAGTGTCTTCTGGTGAGAAAAAGGAAAACAAATATTGGTCCTGGTTTTATTTATTCCCATTTTGTATCCTTTCAACTTGAATTACTACAAAAAGTGAGGTCAGCTAATTAAATTTTGAGTTTCCAGAGGTCTCTTGGTACTCTTAGACACTTCTCCCAGGACAAGATGAATGACTTTGTTGACTGAGGAGCACAAATTATATGTCTATCATGGCTGTTTCAGAATCTATTAGACAAGATGAATCCTGGGAGAATGATTCCATTATTCCACTGATCCTTCCCCTCATTAATTAAAGGAAAGGAAAGAACAAAACTGCTGTGAAGACCTCACCTTTGGTTGGTTCAGTTCCTGTCTCAGTGCCTTTTGGTCTTCCAGAGGTGTTGCTTTCAGGAGCTCTCATCTCTCAAAAGTATGGGCACATTTGCTAATGGAAATCCTATTTAACTGTCCCTAGAGATAGCCAGCTGTCTCTGAAAGCTTACCACAAATTTAAAAGCCTTTCCTGAGGGAGATCAGAGTCAAGTTTCAGCTCTTTTGTCAGTTCTGTTCTACAAATGGAAATGTCTAGTCAAGTTGTCCTCCCATTCCTTACCTAAATCCTCAGCTCTGGGAACATCCTTTTTCTTTTTAGAAACATTAATCCCTGTTTATAAACTTCCTCATGAGTGCTGGAGCATTTAGGGCTCTGTCCAAAGGACTGGGAAGCCAGAAGGATATAACCCTGATGGGCTCAATGAGGAATGACTTCTGGGAATCCACAATTCAGTGGGATTTAGCTTCCTGCCATTTGTCTCTCTGCAACAGAGATATTTTCATCTGAGCCAAACATCTTGTGTTCCCTTCTCAGCCAGTGGAGGGAAGCTGACACTGCCAGAACACAGCAGGGGTTTATCCCAAAGCAGATATCCTTTGTGAGACAGAAGATCTGCACCTAGAAATGTCTATTTCCCTGCACTGACTCTTAAAAGACATGCAAGATGACCAGATCAGATGGAGGCAAATAACATTTAATAAGATTAAATCTTGACTGTTGGAGGGAGAAGAGGAATCTTTGTGTCCAGACCCTTTTTGCAAGCAGTAGCAAAATTCAGCCACAGGGTGAGTGTGAGTGGTTTGTTCCTTGAATCCACTTGGCAGGACTCACCCACAGAGGAGTGGAGGATGTTACTGCCTGTGTCTGCACAATAGCGCAGCAGGTTGTGACCCACAGAAGGTGAAGACCTGATCAGGGTATTTAGGGATGAAGCACAGTATGAGATTGAGGTCCACCTCAAACATTGCTCACACAAGTATCAAATAACTATGATAATGACTTGCCTTTCATCCACAGCTCAATAACAAAAAGAAAGATCCTGTGCAAATAGAACTTGCACATCTCCTGAACTCACTAATGTCTGAGCAACTGGAAAGGTCTGGTTCTGCACCCTCCACCCCATCCTCTGTCTTTTTTAAGACAGCTGTTATTTTTCCAAGGTCCTCTCTTCCTACCACCTTGTTTCCAAAGCCAGCAGGAGAAAATCTGTAAAGTCCTGACTTTGCTTCCTTTCTGAATACTGCATTTAGGGTTTCTTGCTGTCAGCACCAATTCTCTAATATTCCTGTCAATTCTTCAGAAACCTCAGCTTGCTCAAAAAGAGCTTGTTTAAAAATAAAACCTGAAGCAACCATATCACAAGTCAGACAGTCTTGTTCAAAGGGAGATGTCACCAGCTTTTATTCCCTCTCCCCTCAATCAGATTTCAGAGAAAACTCTTCTTTCTCACAATCATTATGCCACAGCCATGATCAAAATATTCCTTTTTCTTTATTTTGCTGCCATGTTAGGGGGTCAGAAATAATTTGAAAAGAAGGGATTGATTGTGAAGCAAAAAGCATGTGTCCTAAGATTCGGTGATCAAGTCTATGAGTATGAGCTAGAGGATGTTTGGATTTCCCCAGATAGCTCTTGTTATATGTTATTTAAAGTTTATCTAGGAAATATTTTGATACTGTTTCATAAGTCCAGTTATGGAAGGCAACAGAAGTTTTTTACTGCTGTTTGCCTCACAAGCTCTTTTATTTCTGATTTAAAAGAGCATCAGATGAAAGACTTCAAATAGGAGCCTGAATAAAATCCTTTCTCCCGGGAAAGACACATCAGCAGCAACAGCAACAGCAGAGGCTCTCTACCAATCAACTCCCATCATACCATGGTGCATCAATACAGACAGAACAATGAGAACCTTGTGCTGAGTAGAAGAAAAAGCCATGTTTTCCTAATGGGTACCTTTTTCCCGGCTCATAAAAAGGTGATTCTTATTTGGTGTTAGGAGATGGATTCTTTGAGCATCCTTCGCTGTTTCTCACCCATTTATCTTCAAACAAGGATCTCAGTGCTTCCTCCAGGGATGATCCTCATGTATGTGAGGATGAGAGAGCCCCCAGACTCACTCCTATCCATGCCTGCATCTTCAGTTTTCAGTGATGTCTCATGTCAGGCTGCACTCATTGCTGTGAATGGTGGTGGGCTGGATAACCTATTGACCCTTCTGGACTTAAGACCTACTGCATGATTTCATATGAGGTCAGGAATCTGGGTTCAATGTTAAAAATCAAAAACTATCATATATGATCTACCTGGGCACTGAGTTCATAGTTAAAAACCCTTGAGAGGATCAACAATCTGCATCTTTCTTTGCTGAATTGTGTTACTTTTCCCCCTCCAGTTAACTTTCCATAACTAATTTAGAATAATCTTAGAAAGGGAAAGTTTCTGGATAAAACTACCTGTTGGGATAGAGGACTTCTGATGCTTTTGAACACTGTATTCAGTACCAAAGCAAAGGATTTCTGAACCAGGATGTTGAACTTGGAAATTCAGAAGGCTGAGAATGTCACTTATCTCCTTGGAACAGCAAATGAACATGATCCTGGCTCTTGTTTTCGTTTAGGCTTGCTTGGTTTTTGCTTGTTTTTTTCTTCTGAATTTCATTAGCCAATGAATTTTTCCTAGATATTTTTTCAGTGCTTTACAAAATGCATCTGTGAGTTAGTCCAGGTCAGGCTTATATCTGCTAGTTTTGCATAAGCTCATGTCTTTTCTGCTGTTTGGGACAAGAGGAGTGCTCCACCAGTGCTGCCAAGGCTCTGCCTGTCCCAGAGCATCGTCAACTTCAAATATCCCACATTTATATACTCGCAATTTTGTGTTTTTATCATGTCTGCTCTTCAGCTACCTAACTAGTCTCCTGGTATAGCCTTCCTCTAAACCTATCTGACTAAAATCTCAAAAAAATATTTATCCTACAGGTAGTCTACTGCTTGACTGCTTAGCATGCTTCTTTTTGCTATCTCATAATTTTCTTACTCCTCTATGTCCAATCTGCCATTATTTCCTGTGGCAGTATCAGGTGTAGGTGTAGAAATTTGCCTTGAAGCAAGAAAAATTCTAGAGAGCCAACGGAACTGTGTGCCCTGTTCTATGTTATGCAAAGTTAACCTAAAGCTCCCATGAAAAGCAGGAAAAACTGAGATCTGACCAGACCTATAAAGAGGTATTTATGGCTCAAAAAGGAACTTCAAAATTTCCATCCCTAGGATGTGACCCTTAAATCCACGGCCAAAAGGTTTCCAATTCCATAGTATGGACATAAGATCAAGGACAATTTAGTAACCTTCATTAGCAGGAGACACCTCTTGGCGTGGCCACCAAAACTGCCCACCTGTAGATGTTTAGGCCACCTAAGTCCCAAAATAAAGTGTGAGATAAAAGCAAGTGCTCATAGATCTCATGGTAAGGGAATACCTAAGTAGAAAAGGAGTTGCCTGAGGACAGGGAGAAAAGATGACTAGAAAAAGAATTTATTCAGCTCAAAAGTCCAGAAATTAGGAAATCCTTATGAAAGTATATGAGGCCGTGACTTGAAACCACCATATTTGCCAACAAGAGAGACACAACTTCATTTTTGTGCCAAAAACTGAACCATCAAGATAAGGCTGGAAAAGCAGGACATAATGTCTGACACCTATCTGATAACAGCCCAACTGATGCATGAGGCAGTTCTCCGAATATTTGCCTTGCTGGAACAAGTAGTTACTTCTTTCTGTCATTTGACATTTGGTTCCTATGGGGTATAACTTTCATTATGACACTTCACTAGGACAAATTCTCTTTTGTATAACTTTACTTTTTCCTATGATTACTGTAACATTCATTCAACTGCTGCATGATGATCTGTGGGGACAGAGATACTGCAAAAGAACAGTGAAGATCTGTGCCTTGGGACAAGAGCAGAAGACCACCTCCCTCTCTGCAGTGCTACAGGTGGACTCTACAGAGGTTACACACAGATGTTCAAGATCTTCTGATCCATGGGAACATTTTTTTACTTCTCTTATTTTGTGCCTGGACCTGATTCATTTTCTGCCGTTTACAATCCATGTTTAGAAACAGCTCAGCCCTGCATTAATTTGACTTTGGTTAACATGACCAGAGGCCAGAATCTTTGAGAGTGATGAAAAGAATCTCAATAGTCAACAGAGGCTTAAATCATGACTTTAAGATAATAAAACCAGGATGAGAAGAATCTACTCTCAAAGTAAAAGTCTAAGTGCTTCCTTGGTTGCATGGTAAGCTAGCCCATCTTGCTAATATGGCAAAATTCCTCCAAGTTTCATATTTCCCGTGAATAATGCATTATTGGTATCAACACACATTATTCAATAGCTCACTTCTGTTAAGTATTAACAGTAAAATGCCTTCAAGGCCTACAAAATATTGTCTCTCAAAATTGCCTTTCAGTAAACTACTATTTTCACCCTGACTGACACCCAAACAATTTTAAAATGATGTCCCCAAGTACTGTAATACTGTAAGTTCCACCTTACTCCTAGAAAGCTCTGGGATGGCTCTGAGCACATGGACTGCCCTGTATGCAGCCTCCCAAGGCGACTACAGTGTGCAGAGAGAGATAAAAAAAGAAGTCTTCATTTTGCTAAGAGGAAATGAGGTAATACTTAGAACAAGATTGACCAGGAGAAGTCAGAGCCACATTAAAACAGACCTTGTTTGTTGTCAGACATCTATCTCTGAGGTAGTCACTGTAGGATCTCTTTACAGTCAACAAAAGAGGCACCTTGCAAGGGTAATTCATCTTCTAATACAGACGTCCAAGCAAGCCAATCAAATCAGACACCATAGCTTATATTTCTCTTTATTGACTATAAAGGGAGTCAAAACTGACTGCTTTTAATGTGGGTGACTACGCTGTTCTTGTCAAACAAATCTGACTTCTGTTTTTATGTCCTGACCCCAACATCCTTTCCAGGCATACAGCAAGTAACAGCTGAACAGGGAGTACTCTGTTTGCAAAGTCAGGCATGGCAAAGCTAGAAAATGACTTAATGAATTTTGTGTGATCAATCTTTGCTCACCACCACCTGTATGGAGGCAACATCATTAAGTCTTCAGTTACCTAATGGTGCCATAATTTATAACACAAAGTCTCTTTATTTTTATATTAGAGTGAAAGGGAAGAAATATATTTATATGTTGGATGAGGTTGGTGTCTTCTGCAGGAATTTTGATGGAGGTAGAGAAAAATCTGAGTGTCACCCATACACTGATGACAGCAGAGACCTAAAAGTGTCCATACCTGTGCGTCTCCCATATGCACAGAGAGTATGAAGGAGATTAAGGAAGTAACTCCCTGGTGCTCAGTCTCCAAGGGAGTATAGGGGAGAAGTAGCAAGCTTCCATGTCACTTGGGAACTGCCACTAAGGAGAGGAGCTGAAGAAACCACATAACTTCTCGGTCTCAGTACTATGCCTGAACATACAAGTCACCTAAGGAAAATGATAGAGACTTTGCAAACAGATAACATGGAAAGACAGATATTCAGCCCGCAAACTCCAAAAAGGACCTTATAATGAATGTATTGAACAGTGATGGAGTCACACTTACCCTGGTTTTATTTCAGGAGGTTTAGGTAAGGGCTTCAGAAAGCCTTTTTTCCCAACTAGCCAATATGTGTCTTCTACTCCTTTACCCTAAAATAAAACAAAAAATCCAGATAAAGAGCAGCTTTCTGATTGCCCTCTGCTCAATACGTAATTTCCTCTGGATTTCTCTGGCTTCATATATCTCCAGAGACAGACCATGGCTGGAAATCTTGGGCTGTCCTTCCAAACAGCTCAGGGATTATTTGAATTTCATTATCCTAAAGCAGGATATTCATTATCCTTATTCAAACTGTCATTTACAAATGACTCCTAGTGATCTGGGTCATTGAAACTACACAATTTAACAGAAATGGGAAACTACAGGATCTCTAATCACCTTATTTGGCAGCACTAGCATTATTAATTGAGAGATTTTACAACTCTTTCTGGACTGATTATCAGAATATAACTTCCTCTCCCACCACTGATGATTTAGCTTTTAAGGTGTGATACATCTGGTGAACTGTAGGCATCTATATCAGTCAATCACCCTTGACTGAAGAAGTGGAGGAACCATTCATCTTCACATAAACTGGACCCTGACAGTACGTCAGGTTAATAATTTTCTGAAGTGCCAATTTATCTCCACTAACTGTGTAAAGGTTTCTTTCCATTGACTAAACCTGGAATAATTACCTCCGATCTCCACTTGCAGACATATGAACTCAGATGAGATGAATCCACTTGTCATGAAAGATTGTTGAGGGCCCGAGGCCGTATTCAGAGCTTTAATTCTAGATGTTTAAGGCAAATAAAGATTCTAAGTCTGTCTATTAACTACGTAAGGGTAGAAATGATGGTTGAATTATTTAGTACTCTCTTGTTGTACTACTCTTTAGTACTTCTTGTGAGAAGTAGCAGCTTCTCTTAAGGTGAACTAAATAGAGTACTAAATAAATACTTATATCCAGTGCATACAGCTGATTGCTCAACCCCACAGTGCTTCAATAACCACCTCATGTACTGAAACAACTGGAAGGGACAATTTTGGAAGGATTTAGCAGAAGAGTGGTGGATGAAGGCCAAACAAGACCTTACTATGTAAATTCTCTAAACAAGAAGACTCCCTTGTGAAGTGCTTCGCACAGCCCCGGCCCTTCTTACCCTCAGTTCTGTTTTCCCTCTAGGTATGATTTCATAGCCTTCATTCAGACTCCGAAGTGTATCCACTGTACTTTGGCTGACATGAATTCTGTAAGCTGGGAACAGAAAGCAAAACAGCTGAATCACTATGCTGCACACAGGCTGCAAATTCCCCACTGCTTCATACTGATGAGTAAAAGTGCTCCAAAGCATGCAGGTGTGTAGCCGGTGTAGCTGTGTGGTGCTCCTCTACATAGAGTTCAATGCTGACTGATGGATCCTTTCAGGCAGGGCTGTAACAAGCACAGGGGCAGAGGAGATCCACACTGGGGGCTTCTTGCAGATGGATACCAAACACACTAACTGCAGAAGCCCAGCTCAACAAAGATAGTGATTTTTCCAGTGACATTGTCAGCTGGATTGCTGTTTTATCTATTGCCACAGAATAACTAGGGAATGGGAAAAAAACCCTAAAATAACTAACTGTCCTGCTCCAGACACCCAACATAAATAGAAAGCTGGGATGAAGAGCAGAGAGATGGAGTTTGCAAGGGAACATAAAGAAAATGTGGCTATGCAACTAGATCTGTCTGGGCTTTCAGTAATTGATTCCACCCAGAGCTACCATTAAGTCTGTGAACAAAAAGGGCAAAGGTGGAGAATCTTACTGAATTCCTAACTCTCCCAACTTGTTTTACAGCCCTTGCTGGAACTCCCTGAAATTTGTTATTGTTATGCTGGTGTGAACAAGCCAGACAATGTTTCTAAAACTTTTCTTTCAAAGAAAAGTTCAAAGATACTTTTCTTTTTTGTTTTTATTGAGCTTTTATTTCAATTGTGTCAATCAAATTCCCTTTCCTCTTGAATGATGGGGGATGAGCCAATTAATTTTTTTTTGGTATAATAATCTAAAAGAAGAACATCAGTTGGAGTATGTAGAGGAAGACCTCATAGCTATGAGCTACATTTCCTGAGAGACTAACCTACAGTTTTCCTGTTGTTAGTTATCTATATGCATTTCTACTAATGTATAACAATGCTCTTGTATCTGCAGTGCTCCTGCTGCTTCCATCTCAGTGAGACTTTCTACAACCAAGGGTATGATGGAAGCAACGCCCTTGTGTGCTTCAACCCTTGCTTTGTACTGGTCGTGACAGGTAAATGCATTATTTTACTGTGCAAGAACAGCTCTGAATTAAGGGTTCTCAGCACTGACTGAAAGCAAGATGCAACCTATGTCAGAGAAAACTAGGGCAAGATTCATGTTGATTTTAGTTGATGGGATTCAAATTAGTGGACTGGAGATGGAAGGCAGGGTCTTGAAGGCAGGGTCATAAAGGCTGACCTACAATTGCAAAGCTGATGCCCTGTCCTTCAGGCTGCTTTGAATTTTGTCATTTGACTTGCCCTTTTTCAGTTGCAATGCTTATAATTACAGATGTGCATTTCTTCATCTCTCTTGAGAAGTTAGTTCAACCACCCACCCCAGGGACTGTCCCAAATACTCACGAAGGCCCGTGGACTCCATCCGTGACGCCGTGTTCACCGTGTCTCCAAAGAGGCAGTACCGTGGCATGGTCAGCCCCACCACGCCTGCCACACAAGGCCCTGAAAGACACATCATCTGTGTAACCCAGATGGTACTGCACAAATCTTGGGGCTCACTGACAAACAAATCTCATCCTCTCCTCTGATATCCAAAAAGCCACTTGTAAATGCAGAAGAAAAGTTTTCAAAGATCTCACTGATCTTAGTGCTTGCTATAAGCAATCAAAAATTAAGCACTGGTCTGGATTGCACACTGGTGTTTTATGCCTGAGAAAGGTCATGCGTGGTAGGACCTCAATTTACCATCATCTGGGATAAGTTTGTCCAGAGTTCACAGAAACTCAAGGACTACCATAGTCTCATTTTAAAAAGACCTTTTTCCATGTGAGAAGATGAAAGTTCAGATCCTGTGATATGCCCTGTATCACAACGAAACAGGATTAAAAATCAGCCTTGGAAGCCCAGAGCTGCTGGCAGCACTCTGGACCACCCTGTGTCCCCTCCTGGGAAAGGAAATCATCATTAGCTTGCCTTTCTAGCCAAAACCTGGTTTTTTTTCTTTTATTTCATTCTTTGTACAAAATCCATTCACTTCCAAAGTAGCTTCCAAAGAATTGATGCCAAGTTCTCATGGAGACAAGATTCACAAGGATTCACAAGGATTCACAAGATTCACTGCAGGATTCACAAGAACATGCACACACTGAGAGATGAAATGTGCGACAGACAAACACCGTAGACAATTGTCATCCATGGCACATGGCTTAGCTAATGTTTAGACTGCACTCTGAAAGATAAGATACTAAATTTCATCACCCACAGTATAAAATATCAGGCTTGCAAAATAAAAGCAATGTAAGGAGATGTGGGGTTTCTTGCAAAGAAAAGACAGGAGGCACTGTATTTTCCATTAGATGCATTTATGAGATATGTCTTTGCCTTTTCAATGTCTTGATCCTTCTGAGTTAAGATTTAGTATAACTGATATCTAGGAAATCTTTTGCCATGCAAGTTTACAAGAGATGGGAACACTGTACATCATCAACAGTACCTGAAATGATGCTATAGATAAGGTTGTATGTTAAAGTGTTGGGGGTTTGGCGGGTTAAATTATTTGTTTTTAAAACAGTAACAAATATAACTGTAGCCTAATTTAGAAGCAATCAGGTACTTGTTTTAGTACAATGTTATTTTACTGTGATTTTAGCCTTATTTACAAAAATTGATTCTTTCAGATACATCTTAAGGGCAATGAAACTCCATAGCTGAAACCTACAGGAAACTTTGCAAGAACCCCTATTGTTGTAACCTCTGAAAAGTTGTTGCTGCACAAAGTTACTGGATTTTAATATATTTTATGAGGATGCAAACTGAGAGGTGAGACAGATTTTAACTCTTACCTGATGAAGCACTGCTAGATTAAATATCAGAAAAAAAAAGAGACAGGAAGAATGGGTCATACCAAAAATGTTACAAGGATTTAAACAGCATATCTGGATCAAACACAGCATGCAGAGACTGATAGAAATCATAAAAACCTAATTTAAGGTTTGGGTTTTTTCAACCGTCAATGAACTTTGGACAAGACGCTGTTCCTCAGAATACCTTCCAATTTAATTCCCATCCTTATTGGTACATTCTAATTTGTTTCAAGCTTTTCAGGAGAGGAGCTATATCCATCACAGGAAGTCTTTTCAGGTTTTAGTCTATAGGCACTTCTATAGCATAACTGTAAGGGCCCTGTTAAGACTTCTGGGCCAAGGACCTAACGCTTACCTAAGTGGTCTTTAATCTGTGCATGCTAATGTGACATATACATAAAAAAGGGTCATGTTGGAGACTTTTTAATTCACGCTTCAATAAGAGCTTTCCCTGAGAAAACACTTTCTCAGAAAGCATCTCCTCTCTTTTTCTTGTGGTGATGACATGACAGCAGCAGTCAGAAATCTCAGTAAGGAACAAAGCTCCTTCTGTAGTAGGTGTTGCAGGGACACAAAAAGATGGTTCCTGTCAAAAAAAAACAGTCCTCACTGAAGAGGATTTGATTCCATCTTAAGAAGCACAAGTAAAGGGAGTCAAGCTTCTACTGCTGTCAGTGGAGACAAGTCATCTGGTCAACTGAGCTGTGAGAGACTTTCTATTCCTGCACCTGAACAGTTCTCCAGGGTTCACTTATGTGTCCTCAAAAAGAATGCAGGCTCCCTAAAAACCCTGGAAATACCTCCATGTGGGTGCCTAAATTCAGGTTTCCTACTCAGTCAGTGCAATCATCTAGCCATTTCTGGGAACCTAGGAGAGGCCAGATTTTTAGGCTGAGGTACCTATGCAGGAAATTCCTAGTTCAAAACCAACCCTATGGCATAACCATTCCCAAAAGACTTCTCTGTGTTGAAAGCATCTAAGACTTAATTCACTCACTGCCTTCACTGCCTGGGTGTGTTCTCCCTTGTCTAGACAGCTTCAGCAAAAGGCTAGTAAAAATTTCCAGTGGTAAGTCTCCCACAGTAACCAGTTTCAGAGGAAACCAGACACCCTGTGATGAGAATGTTATGGCCTAGTTATTTAATTACATAGGTTCACAGGTTTGCTTTGAAATGGCTCTTTGCCAGGGCTTGCAAGGATCAGTTAATGAGAGGTTCTGGCTAATACTCTGCAACAACCATCAGTGGTGCTGCAAAGTACAGGGTTGACTGCCAGAGAGCCTGACCGATAAACAAATATTCAGCCTCAGCGGAAAAGCTTGTCCTCTCACCACCACTCTCCCCAGCTGTCCAGCTCCAGCCCAGATATGGATGGTATGGAAACAGCTGAGTCAACTGAGTTATCCTGGACATGCAGTGAAGTCAAGAGTGGAGAGACAAGATTCCAGGATTCATTTAAAGCAGGGGACAAACTGCAGACCAAACCTTGGTCTTCTTGTCCACTTTGCCTCACCCATGCATTGCCATAAGTGGACCACGGACATGGGCCAGGAGAAGTTTCCAGAGGTGCAGCTCTCCATTGGGGTTGAAAGGATATGGGCAGCACATGCCCAAGTTGCATTTATTGCTTTTTCAAAGAGGTGATCATGAGCTTTTCTTGACACCACTTTCCAGAGAGCAGTTGAACTGCACAACTGGGGGTCACACCCATTCTCCATCCTTTCCAGTACAGTGAAAGTGTCAGCCAAACTCTCCTCTCCCCCAAGTGCCTCCTCAATGCTTTCATGATGCTGATGATTCCCTCTTCATGCTTCTTTTCTCAGGAGAAATAAGGTCTAAGGTTAATCAAACTCTGCTGTCAGCTCAGTGGCTCAGAGAGCTGGTTTGCTTTGGAACATGGATTTGTGGCTGCTCCCATGTCAGTACGATGCTGCTAGATCTGTGCAAAACAAGATCTGATTCCTGCTTCTTTAGAAAGAAAACACCAACTCCTCCCCCTCTTCCTCTCACACCCAATACAACAATTCTTAGCAATTCTGCATTCCAGCTACCTAGAGTTCATAAAATCAAGAAAAAATATAACTACCCCCTGTACATATCACCTAGGGATAGATTTTTTGGCATACTGTATGGAAGACACATTGCAGACCTGCTGTCAACAGGCAGCAGCAGATGTTGCACATCAATTTCCTCTCTTTCCATGTTGAAAACGTGCCCCTTGTGCTCCAGAGACTCCTGTTCTGGGCAAGATAAGCCTGGGCCATAGTCTCACGTAATTTCTGATAGAGTATTAAATACACAGTGCTCCTGCAATCATTCCTTTAACACTTTAGACTTCTGTGAAAGGCCACCTAAGGCTCCCAAACTTCAAAGAAAACAGCAGGGAGATGAATTTTAAAGAGATATCCCCAAAGGAAGATCTTGCAAGGTCTAGGAGATATGAAACATTAATCTTAACTCTGCTCAAGTCACAGGTCTGTTCTTTGGATATTCTGGGTGAGATACTTCCTTTCTTCTCCTTCTGTCTCCCAACATGTATAACAGAAACCAGAGTACTGACATCTGTAAAATGCTTGCATGACACAGTTGCAAAAATGTGGACATTATCAGATAGGTAGGAGGATTAAACCTCCTGTAATATTGGGTGAGATTCCTGGGCAGTCTTTTTCATTGTTTGGCTTCCCACAATGGGCATTACCTGATACTGTAGAGGAAGAGGCAAGAAGTCTGGTAACAAACAGATGGGAAAAATCTATTAGTGGATGACTACAAAGTGTGTAAAATTATGAAGGTTCATATCTCTTGTAAAAATATTGATTCCATGATAATAGCAGATGTATTTTCCTACATTTAAAAATCATATTTTTGCCTATGTAATGGCAGACTTGGTTTTTTTGTTTGTTTTTTTTTTGTTTATTTTGGAGTTTAATTATATTTTTTAGATTTATAAAAGAAAAGAACTTCCTCTTTTCTTTTTAAACAAGCCGTTTTTCTGTTAATTGACTAGATTATGACTTCTACATTAGAGATAATTTGTTTTCTTTATAACATAACTTTTTCTTAAGATCTGTATCATATTTTTCTTCCAGTATGTCCTACCTGTAATAAATATCACCAATTTTTTTATTCTTTCACTTTATATGCCAGTTTTTCTGTGCTTTTTAATTTCAGAATAGAGTAGACATCACTGGATGTCTTTGTATCCCACCACTGAAGATCCTATGGCACATCAAAGATCCATCCGTACAATGAAACCCTTGTGACTAATAATCTGGATGCAGTTCCTAACTGGGACAGAATACACAATTTCTCCCTGAAATGATACTTAGCCATTCTCCTCCACAAACCCTCTTTGTTTCCATTTTAATGCCCCTGTTGATATGGAAGATTTTAACGTGTCTTGTAAGAGTGTTTTTTTGGGGGCAGGAGCGAATAAAGCATTTGAAGCTGGAAATACAATTGTGAAGGAGTTCTTTGATGTTCAGGTGCAGGTGGGTGCTGCTGCTTACCTGTGTGCAGCCCAATTCGTATCCTGAGGGGAATGTCTGGCATATGCCTCATTTTGAATGTTCCTACTGAACTGAGGATGTCCAAGGACATGTTGGCTATCTCAGCCGCGTGCTTGTTCCCGTTCCGTTTTGGTAGTCCTGAAGCAACCATGTAGGCATCACCAATTGTCTCCACCTAGCAAATACCATTACATTAAAAAAAATAAATTAAAAAATTGAAAAAGATGGAAAGGAGACATAGAATAAAACTACTTCTCACCTTGTAAACATCATGATTTCCAAGAACAGCATCAAACAGTGTGTAAAGGTCATTCAGAAGGTCAACTACTTCAATGGGCTCACTGAGGGCTGAAATGGATGTGAAGCCCACGATGTCACTGAAGTAGATAGTCACCTGGTCAAAATACTCCGGTTCCACAGTGCCACCAGTCTTGAGGGCTTCTGCCACTGATCTGAAATAACAACACCAGCAAAGTTGGCAGGGCACAAACCCTTTTCTGCTGCATGCCCAAGAGCTGAAACTCTTTTGTCCTGCTTGTTCAGAGTATCTTTCACTAAATACAAAGTTCTATATGGCTGTAACAAGTACTGATTAAAGTTTCTTACTTTGATTGGAAGGTGCTGGCCAAAATTAGGGGTCAGCTGTACAGTGTTGCTCACTTCTGGGGAAGATTTTTATCCAGTCAAGCTATGGGTTATTTGGTTTGGTTTGGGTTTTCTTTATACCACCTAAAGTACCAGTACTTACGGGGGAAGCATTTGTGACAGTAGTTTTTCTGTCTTCTGTTTTTCAATTTCTAGCTCTTCGGTTCGCTCCCTGATTAAATCTTCCAGGTTGCTTGAGTATTGCTCAAGCATCCTGAGCATTGAGTCAATGATATTGGTCTTTTTCCCTTTGTTGATTGTTTTGAACTGGAAAATAAAAGTGTAGAGTTATTTGTCCATCTCATTACACCACTGTATCACTCTAAGTTTGGAAAGGAATGAAAAGCAAACACTTATTTTCAAGGTTCAGTGCTAAGGACTGGCTTTATCAATGGGAAGAGTTCAACAATAAAGGAAAAAGGCAAATTAGAAGGTGAATTTGCATCAATAGCTATGGAAGCTGCCCAGGAGCATGTTGCTCATCTATGAACTTTCAGTGACAGTTCCCTTACATCACCTTACAGTAGTTGTCAACATTGTTGTTATGGAGTCTTATCAGGCTGCAGGTTTGCAACCCCATTTATCCCATGACCAATCTTTAGGGTGACTTGCAAATCTTTGCATTCAGAGGTACAAATTTCAGCGTATTAGGAACACTTACAACCTGCTTACATGTTACTGCACTTAAATCCAGCTTTACACTCTGGCATGTACGTGTACTGCCACCTCCATTTTCTATTCTTGTAGTGATTTCTCTTCCTGACCTGAAGTTGAATCTCTGGAACCTTTGGATAACTTGTGGCTTCTAAAGCTGCCTTAGATTCAACAGTGGAGTCACTGGGTCTAAAATTATTCCCAGATTCATAGAACCAAAAGGTAAAAATTATGGATGTTTGTTTACTTGGTGTTAGACCAAGCAAATCAGTAGATCAGTAATTATTGGGTCAGAACCACCTTCTGGGGGAGCATGTGTGTTGGGGGAAGGGCTAGGCTAGGCTTGCAGGCAGATGATCTGCAGGCCCATGGCAGGAAGGCACATGTAAGGCCTGTAGCCAACACGGTTGTGCCCATGAAGAGCACAGGGCAGCACTGAGACCCATGTGGCTGGCCTGTCAACCAACAAGGCCTGACTGGTAGCCTGCCCACACCACACCCCCTGGAGCCCCTGATTGGCTTCAGAACCCCTCCCTTTGGCTAGGAAGACACTCGAGTGGTCAGAGAACCAAAGGTCCTGCCAAGAGAGAGGGGCCACAGTAGATAAAGAGGCACGCATAAGGTCCTTGAAGTTGTCAACATGTGATCTTCCAGTGGTAACTATATTTTTCTCTCTTTATTCTTTCTTCTCTTAATCTCTCTTCCTTTACTCTTTTCTTCCTCTTGTGGGTAACTTAAACACCTATTTTCTGTATTTCACTTAAGTTGTGGGTATCTCATTTAGCTTGTATAGGGTTTTGTGTTTGCTGGGTGTAACAAAAGTTCCCTACGCTATAGCAAGTCCTAGTAGCCTGTTGTAATACTTTTGTGAAGTTGCATGTAATCTCTGTAAACCCCTTTTTGCCAAAATGCCTATTTTCTCACCAAATTAAAAGAAAAAGTCTCTTAGAGAAAAGTGTGTAGCCTTTTCTCCGGACATGAACTCAAAGTATCAAAGAACCAGAGTTGGTTGCAAGAATTCATATGGACAAAATCTCTTGAAGTCTAAAATCAAAGTGTGCACCCAGTAAAGCTAGACTGGGGTTTAACACTTGGTTTGAGGAAATGGCTTCAAGTTGTGTCAAGGAAGGTTTAGACTGGATATTAAGAAAATTCTTTTTTCCCATAAAGGGTTGTAAAGCATAGCGGCAAACTGCTCAGGGAAGTGGCGGAGTTACCGTCCCTGGAGTGTTTGAAAAACTTGTGGATGTGGCCCTTGAGGACATGGTTTAGTGTCAAACATAGTGGTGGTCTGGGTTGGCAGTTGGACTTGATGATCTTGAAGATCTTTTCCAACCTTAAGAAATCTATGATTCTATGACCTCATAAGGACATAGGAACTGAACTACTGGATCAGAAAGGGGGCTTATTTTGCCAATGCCTGCCCATGAGACTGGCCAGTAAGAGATGTCTAAGAAAGCTTTTCAAACTGGGATCAAGTACAGTCATATTTCCCTGGGATGTTCTCCCGTCCTCCACCAATCTGGAGCTGAGAGACCTCCTATGCCAAATGTTGTATCTTTGTGTTTAACAATCTTTGGCAAATTTTCCTTTTCCTCACCTTTTAAACACTTCGGTAGATTAAAAAAAAAAAAAAGGAAAAGATATAAATGTGCTATTAAAATTTACAAATCATTGATCTCCATGAGACAATCTGTGAAGGTACACTGCAGATGCGAAGACATCAAGCCCATGTCCAGGCTGCTTCACCACCTCAAGGTCAGGACAAGTCTAGGGCTCTTCCACTTCTTCATTCTTTAATAACTCAGTTAAAGAAAAAAACCCAAAACAACAAAACACTTCCCCGCCAAGTACAAACAATGGAATTACACCTACTGCTGTATTCACCAACCTTATGAAATATCTCCTCAAAGGTTGGACGTCGTTCAGGGGCTTCAGCCCAGCATTGCTTCATTACCTGGAGGCACATCAGGGGGGCCACCTCGGGGGCTATGTTTGGGCGACACAGAGGAGGGGGCTTCTTCACTTTCTTTATAATTTCTGTGAGAAAGAGAAGAATGGGAAGCATGTTGTGAGATGGAGGGTCTTAATAGGGGTAAAGGACTTTTCACCTGTCCCTCGCTTGCTTCTTCAGCCGTTACTGTTATTTCTCAGCACCCAATGTCTGTGCCAAATGAAGTTGGAGGTTTCTGCTTTACTCTGTCAGGAGTCTCTTGAAGGATTTAAAAGAGATTCATCTGCTTTCTTGTCCCTGGAGAACCAGGTTATGAGCAATAAAGTGGCTGGATGGGGGTAGAATGTGTGACAGATGGATGTGTGAGCCTGCAGGCGTGTGTTTAATGAAATTCCCTCTGACTCTCCACTAGGATTGGCAGTCTTCTAAAACAGCAGAGGTTTATGGCTGAGCCCAGACAGGAAGAATAGCAGCCTCTGACACTTCATGGTTAGCTGGTAACCAGTATGTAGGAGGTTATGCGAATGGAGACAGTGGAAACAATATTAAGGGGGAGAGTTTGGGTTCAAAACATCTGGGAAATTACTCCCAATCTAGAGGTGAAATGAGACTAGTAAGGAACTGGGCTTGGGCTTTTAAGCACTGAGAAGTCAGTCCCTAAAAAAAACCCCACCAAAGTTATTTTATTTGGAAGTTTCATTTTGTGTAGTGCCGAGCAGTCAAATGGAGAGAAAACCACTCTCTCTGGCAGGAGCTCTGCATTTCCACAGCTGTTGCTTTGAGTACCCAAAGCTTTTCAGTGTTGACAGTTTACTTTAAGGCTCTTTGGTTCATCCCACCAGTCTCCACCAAATGAACTAATCGAAGCACCTGGCCCAAATAAGTCGACAGGCAGCCAAGGGAAGTGAAAGCCCCTTGAGGATTAAAACGCAACGAGTAGAGATCTATCATTTTATCAAGCTGGAAATTGGACTGAACTGTGTTCATATCTGCTGGAGATTCTGCAGGAGACAAGAGCTAATTACATCATAGGCTATATCATAGGTCCAGCTCTGATTTGCAGGGTGGGATACATCATAATCATCATTGTCATTGCATTGTTGTAGCATCTTCAGGCGCAACAAGGTCGAGGCCCTGTTTTTTCAGGCACTGAAGTGGCAGATACTGAATGGCCATACCCTATTTGGTGACCACCCAGCTTAAAACATGTTAAGAACAGGTTGTCACTAGAATCAGCTCAATTTAGATTGTTCTCAGTCCCTCCCTGTTCAACTGCTTGTGACGTGACCCAGACTGCAGTGACTTTACTCTTTCCATGCATGCACAACATGGTTGCACCAATGAATAGTTCCCAAGTCACTTTATATATAAGTAAAAGGTTATGACATATCACTTCAAACTCTGTTGAAGAGAGAACCTCTTTAAAGGGGGAAGAATTAAGGAAAAATCGATGGGCAGGTGGACAAAATAGAATGTTGGCAAGGAGTCCAGCTCAAAAACTTCAACCCCCGTTATGCACATAAAAATGGACTGTCAAATGGGAAGTTAAGGAGTGGGAAGCTATGGAAAATTATACCATCAGATTTCAACCCATACTGCAAAAAGTCGGAGTTTGGACAGGGAAATGGAGGTGCTGCAGTGGCCTGACTGAGGCCGACCCTGAAGCCTCTTGAGGGGTACCCAGAGCCCCAAGGCTGTGATCAGAACTACACAGTTTGATTTTTATTATGGATATACTGTTGAAAACAAGCTTTTGTCACTGACAAAAGTCATGAGATTGATACATTATTTCCATATTAATGTTTTAGCCCAGGGGCTTGACCAGACTTTTTCTGAGTGCTCTGTCCAAAGCCTTAAAAATATACTGTTGCCTACCTTCAGCTGAGAGTTCTGATGTGCAGTATGGTGGACCCCGAGCAACCACTTCTTGTAGGATGATTGCAAAGCTGTAAATGTCCCCTTTGAATGTGCCTTTTCTGCGCATGTCTGGGTCCCTCAGTAACTCAGGAGCTGTCCAGAGCAATTCTAAAAAATTCCAGAGCATCACGTTTCTTACACTTGATCTCAGACTCTTGCAAAGTAAGTGCTTAAAGGAATACCTTATTTCAGTAATTTGAGGAAAGGTTGGAAAGTCCTTCATTATTTACTGGACCAAATCTTTTACTTCTTGTGATGTATTAGAAATATTAAACTTCCATCCTGACAAAAAAATTGAATTTTCCAGATTTCACTCTACATTTTAAAAAAAAGGTTCAATACCAACAAATTTTATCACATAACAGCAGCCTTGAACTTCAGCATAAGAAGTCATCTCACCATTGCCAAAAGGTTTAACTATTTTTTTTTTTAATTTAAAATATCTTTGAGACAAAATGTTGGCACTGAAGCCTGGATTTCTTGTTACTGTTGTTGCTCTTTTAAAAAGCAAACAATTAATACCATTATTTCTGTAGTACTTCTTAGATGAAAGTAGTTTCTGCAAAAGCAGTTTGTGACAATCTGAAGCACAATCAGTCTTTGTAATCCAATAGTTCAAGTGATGAGGAACACAGCTGTAAAACACATCCAGCCTCATCAAGAAATTAATCTTGAAACTGTGCTATTATTACCCTGGTAACTGTGCATTCTGAATAATGAAAATAATGAACATTTCAACTACTGCGAATATGTTTAACTTCTGTAAGAGAGGAGAAGGTCTTCTATCTGGTAACTGCCCTATCTGAGACACTGGAAATGCTTAAGCATCAAATCCCACAACAGAAGGATCAAAACACTACCTACTACTTGAAACCATGTTTCAAGAATAAATTGAGATATCAGAGGAATCCCAAAACAAGGGGCATGTGAAAGAAATCCTGTCAAAGTCTCCAGACCTGGTCCCATGAGATGTTCTTCCTAAGTGGTGGGATTCTCATGAGATAGCCTTTGGTAACTGGTGTGTAGAGGACCTATTTCAAAGACATCTGCATAATTTTGTGTTTCCGATAGCTTCTTTTAACAAAAAGGGTCTTTGCATGTGGGTTAGTGTAAAACTTCAAATATAGGGCTGGGTCTAAGTATGTGAAGCCAATTCTATTGGTCACAGAAATTCAGTACTGTTAAGATTTCAGGGACAGTTAAATCCTTCTCCAATTGCAATAAGCTTACATTCTGTCACAACTTACAATAAAATCTATTTTCCTTACAATGACACTCTGTTATTCACGTTTAGGAAGTCTGAAAAAAAACTTAGCTTATCCTTTCATATAACAATGACATACAGGAAACAAGATGTCATGAGATTGAGCATGTAAATCCTTATGTGGCCACTGGCCTGAAATTGTATTAGGACAAACATTTGTTAAATCAGTGGAAAAATATTTCCGAAAAGAATATTTCCTCATGTCACCTACCTTCTGGGGATGGCTGAATATAGGGGCATTTCTGTGCTTCTAAGAGCTCGTTATAACCATAGTCGGTGATCTTCAGCACAAACCGGCCATCCACAACACAGTTACGAGACTTGAGACGTCCATGGGCAAAATCTCGGTGATGCAAATATCTAATTCCCTATGAAACACAGAAAAAACCCAAGGCTGTTCCTTAGGATTTATATTATTAATCAGCATTCAGAGACACCAAGCCAGATTGTCACCTTAGATGGCATCAGATACAGCATTGACTTTATGTCAAATGCAGTCATGGTCAAACCAATAAACTACGGGGGAGGTTCAGAAATGGATTAGGAACATGAACTAGGTTGTCTGCACCCTCAAGTAATATTGGAAAGGTCTGACAGTTTTAGGAACAGTCAGATGCCTCCCTCTGTAGCCCTAGGACTCGGTGCATTCATAAGTCTCATTTTTAGGCAAGAGTAAGAAAGCGGGCACAAGTAGTACTCAATGGTTAGGTCAAAGGAAACCATGAAGAGCTGGATGCCCTTATCCAGCTCCCTGCAGGAGGTTCAGAAGGTGGATCACAGGCTGCAAGAATTGTTCTGGCAATCTACCCTCTGAACACTGTGTGTCCCAGATTAGTAGTTTACCATTATGGGATGAAAACACGTGGGACATGATTGGAAGGATGCGAACACTCTACTAAAGTGACCATATGTGCAGATATCCTGTGGCAGGGGATGGACACTGGTTCTATGGTGGATGCATTTCTGATTTCCAATAAGATAGGGCCTTTGAAAAGTATGAATTTGTCACAAAATTCTTTGTTCTAGGTGATCAGTTACAGCCTGATGTGTAGTTTTAACTTCTTATCCTGCTGTGTGGCTGTAGTCCTGTTACCTGAAATAGTTAACCTCTCTCAGATAGCAACAAAATAAGGGTAAGAGTTCTCCATTAAAGATGCTGTGTATCGGTATAATTACATTCACATTGGTTTTCCCTGCATTACTATAAAAATCCCAAAGTTCTGGATCAAATAGCTCTGTCAATATAAAAGTCACATGCAGATCATGCCTCAGCAGGAGTAATGGACTTACTTTAATTAGATCCATCACAAGAGAGGACTTGAACATCCAGTCCAGTTTCATATCTTCATTTCTCAGCAAGTCCTCCAGGCTTCCTCGGGAGCAGTACTCTGTCACTATGGCAAAGATGCCACAGTCAGAGAAAAAGCCCAGGAACAGATTCACATTTTCATGACGCAGATCTTTCATCTGAAACAAGACAGTGAATCACAGCTAGTCCAAGTCAGCCAGACATCTACTTAGCAGCTTCTTCATATCATTAGATGTCCTTATCACTCTTGTACTCCCAAACAGCCTTACATATAAGGATGGGGAAGCAAACAATCTTTTTGATGGTTATTTTTGGCTACTCAGTGCTCTTTTCAAGCTTTGCTTTCCTTTGTCTATCCATTAAGACAAAGAAAGAAAGATATCAAAAGCAAACTGAACAGAAATTTGTTTTCTCTTTAGACAGGCCAGATTGAATCTTTCAATAGGCCAAAATGGCTTTGCTGGGGTAGATTGAGTTCAGCATGTGGCATCTTGCTCTGGGTCTGGTCTGATTTGGAAAGCAATTCCATACTAGAGGGTCCAAAGTTATCTGTCAACACTGCCTCTGGAGACATGACCTGGTAAATTTGTTGTATTTATATGCGTTAAAATGCCACTGCTATGTCAGTGATAGCTGTCAAAAACTAATGGCCTTGGGTTTGGAAAATAAATATATTTTCTTGTCATTTGGCAACAGTAATAAGATTTAAGACTAAAAGTCAACTTCTAACAGGCATCTTGGATGGAGACACAAAGCAAATACCAGAAAAATGCAAAACTGTTTCTGTGTCACACTGTCAACATATAATACATGAAAGTGTCTACCAGTGCCTCACATCGCACAGGGATGAGCTCCCCCAAACCACTCTGCCTTTGCAGGCAAGGTCATTTGGAGGATTCATCGTACATTTAGCATTGTACCAGCTTTGAAGTGGCAGGTCCTGGGTGAGGTTTTGCAAACTGCTGACTCTGACATATTGATCATTGGTAAGTTTGTCAGATGCAGTCATGCATGGTCCATTCTACCAGATTGGACAAGACTCATTGACAACCATGATGTGGGATTCAATGGATAAACAGGAGACAAGGAGAATAAGAACACCCTGAAGCTGCAAAAGTCCCCCCAGAGAAACCTTCCCTCCACACATCTCTTTATCTCCTGTTCCTACCTTCCTTAAGATGCTGGTGGAGCTTTGCCGCAGATTGTGAATCACTCCCGTCTCAAATTTTTTCAGCCACACCCAGTCTCCCTGTCCATAATCACAGAATCACAGAATGGGTAAGGGTGGAATAAACACTGATGGATCATCTAGTCCAACCTCTCTGTTCAAGCAGGGTCATCCTAGATCACATGGCACAGGATTGTGTCCAGACAGTTCTCAAATATCTCCAGTGAGGGAGACTCCACAATCTCTCTGGACAACCTGCCCCAGCGCACAGTAACTCACAGAGTAAAGAAGTTCATGTTCAGATGGACCTTCCTGTGCATCAGTTTTTTCCCGTTGCTTCTTGTCCTATTGTTTGGCATCACCAAGAAGAGCCTGGCTTCATCCTCTTGGCACCCTCCCTTGAGATATTTGTACACACTGATGAAGTCCCTTCTCTGTTGTCACTTCTCAAGGCTGAACAGGGTCAATTCCCTCAGCCTTTCCTCATAAGAGAGATGCTCCAGTCCCCTAATCACAGTACAGGTGGATGAATGACAGAGCAAGTCTCTGAGCAACAGCTAACATTGGGACCCAGGTATGAATTCCAGATCCTTCACTTTCAAAGTGGTTGAGGATTTTTAATGTTCTTGGCAGTAGATTATTTCTACACTGCACCTGAATAAGAATATTCACACAAATCCTCAAGAAAGGGGTGAGGCAGGGCTTTCACCCGGATCAGAACTTCATGCCTGGAAGGTGTATTGGTATCTGATAAACAATGATAAATTGATTAAAAAGGAAAGCAACTCTGGCCAGATCTTTTTTCTGTCATTAATGATAGATCCAGTTTATCTTGCTCGTCTTCAGGTAAAGTTACCGTGCCATTTTTTCAAAAAGCTGTATTTTCAGGTAAGAACTGATGGACGGGGTGAAAATTCTTGGCCATTGCTTCTGCTTAAGCTCCATACAGTCCTAGTGGCACAAAGGGGAATTTGAGAGCCTTTATTTGTGTATTTGGATGCTGTCTTGTCAGAAAGTTCCTTATTAGAGATGTCACCAGCTAAAGATGGTCTTGTAAGAAAGGTTCTTCATGGTGCCTTTAGATGGTGACTTCTCTAACAGGGACCAGACCTGACAATGCATATGGATGTTGAATATCACCATCCCGCATGAATCCAAGTGTCAGGGTGAGGATTGGGGTAGAGTATTCCAACCTTTACTTACCTTAAGCACTGGTAAGTCCATGCTTGGGAATAACTTATTTTCATGCTTGGAGTCTGTTCACAGAATTCCCGTTCTGGGACCTACAGTACTGTAACCCAAGATTTTCCCACTAAAGCAGTTCAGTGAACAGAAGCAGTGGGAGAAGGCTGCATGAGGTCTCTACCTACCTCATACAAAGCCACATTGGAGGTTTCGTGGGTGGCAACTGTGCTTTTCAAGGAAGAGGAGCGGGTTACAGATTTCAGGCTTCTGCAGTTGACTGCTATGCTGTTTGCATCAGTCAGACTGTCCAAGGTCAGCCTCTGGAAGGCAAGGAAAGCAGGTGCAAGACAGCTACCACCTTTGGATATAGACTTCCACTCCAGCTCTGTCTTGGACCACAGATTTCTTGATAAGTAAATCATGGGATCATCCCCCAGGAGGTCACCAGCTCTGGGTAGGAGCCAGCACAGACCAGAAACATTTTCCAATAGGTTTGAATGCAGACACTTTATTGTAGAGAATGATTTGTCTATATGGACATGCACTATAGTACACCATCCAACCTTAAGAACAAAGAATAAGCCCTGGCAGTTAGAATAAACACAATCAAGGATATTGTTTTACATCATCATAAAAGCTCTGACATCTAATATGAGACTCAAAACCACTCAACATATGGGAAATTTTCTGATATGCAGGGAAAAATGACATGGAGAAGTGAATACCTTCACAGAGCTTCATGGGTATGAAAATACCACACAGCAAACCTGTTCTAGTGTTCCACCAGATTACTTTCACGAGTAGAAGACTTACCTTTCTATGTAACTCTGGGTTGATGAAGATGAGGTCATCCAAGGTCACTATTATCTTGTTCGGACCCTTGAAAAGCTGATTGTTCAATATACTCTGCCTGAAAGGTTTGGAGAGTCACGGTTATCATTTTTAGGTAGGCAACCAGTTTGCACTGCCTCTGAATTCCCCACATCTGGCTTCCCTGCAGTATTAGACCCTGCCTGCAGTACTGCTTCCAGCTCTGGGGACCCCAACATAAGAAGGTTGTGGACCTGTCAGAGCAGGTTCAGAGAAGGCCACAGATGCTCAGAGGGCTGGAGCACCTTTCCTGTGGTGACAGGCTGAGAGAGTTGTAGTTGCTCAGCCTGGAGAAGAGAAGGCTCCAGGGAAACCTTAGAGCCCCTTCCAGTGCCGAAAGGGGATACAAGAGAGCTGGAGAGGAATTTTGGACAGGGTCATGGAGTGACAGGACAAGGGGAAATGGCTTCAAACTGAAAGAGGGCAGATTTAGATTAGAAATTAGGAAGAAATTCTTCACTGTGAAGGTGGGGAGGCACTGGCACAGGTTGCCCAGAGAAGCTGTGGCAGCACCATCCCTGGAAATGTTCAAAGCCAAGTTAGATGGGGCTTTGAGCAACCTGGTCTAGTGGAAGGTGTCCTTGCCCATAGCAGAGGGGTTGGAACTACATGGTCTTTAAGGTACCACACCACATGGTGTGGCAATGGGGTTGGATACTGGTGAAACCAGGGGACAAATGACAATGCCTTGTCTTGGACTGAAATCCCCTGAATCAAGAGTTATCCATTTCACAGACTACAAAAGATACCACCTAAAATGGTGTGATCACAAATAGACAACTTGATTTAATCTGGTTACAAATATTAATTGGATGTGTGTGTAATGCATATTTTGTTTTGCTCAGTTTTATTTGTCATATCCCAAATCATCCTCCATTAGGACACAAAAATAGGTTTCATTAGTCCAACTGGCCTGGCTGGTGAGCAAACCACTCTCAGACACACCAGCCTTTCTTAGGAATCGATGCTGAATTGTGGGTAATGTATAAAAGCTGTCTGGACACAAGTTACTGTTGAAATATGCTGTCAGAGTATATACATTGCAGTATTGTGTTGTATGAAGCACAGAGGAAGATATGCTCTTGTAATGATCACAAGGTTACACAGAGGGAAAAGCTATATGGGATGAGCAGTATGGCACATGTGACATCACACCTCATCATTTTAAACCCACTGTTTCAATGGACATCAAGGTCTAACACTGAGCACAAAGCAGACTATATCTATTAGACAGTCAAAAGCTCCCCAAGCAGGAGCAGAGAAGGGAAGGAAATGCTTCCCTATTGCCCTCAGTGTCACTTTCTTGTTTAAGGAACTTTGTTAACACTAAAGCAGGTGTCAGCTCTGCACTCCCCTAAGACTTTTCTGACACTGAGATTAGCTCAGTTGGCTAGAGCATGGTGTTAATAATGCCAAGATTGTGGTTTCAATTTTCACCTGGCCATTCAAGTGAGAGTTGGACTCTATGTTCCTTGTGGGTCCCTTTCAACTCAGAATATACTCTGGTATTGACTATTCTGTGATTCTGAGAAGATGGACTGTAGAATGTCTTTTGCTAACTCTACTATAGAAGAACTCCATTCCATAAAATACCCCCGCATCACCACAATTCATTTTTCCACTCCATGTACCATTTGGGGCGTTTTACAGGAGCACAGAGAGTTTCCTGGGGCTCAGAGGGAGCCTTATCCATGTAACCACAGGCTTTACCTGGGACGATGTTTTTATAATCTTTCTCTAACCACACTGTCCCAAGCCACCCAACTCATATTCATGCAAAAAACTCATAACTTATGTATCTTACACTGGTCCACCTGAAAAATCTTGCTTGATCAATCACATCCTTTCCCACAAGCATGGAGGAAAGCATCCCTCTGCCGAAAGCTAAGCATAGAGAGTAGAGTGACTCATTGGAGGTCATGCAGCAGACCCCTGGCAGAGCTAGGACCAGAGCTTTCACATTTAAACACAGACTATGGTGTGGTTTAGATTTAGTTCTAGATATGCCCTTTCCTAATAAAAATTATTATCTGAGTCATGCTGGACTTTTTTCTTGCTGTGCAGATGGCCATACATCTTTACTCATGACTGAGCCGTCCCAATCATGGTACTTGTGGAAGAGCTTACAAATAGAGTAGGCAGAAAGATTGTCTTCTGTTTACTTAATTGTAGAGGCTGGTAGCCAGGGAATAGAGCTGGGTTTCAAAGTGTGGGTGGATGGAGGCAACCTCCTCAGTGCCTGCAATGCTATCAGAAGCATCTGTGTGCTTGAAGTGGGGGAGCTGTTTGGGGTGTTGCTTGCTGGATGGCCTTGTATCATCTGGGTTCAGAGGGATGATTCAGGACTGAAGAGAAAACATATTTGGGAATTATTTGAGAGGTAAGGCTGGATGGAACAACCTAGGAACCCTGCTTTGCTGAACTCATTGCTGCTGAATAAATGCCTTTTACTTTCAGTCTATTTACATTTTACTTTCAGTCATGTAGACACCAATAATCAGAGATAGACTACTCCAGAGGCCACAGTGTCCTTGCCAAACATCAATCCATAGCTCCTGGACTAAGTACTCCGTTCTGGCTGATTTCTACCCTGGGTATAGAGTGGGACACACACACACACACACTTGGTACACAAGTGTGACCTATGCAATTATTGGAAACAGTTCCTTCCCCAGACGACTACTGCATTTGCTCCAAAGGTCTCATCCCCAGACCAATATTTATACAATGGGAATGATTAGGGATCTGAACTCCAGTTCAAAACAGAGAACGAATCAGCATGATAATAAAGAGGCATCCTAAACAATTGGACCAAACCCTCTCTAGAGGTATTTTCTTTCTCTTTAGTACATGGAGAAAATACGGAGGGTCAGCCTTGCGTAGGAAACATGATTATATTGGGGAAGAATGATCTGGAGTAAGAAAAAGAGTTGGTCTCCACCCTCATGTTTTCATAGCAGATTCCTGTCTTTGGTTCATATGCCATCCTTTGCACTTCCAAAGTGATAATCATCCTGATGCTTCAGACCCATCATCCAGCTAATCCTTACAGCAACAGACTGCAATCTTCTACCAAGCCTGGACTGTGTTAAGAGTAAAATGGCTGCTCCTGAGACTGCAGAACCAACGCCTGCAGTGCTCAAGCCACTGTCACCTAGTAAAGTTGTATTGGGTTTGCATGGTAAGGTTTTGGTAGTTGGGGGCTATAGGGTGGCTTCTGTGAGAAGCTGCTAGAACCTTTCCCTTTGTAAGGAGGGGATTCTCCTTGATGGAACCAATGCCAGCTGGCTCCAACACGGACCTGCTGGTGGTCAAGGCCATCAGCGACAGTGGTAGCACTTCTGAGATAAGATATTTAAGAAGGAAAAAAATAACTGGGCAACTTCAGCCAGAGTGGAGTGAGAATATGTGAGAGAAATAGCCCTGCAGAAACCAAGATCAAGGAGGAAGGAGGGGGAGGAGGTGCTCCAGGTGATGGAGCAGAGATTCCCCTGCAAGCTTGTGGTGATGACTTGGGTGAGACAGGTTGTATTCCTGCAGTTCATGGAGGTTCTCAGTGGAGCAGAGATCCATTTGCAATCCATGAGCAAGAGGATGCCCAAATAAGTCTGTGACCCCTTGAGAAGCCTGCACTGGAGCAGACTCCAGGCAGTACCTTAGACCCGTGGAGAGAGGAGCACATGCTGGAGCAGGTTTGCTGGCTACATTTGTGACCCCGTGGGGGACTTATGCTGGAGCAGCCTGTTCCTGAAGGACTGCACCCTGAAGGACTGCTGGAAGAGTTCACGGAGAACTGTGGCCTGTAGAAAGAACTCCTAACATACACAGAGGACTGTCTCCTGTGGATGGTACCTCACGCTGGAGCAGGGGAAGGGTGTGAGGAGTTCTTCCCTTGAGGAGGAAGGAGCGGCAGAGACAACGTGTGAAAAACTGACCACAGTCCCCATTACCTGGCTGCTGTGCCACTGGTGGGGACAAAGTATAGAATTTAGGAGCAAAGTGAAGCCTTGAGAAGAAGGGAGAGGTGGAGAGAAGCTGATTTTAAGATTTGATTTTATTTCTCATTATCCTACTCTGATTCGACTGGTAATAAATTTAGTTTCCCCAAGTCAACTCCATTTTGGCCGTTGTGGTAATTGGTGAATGATCTCTCCCTGCCCTTATCTTGACCTATGAGTCTTTTGTTATATTTTCTCTTCCCTGTCCAGCTGAAGAAGGGAGAGATAGAGTGGATTTGGCGGATGCCTCCCATGTAGCCAGGGTCAACCCACCATAAATATGAAGTGGTTTGTGGCTGGAGAGCAGAGAGCACAATCACACCTGCTTTGTGTGCATGGTCTAAACTGCTGGTTAAAGCATGAGCCCCCCCCAGAAGTTAAAAATGGCACCAACTCAAATATGTGCTGCAAACCTCACCTGATGAGAGAAGCCAGGCCCACAGCACACACTACCAGGGCAACTATCAGCATTACTCCCAACGTAATGACTTCAGGCTCAATCCCTGTGCAAAGGGGAGAAAAGAATCAGTGAATTAGAAAATCATTTTGATTTAGGCAGCAATATTAAAAACATCAATATCAGACCATTAGATTACAAAGTCAAATATTCAGCCAGGAGAATGCCAAAAGAAAATTTTTATGCAATGTTAACTTGTGAATACACAAATACTTACTGACTTTGTTTACACGAGACTGCAACTGCTCTAATTATTTATTTCCATGCACTTTTTTTACCTAAACCAGACTTAGAGCCTTGGATCAGTGGAAAAATAGTTTTTCTTCAAGTAAATAATATTTTCACAGGAAAATATTAAGTTTTAGAGAAAGTTTCTGCAAAGTTCATAACTTTTTAACATTTGACCCTTTTCACTCCAGGAACTGAAATGCTGACAAATCTTTATCATGTGGTACCAAACTTATGGCCACTGTGAGTTACTGGCCCATCTGGGATTTTTCATTCTCTGCTTCAGATTTCTAATGCTGAAAAGAGCAGAAGAGGAGGAGCAGAATGTTGATGTTCTCCTCAACATTCCATGGACAGAAAGCACTGGAGACAGATACTTTGCTCATGAGTGTGTTTACTAGAGAGCTAAGGGAAGCCAACATGAGTGAATGAGCTGAATTCCAGGGGGAGCTGTTTGCTGTGTCTGCCTTTTCTGTCTTCTGATTTTTCTATTTTATTCTGTTTGTATTCAGAGATCTACAAATGCAAACAAACATGGAGAAATTTGGGTTAATAAAAGGTTCATGACTTTATGTCACACTTGCACCTAAATCACAGGCCTATCTGCAACCTCTGAAACCTAGACCTTCCCAGTGAAAACTGAAGACATTTTTGAAAAGTGGTGTCCATTTCAGAAAAGACAGAGTATTTTAGCTGAAATTTTCCTGGTTCAGGGTAGATCCCCAGGCTTTGACTGTTCTCACACATATGCAGGAACAGGTTGCCCATAGAAGCTGTGGCTGCCCCATCTGTGGAAGCATTCAAGACCAGGCTCAGTGGGGCTTTGTGTAACCTGGTCTAGTGTGGGGTTGGACTAGATGACCTTGAAAGGTCCCTCCCAATCCAAACTATTTTATTATTCTAGTCAAAGGTGTTCCTCTCCATAAAAGGTGAGGTTGGACTTGGTAATATCTGAAGATCTTTTCCAACACAAACCGTTCTGTGATTCTATGATGTTATGATTCTGTAAAAAAAGTCACTCTGTTTTCATGCTCCAGCCTGGATCTAGCCCTGGATACCTTCATCTGAGAAGAAATCTGTGCACTGTGGGGTGGATACTTCACGCCCATTTCTCCACTTTGCAGACAGTGTGGATGCAGACCAAGGTTTTACTTCACCACAGTGCAGTGGAGACACAGATACCTTTCTCCAGAAGATGCTCACCTTGAATACAGGAATGAGCAAAACCACACCAAGTTGGCTTGCAGGACACATTTTGTTCTTCAAGCATGGACAAAGTCAGATTGTTGTGATCCTCATAAGAGTGGGTGACAGCAACCCAGTGTTCATTCCAGGCAGGCAAAGGACCTGCCAAAATGTTCCCCTCTAGATGGAATGGTGTTAATGCAAAGCTAGAATACATCACATAAAGGTCTTGCACAATGCTACATACATGGAGAAGGAAGGATTGGACCCACTTAGAGGCAGATTTGCAGGAAACCCAGTGCTCTGGGCTGTGGTCACTTGCTAAGAAACTTATTTTTAAAGAGAGAATGAGCTTTGAATAGCCCAGCCACACTGCTGTGAGTTGGTTTTCTTGCTGGACAAAGCAGGGAATGCCTCCTGGACAAACCAGTGATGAAGGTATAAAATTCCCATCTCACATCCCTTCATGGCCTTCTAACATTTTCAGAGAGAATCTGTAACCCAGACCACAATGTGGTAGGAATAATTTGGAGTTTGGTAATGCTCTCTTCTTGTATTTAATCAGGGTTTTTTACTGATCCTGTCTCCTAAACTTCCTTAGGTAGCCCCCAGAGACTGCTGTCTGAACAAATCTCCTTTGAGAAAGAATCCAAGAGAAGTTCTTTTGTTTGTTATCATTGCCTAGAATAACCTACAAGTGCTTGATCATTCTTTAGAGGACCCTTATGCAACGTGGTACTTGAAATGCAGTGCACAAAATCAAGGAGTACCAAAGGGTCTCTCCCTGATCGTGTCCCTTGCTGAAGTAGAGGAACAGTTTCACATCATTACAGATGTGAAGACACTTAATCAGCTAAAAAACATCCAAAGTCCATCTAATTTTATTCACTGAAACAGGATTTGATGAGAATGAGAGCTAGTCAGAGCACAACATTCACTGCAGTGAACCATACACTCACTGAAAGGACAAGAAAAGTAAAAAATAGCCAGATAAACAAACCCTGAGGAATGAGAGATAGCAAAGGCACTACCGAACACCAGAGAGTT
Source organism: Lepidothrix coronata (assembly GCF_001604755.1). Classification (NCBI taxonomy): domain Eukaryota; kingdom Metazoa; phylum Chordata; class Aves; order Passeriformes; family Pipridae; genus Lepidothrix; species Lepidothrix coronata. The sequence continues at coordinate 696,993 of NW_016690354.1, read as the reverse complement.
CATGTCAGTGATGAATGGGGCATTGCAGGGACCATACAAAGCCCTGAGGAAGCTCAAACAGATCTTTATAATTAATTAGAAGTGAAAGCAAGGTTATCGTGAGCTCATGGGAAACAGCAAACTTATGGCATACTTGAGGGAACTTGTGGGATTGTGTTAAAGTCGTTAGGGAATGTTTTAAGGGAACTGTGGGACTATGTGAAACTTCTTATGGGATCTTTAGATGGAAGGGCAAAAATGGGGAAAGGAACAGATAGGGTGAGTCAGGGATGGTCAAGTATGGGAGAGGATGGGGATGCTGGTTACACTTAACCATGTTGTGCCTTTTTTCCAGGCAAACCTTGCACCTGATCATCACAATCTGTCCTACCTTCTTCTTAACCCCTACTCCTTCTTTTTTTTTTTTTCTGGGTGAGTGTGCTGTCTGACTGCGCGTGATGTTTACAGACTTCACACTGATCAAACGAACAGGTAAGATGAGTCCTGGAGCCTGCAACCCGTGAGAAATCACAAGTCTGAAGTCACCTCCTGCAGAGATCAAAGGGTTTGATAGCTGGCTATTAGGGAATTTAGGTTGGGACCATCTACCAGAGGGTGCGTTTGTAAGTCTGCAGGAGCTGGGGCTGTGAGATCTGGTAGCAAGCTTGGAGCCTAATTATGTGGAGCATGAGAACAGGATGGGGCCATTTATGTTGTCTGCAATCCTGGTTGTAGGTGTGGTGCCTCTAAAAACACTGCTCTCTTATATCTGTTACTCTTATCAGTGACTTGTTGTCTCTGCAGTGTGTATGTGTGTGTGTGTGTATGTCCACGTACTGGGAACAGCAACACAGCCCCACTCCAGGTGAACTTGGAGCTAGGAACCACAGCAGCCTGACAACTTCACATCAAATCCCCCTCCAACCCTAACTTCAAAAGCCAGAGTGAGTCCTGGATTTAATTTTAGTCATAAAATTCAGTCTCTGAAATATTAGTAATAATAATAAAGTTTCACTGACAAATGCCTAGAGCTTTATATTTTTGTAAAGGTGTGAACATGAAATCTGATCTCCCTGAAAATCAGTGGGATTTTTCCATAGACTGGAAGAGGATGCTAAATTGCTACATAGTTCCTAGTAGCAGTGCAAAATTAGATCTATGATAGTATTATATTTATCTCTTCTATAGCTTGCCAGCTGCTGTAAGATCAGTGTATCTCAAATTTTCATAGAGTGACACTGATTTAAACCAGCTATGGCTGAGCCAAAGGGAATGTTTTTCTCAGCTACTGAATGAAGTATTCTGTAGATGTGGTTAATTTTGTCTGTTTCAGTCATATCCTGGAGCAGGTGTAAATGCTTAATATTATAAGTAAATATGTCAAGAGGAGGCTACGTATCCTACCCTGAGATTTTGGCTTCCCCGTGACTTTAAAACTGCACCACAGTTGCCTCAAACTAAAAACAATAAGTAAAAACAGTGCCCAATCTTACCAATCTGGGAAGCAGAACAAATATCTTGGCCCCTACGCCTTTGTTTACTACCTCTGTTGTCCACAGTGACTCAGACTATTTTGAGTAATAATTATCATTTTTTCTTGAAGAGGTGAGCTCTGATGTCCTTAATGCCACAACTGGATAAAAAAGCTGGGTTAACAGGAGAGGTGGTGAAAGCATCTGCTGTTGAGCAGCTCTCTAAGACTGTCTTCCGGGCAAATCCTCTTAGTGCCCTATCCCTCAGAAGGACAGGGACATAGTGCTGGGTATATAATGGTTATTATTAAAATAGGCAGATATTGACTGTTAGACCCAGAAAACCCCTTCAAGCACACCACAACAGTAGAGTGGCAACAACTTTATTGGCGCAGGGAAGTGATGGGATTAATGTCCCTGGAACTGCTCAAAAAATGTGTAGATGTGGTGTTTAGGGATATGGTAGTGGTGGCCTTGGAAATAATAGATTAATGGTTGGACTCAATGCTCTTAGAGGTCTTTTCCAGCTCTAATGATTCCATGATTCTATGACTAACAAGCAATAAAAGAGTCTTTTGGATCAGTGATGGTATCTCTGCATATAATTCCCATTACGAACAGGATGATGACTGGACATCTTTATATTAATTTCTTGAATTTAGACTTTTCTTGTTGGAGAGTTCTGATCTAAAGGGGTAACCACCTGGAGTGAGAGAAAAGTTGAAAGAAATGATACTCAATGCCATTTGACACTTTTTTTGGTTTTTTTTCCCCCTTACCTTCAGTGCAGAGAACATCTGGATCAAACCAACAGCTGGAGTCTGGCTTGGGTGGAACTTCATTGGGAAAGTGGATGGCCTGGCCTAAGGACAACACAGAGTCTGAAGACATGTCCAGCATGTGGGTTGGGAAAAGCTGGTTTCCATGACCATCTGTGTCCAGTATCACATAGTTGCTGAGCCCCTTCCCACAGCTGTCTGTCTCTACCTGGTGAGTAAATCCAGGGAAACTGAAGTTTTTTGTGTGTTCAGCTATGTTAGCTCCGGAGGCTCTGCCTCCTTTCTTCCGGGCACTGTCTATAGCCATTGCCATGAAGTAAATAGCATCATAGATTGTTCCAAAGAGTGGAGAAACCTAAAAATACATGGAGAAATTGAGGTCAGGATAGACTGTTCCCAACCTCCAGTTTGAGGTTTGTGACAAAATATTGTCCCACTGGCTAAGTTGTAAACTCAAGTACTGAGACAGCTGAGCATTAAGGCTCTGAGAGTAAAGGGTTTGAAGAATCTCAGGTCGAAGGTAGCTCTGGATAGACTCAATATTTGCATGACTTTGAACACCTGTCTTTTCCTATGGTTGCTTCCCAAAATACAATTTCAAAATATTTTTAAAACCATGCAAAATTGCTTTAGGATGGTAAAAGCCCAGACTCTGAGCCTGATGTTCAGCTGAAATTTACCACAACCTGCCTCAAAACGCTACACTAAAAAATGAAAGCATGCAGTCTGGGTTGACTCTCCCCTGTGCTTTCTCTATGACTATTGCTTCTATCTATAAAACTGCTGCTTCCTTTGAGAACACATGCAGGATCACTCTCAAGGAGAAAAGACAACTCAGAAAGAATCATGTCTTGCTGATACCACCTCAGGAGTCCTTCTGCTGTGCCTTTTGCAACCGGACATGCCTATCTTGTATTGGCTTTTTTAGCCACCAGCGTGCTTGTAACAAATGTGGGTAGAGCCCTTCCCAAATCTTCGTTTGTGAAGCCTAGCCATGGTTGCTTGTCTCATGTCTCTTGTTGACAGGTCCCAGAAAAGCCCAAGAGAAAGAATATTTACCTGTGTGGCTTCCAAATCCCTGGTTATTTCACCACTTTCTTTAGCTTCCCTGAATGCATCATAGAAAGTCCTTTCTCCAGACTCCAGTGTGATAGTCAGCACAGCATCATATGCTTTCTGGAGCTTGCTGTCATTATCAAAGACATTGAATGAGTTGTTTTGGTAAGGAAGACTGTACAGTAAAGTGTCATATGGAACAAAGATGTATCTTCCATCTGCTAGTCCCATTTCCAGAGCTTTTGTAAGTAAGGTGGCCTGTTCCTCCCCTCCGATGAGAACAGAATGCATGCACAGGACTATAACTGGAACACAAGGACAGCAGAGAGTGTTGTTAATCTATGAGGGGTTTTCAACACAAAATAGCTCCCTCCCCTCCCAATAAAAGAGCTGTCTGAACTACTCTACTCCTGACTACTACAGGTCAGATTCCTATGTTATGTGTCAGGGAAGCTGGGAGCTACACCTGTTTTGTTCAGCCTTTGGAGGTCTGCAATATCTAGTAAAGAAGGTTGTGAGTAGTACATATTTCTGGAGCTGTAAAGAAGAAAGAATGGAGAGAAATTCTGACAGAAGTGAGGCACGGGTTAACATGATGGGTAGTTATGGTCATTGTTGTCAGTGACCATGAGACTTGAGCTTTCCCTCTGTGTGCCCTGAGCTGACAGACACCACACCTTTGCAAGCAATGTCCAACCTCCACCCATTCACCTTGTCACCAAATATACAGATTTTAGGTTGGACACTGTGTTGTGTTTAAACATCTGGTTCATGCTTGACTGTCACAAAGTCTGTGTCTTTGCCCGCAAAATGCCATGGAGCCAATGTCCCCATGTCTGGTGGGAGAATTGAAATACAGGTGTATCTGTTTAACAGGCTTTCCTGGGTGCTCACTGGGCCTTCAGGAAAGGAACCACTCCTGATATTTGATCCAAGATAGCATCTCAAGACTAAGTCAACGAGAGAAGAAAAATAGGGCAATGGTGTAAAGGAAAGTTGCAAAGGAGACCTGATGGCTACTAAACCAGGAGAGAGCAGGATCCCTAGAGTAGCTGTAGTCTCTTTTTAGGGGAAAAAGTGTCCTTGGAAAAGTAGAAGCTAAAATGAAAAAGAGTATTTTCAGGGTTCTGAATTACAGGAAAGAAACCTGTACTTCTTGACAGTGGTTCATCCCATACTGTAGCAGAGAGCTTAAGTTGGTCAAATGAATGATATTTGAAAAGGGACTGGTTCTCTCCATTTATTATGAAAGGAGCCCATCATCTGTAACTCACATGGAGAGCTGTGATGGTGAGGAGATGAACCCACCCAAGGTGGATTTGGTCTCAAGCACAGATTTGAGTACTGATAAAACTTGAAGTTAGACAGCATTTTGCTACCCTTGTTATTCTTTGATGTAAAATCCAAAGTCAGCTAAAATGCATCCTCACTGGAGTCCCAATGATGACTACAGATGTGTACATCCAGGATCAGAGCTCCATCACAGATTTCCTAACGAGGCTCTGAACCAGAAAAACAGGACTTTTCCCCCCACCCATTTTCTCAACAGAGAGAAGATCGTTCTTTACTACAAGCTGTGTGTCAGAGTCCTTCCACTGCTTTAGTAGACTGTTACATAACACTGAATTTCACTTCTGATATCTTCACTGAACACAGGCAACAAGGACACAGTGTCAAAGGGTGAGATTTTTGATAATCCAGAATACAAATCATTATTAATATAAAACCTTCCTATAAACTACTCTTTACACAAGTCAAGCACGGACAACCCTCTACTAAGTATCATTTTTTTCAGATAAGCTGGAACTAATCTTTCATGTTGTAGGAGACTATTTTGCTCTATCTTCATCAAACACAAAATGTCCAGCGCTCTTGTACGTGAAGACCTGGCTCCATTAAGGTTAGAGGTAAAGTTCTTCTTGATTTAAACCACTTTAAATTTTCCATTCTCTAAACTATAACAATGCAGTGCCACTGTAGAGAAAATCATAATAATTAAAAAAAAAAAGAAAGAGAATGAGACTTAAAGCACTTACTTTTAACGTCATTAACTTCTTTAATCTTGTTCCAGGTGTCTTCAATGCCTTTTTCTCCTTTATGCACATGTGTAACAATGCCTACAGGTAGCCCCTGGCTCCTGAGTGCAGTTGCTAACTCGTTGGCTGTGTACATCCAAATATCCTCACTGGACGCAATGATTCCAACATGAGCCCAGTTAAAATATTTCATTACCATAAACAAAACGTGTGTTGGAGAGGGCAGAGTCCTTGCAAATGCAGGGTGGTGGATGGTGGAATCCAGCTTATAATTGTTGCACATCCATGAGAAGATAGCTTTATTCCAGTTTGCCCCTAAATGTGTAGCCACCTCACAGAAGCCAGGGTTCAGAGGGCCTATGAAAGCTGAGGAAAGCTTTCCAAAGTCAATGAATCTAACCAGAGCTCTTGGTGCCTCACATTCTTCTTGCAGGATCACATAATCCAGCCTGTGGCCAAGATCTAGTGAAGGATCTTGGCTTATTCGTCCCACAGCTAACCTGGCAGCCACATGGGGAAAGGCTTTGGAAAAGAAGGGGTCACAGTTCCAGGGTCCAAGCAGTCCAATTTTAAAGACAGAAGAATGTGCTGGAGAGCAAAGTAGGATTATTCCAAACAGCGGCCACCAGAGAGCCCAGAAAAATGTCTTGAATGAATTTCCAGTGTTGAGGTGATGCAAGCTAATGTGCCTCGACAGCACCCAGAAGAAGCTGTTAGGGCACCGTAGGAGAAACGACATTGTATTACAGGTGGGTAGATCTGCACCAAGTTCTTGAGGAAGCCAGGCAGTGCATTACCAGTGGCTGGAAGGAAAGTAGATTACTTTCGCCTTTCAACGTACGTATTTGTTCACTGCACGTAGATACATCTGAGTCAGCACAAATTGCACAACCGTTCTCAAGGTGCAAGTCTGTGAGAAGCCAAAACCATGCACAGACATCATGCAGAGAAGTGTCCAGCCAGTGCCAGATGTGCCATAACCCTTAAATGCGCACTTACATAAATATTTTAACATGCTTTGCAACATATTCTGACACCAGGCAGTGAAGAATGAGTCTGCTTTGTTTGCAGCAGTAAGCACAACTTGTGGATACACTGTGGGTTTGGTTCTTAAGAAAGATAATTTCAAAATCACACAAACACCCGTAGAAGAAAATTAAAAAGTGAAACACACTAAGCCATCAACTTTTGCCAAAAATCCACAGTGAGTTTTGAATATTAATTAGAGCCCATATGAAGACAAATACACACACATACACATACATAGACCCTTATATTCATATACTTAGGGATACATATGTACATGCATTTGATTTTAAAACTTCCTGAAAAAGTTTTTCAAGAACAACCCATAGCAGAGACTCTTAAACCTGGCAAAATGAAAGGTGGATAAACAGGTAATCAGAAAATGAGGGAAAAGTAGGATTATTATTTGAATTTGGATAAAGAACTGCTATATAACTATCAGTTTAAAAACTTTGTGTATGCTCTTGGCTTAAAATACTCTTGGTTGAATATGAGGAGCCATAGAGGGGTTTTTTGGAATAGCCATCTAACCCTTCGCAACCAGGCACAGAAATAGCAAAGCCACAACAGGCTCCCCAGCTCTCTGCAGTGTCACCCCGTGGCTTAAAAAACTTTGCTGATTCCAGCAAGTTTGTGCTCTAAAAATAGCAGGCCCCTTACATCAGCTTACCTGTTCAATACTGGAAAAGTACTTGGATCCTGAATCCTCAGCCGCTGAGACATGCAATACAGAGCACTGCAATGCAGTGCGTGCTGTAAATGCACTCGCAGGTCCTCTAGCCTGATGGAGGGAGACCTCCAGAAGGAGCCACCCAATAGCAGAGCAGTTTCTCAGCAGTGGCTGTCCTTGGGTGTGGGTACCATCACAAGGATAGGTGATGCACAGTCAGCTTCCCCTGCTTTGATGCCCACTTCCATCAACTTCTTGTGTGCATGGGCCGTTCCAGCTGGGTGGGTGCTCTGGGACCCTCTGTGCCCTGTCAAAAGCTTCCTAGGTCACTTTTGGTGAGGGCCATCCTCCTCTTGAGGGCTTCACAACTTGGGGCATAACATCCCAAGACCTTGGTTCCTTGATGAAGATCTTGCAAAGGTCCAAGGCTACCTCACACTGAACTGTCTCAGTGCAGAGACATACTCCTATCTAACTCACTAACTGTAGGGATAGCACCTTAAATCTCTACCTTAGGATTAGTGGGATTTAGCTCCTGGGATCTGCCCCTGCAGAACAGCTCCTTAAGTCTCTGCAGCTCAGGAGAGATGGCTCCTCTTCTGCCTTATAAGCAGCTGAGATAAGAGCTATTTTAGGTTTGGGGTAAGTAGAATATTTGATTTTTGGCTTTACCATTCTGCTGATGTGTTATGTTCTCCTTTTTCCTGTTTTTTTCCTTTGTACCCATCATGACACAAGCTTGCATCAAAGCCTTCTTGGGTGTTGGACTAGGTGACCTTTAAAGGTTTCTTCCAATACAAACTAATCTATGATTCTAAGATTCTTGGTTATTTCTCTAGGTTCTCTAGATACCTCCCTAGAGCTGAGCCCTCCAGTGAACCACTCCCAGACACCGTGGAAATAAAACTGTCATCCTGCAAAGACCTCAGATGTCTCCATGCCTGTCCTAGCTAGGAAGCCCCTTGCAATAATTTAGCTGAGGTCAGAGGACCAGCGCTTGTGGTCTAGAGGGAATAATTTGTGATTTAACCTTCTAGCAGTATTAACTTCAGGTACATCATATAAATTATACACGTCATTGGTGTGTGTTCAAGAGTAGTTCTTCATAATTAACGATTGAGGGAAGCCCCAAAGACTTCAGCTCTCTCTGTTAATTTCATTGGTTTCCTCCCATTCACTCATTTCCTTGCACAGGCCCAGATCCAGGAAGGTTCCTGGACATGTGCTTCATTGAGGACTGTTACAGCTCAAGACATTCATCAGGGACTATCAAATAGCTTTATCTTTGGAAAGTGCCTAAAACACACTCTAATGTCAAGCCTAAACTCGGAACACTGCTTTGTATGCTACTAGTGCATTATGGTTTGTCACCAGGTTTTACTCAAAAAATTAAAGATTTTCAATTAGGAGTCTTTTTTTTTTTATTATTTGAACCTGAAAGTTTGATTTATCCATATACAGATATACCTATATCTCTATCCATATATCATATGCTCACTGCTATCTCATTTCTTTCAGTATAAACACTAGGCCTGCACAGTTTAATTCCACTGCAGATCAACAGTCTCAAAGTTTCCTGGAGTAGCTGCAAAACCCCAGTGACTCACTTCTAGGGCATCTTTATAGCATTAAAACCTAATCTGTTGAAAAATATGTGGTCAGGCATACAGCAATGGAAGATTAAGAAATTGGTGGTCTATTCATTAGTGTAATTACTCTGCCCTTAACAATTCATACATTTCCATAGCCAAGTGGGTGGAAAACTTTCAGTCTCCCTTTTCTTCTGCTTCTTGTTTGCCAGTGAATGAAAAGACCCTCCTGCCATCAAGTAATAACTGTGGCAGTAATAATAATCCTCCGTCCTCCATAAGAAAAGCTGGTTATCCCAAATGGCTCTGCCAAATCTCTCCTTTGCTCAGGGTACCCAGGACAGGGGATAACACTCCTCCTTCTGCAAAACAAGTCCTGGCAGTCCTCTCAGGTCCTGGCACTGCCTGATTGGTTCACTAATAAAAAAGCAAGGTAAATCAAGCAACTGAGACCAAAAAAAAAAAACCCCAAAAGTTATTTAGGTTATCCATCTGGCTGAAATTAACACTGAAGTTTAAAACCTTGCCTATGTGTCCAAAACCTTGCTTTTTCCCCCCACATCTACAGCTCATCATTATTGCAACAACCACACTACAGAGGAAAGATTTCTTTGCAATACTGCATTACTTGCATATCAACAGATTAATTCCCAGCACTCTTCATACTCACTGAAGTGAATACCATAATATTTCCCAAGAGACAGTTAAACCACAGCTGTATCTCTTTGCTTTTAATTTTTAGAGCAGGAGAGGGTGCTCTAATCTCTCCGTCTGACCTCCCACATCAGCCTCCCAGTCAAGCAGCCTCCCAGGAGCTGCTGCTCCTCTAAGCTCTTTCAGCATCCTGGAAATAAAATATGTTTTGTAATGAATTATACCAGAGGGTACCACTGAATAAAGCTGATTTCTCTGGAAAAGCTCTGCTGTCAGCAGAGAGAGACAGGGAAAAGGCTTGACTCCTGTTCTGCTCTCCCTGCAGAAAAGTCTCGTATCTCCATTGATTATAGAAAAAATTGAGAGAGTACAGCATGGCAGTGCTCACATTAGCCTTTCTGCACATCCTCCAAGCCTTAATTAAAAGCTCCAGCCTTGGAAGATCTACCATGTTCTTTTGTCTATTATTCCAACTGTTAATTATCCTCAACATTAAAAATACCCACTTAGCTTTTAGTGTGTCTGGCTTCAGCTTCCTGCAACTGGTTCTCACTCCACCTTTGCTTTAGAAACAAAAACCAGGAAGTACAAAAAATATCACCTCCCTGTAGACTATTTGCACACCATAATTAGCTCACATTCTAGTCATATTCTGAGCAAAATAAATAAACAGCTCGTTAAGACTTTTGCCATAGAGGATGCTTTCAGCATTCCATCCTTGCAATGCTCTTTCAACATTCATTTTTAATTTTCTTTCTTTTTGCTAAATTAAAAGCAGTATCCATTAGTAAGCCTCACTCCTTAATGCTGAATATAGGAGTGATGACATCTTTTATCACCTATTTGATTTTTCTCCACTTTAATTCTATAGCTTGGATGAACACTGCAGAAACACAGTTTTTAAGCCCTTCTCTGCTCTCCTTAATGCAAACATCTGCTTTGAAAGTGTGGTATGATTTCTTTGTCCCTAGATTTTACAAACCCATATGATTTGGTGGGTGTTTCTAAAATATTTCCATTTAATGAGATATCCAGACCAATTTGCAAGTTATATAAATAATGATTTTTCTATTTCTTCAAGGTAATGTGATAGAGGTTTTGAACAGCACTGGGAAAAAAAATCACATCCCAGAGGCTCTACTACAAAACACTACCAAAGAAGGGTCCTCATCTACTGTTTTATGTCAAAATAGCAATTAATCTTCTTTTAAATTTTATTATGATGTAGACACAATCACTATGTAACACTAATTTTCTCTTTCAGTATCAACTTTCAGCGGGATGTCAACTTGTAGGTATCTAGGGAGACAGCATCACCACTTGAGTTTACATGCCAGACCTATGACTCGATCACAAAAATTATGTTAAGTCAGACTGACACAATTTATTATCACTCCATCCTCACTGCCTGGCATTAGTCAACCTTTATCCTTTCATTTTTTAGAAGTTCCTCTCCATTTTGTCCTTTCCGTGACTTTGATTTGTTTGATGTCAACCCAACCTGACCTCACCTTCTTGACCCTGCAGCACAGCAAGGATTTGATATCCCATGGTTTTGGTGGTACTGGGTTTTTTAGGAAGGAGTGTTCTGCTGTGCCATATTGTCCTGTTTTCAAGTTACAGTCAAGCATTTGGAACGTCTTTTTCTCCAGATTATCTGGTTTGCTTCAGAGCGGCAACAGGTCATCCCTGAGGAGTCCTGTAGAGTCAAGTTCCAGTGGGTCCATTTCTTTCCCAAAATAGCTAGATTTATTTGATTTTCTTGGAAACTGATGTCGTAGCCTGTGAGATCTGAAGTCTCTAGCACTGGCATTAGTGGAATATATGATGTTGCAAGTAGTTGGGATAGTCAGTATTAGAGCTGGCAGGAAACAGTCTCATAACACCAGATGAGATATTTATACACGTATTTATTTAGGCATCAAAACCTGAGTATTTAACTTTATAGCCTCATCTCCAGAAGCTCATTATACAGCAATACATAGAGAAACACTCCTCTTCCAGGGGATGTTTCCAAACCTCTTAGAATCCAGCTATGATTCAACCTAAGAAGTGGCTACTGTTCATTCTTTTTTTTTTTTTCACATGAGGCTTAGCAAAGCTGGACTTTTAATGAGCAAGTTAAAGCCAGGTACTAAAGGAGATGGAAACTGAAAAAGCCCTTGCCCAATGTGTTTAAATGCTTTTTTCTTCAAATATGTCAAATTCAAAAAAACTTCAGACGTGTCTGAATCAATGTCTGGATAAACCGCAGAAATTGCCAGGTGTCTTATCTGGGAATAAAGATATCAAACAGGTCTGTCTCATAGGCAGGGAACCTAAAAGCAGTTGAGTGTTTGATATATGCTTTGCAAGACTGGCCAGCATGAAGAAGCCTCGAAATCAGCCACAGCAGCTCAGTGTCATGGTTTCACCCCAGCCAGCAACCAGTACCTCACAACCACTCGCTCACTCCCCTAGCAGCAGGATCAGGGAGAAAACTGAAAGGGTAAAAGCTAGAAAACTCGTGGGTTAAGATGAAGACAGTTTAATAGGGAAAGCAAAAAGTGCACACACAAGCAATGAAAAACAAGGAATTAATTCATTGCTTCCTATAGGCAGCCAAGTGTTCAGCTATATCCAGGAGAGGAGGGCTCCATCATGTGCAATGCCCACTTGGGAAGACAAATGCAATCACTCCGAATGTCCTTCCATTTCCTTCTTCTTCCTCCCACTTTATATACTGAGCATGATGTCATATGGTCTGGAATTTCCCTTTGGTCAGTTTGGGTCACCTGTCCCAGCTGTGTTTCCTCCCAATCTCCCATGCACCTCCAACTTCCTAGTCATTGTGGCAGTACGAAAAGCAGAAAAGGCTTTGGCTGTGTGCAAGTACTGCTCAGCAATAACAGAAGCATCACTACATTATCAACCCTGTGTACAGCACAAATCCAAAACACAGGCCCCCACTATCCACTGTGGAAAATCCCCAGCCAAAACCAGTACAGTCAGTGACAATTACAATTTCACTGATGGCCTTAACAGAAAACCTGAGGGGAACAGCAAACCCAACCAGCACTTGTAGAATTCAGGAAGCTTGTCATTCCTTGGGTATTTAAAAAATAAACAACTTAAACACATTGCAACCAAAAAAAGAAAAACAAAACCCAAACAAAAAAACAACCAAAAAACAGAAAGAAAAATGAAATAATCACTGCAAATCTGGTAGACCATGATCTCTGGCAGAGAATGATGGGTTTTGGCCAACCCTGCACACAGTGAATGGTAACAAGACTTCCAAATGCGTCAATGGACTTATGAATGGCTGACGTTTTGCATGATGTCTTACCCTGTGCTATGTTGCAAACTTTCCAGTAACCACATAACCTCACTGGTTCATCAGATCCTGCCAGATCTGATAACTGGCATTTATCCCTAAAATAAAGCTTGAGTATGACACCAAGTTGCATTTCCTTTAGACCAAGGTTTTACAAACCCCATGGAGGAAATTACACTGGAATATATTCTGTCCCAGTAGGTCTTTGCTAGCTTCTGGCATCTTTGGCAGTTTGAAGAAAATATCCAGTTTTACAGTCTTATCTAAGTATCTGAGTTTCAAATATCTACTAGAGAGACTTAAACTTGGATACTGAACCACAGCACAGGCCACTCAGTTGTGGTCTTGTATCTTCCTCCAGCTTTAATCTTGTCTATCAGAAAATTTGTTTCCTTTCATGAGAATACCCAAACATCTAGTCATTATTTGGTGGTAGAGCAGAATAATTTAAATGTTTAGAAACGGAGAACACAAAAGTTTAGCTGTCTACACTAGGCTGCATGGGGAATGCATGTACTAGACCTAAAGCTTTATATTCTTTTTAGTGTGGGATGAAACAAGACCGAAGAGGTGTGTTGCTTCTGTTATAACTGGAGGCATCTATCATGTAGAACTTAGGCCAGTATTTTTAAGACAAAGTCTCTGCATGATCTGCCAGATGTTACACAGAAGATTATACAGGAGCAGAGAAAGAGACTCCACACATGTCCATTCAGTGCTAAATCTCTTCTCTGTCAGTATCTCAGCTTCCCAGCACCAAACTTCTCCTGCTTAAGAGCTCTTCTGCTGCAACAGACACTTTATAATTTTTCCTGCAAAATGTGCAGTAATCTCTTATATTCCCATTTTCTAAGGCCACTTCATCCATAATTAGGAGTTACAGAAAATTAATAAATCAGTGAATTAACTAACTAATTAATATACAGCATGAGCTAGGTATGAACTTTCCTGGGTAGATAGAAGGTCTTAGCAGGTAGCCTCCAGTAACCTGATGGCTTCATCTCTTCTGCTTCAGTTACATATGTAGGTAGATAGATAGATATAGATATAGATATATATCTTCCATTCATAGAGTCATAGAATCACAGAATGGTTTGGGTTGGAAGGGACCTTAAAGATCATCTCATTCCAACCCCTCTGCCATGGGCAGGAACACCTTCTACTAGACCAGATTGCTCAGATCCCCATCCAGCCTGGTCTTGAACACTTCCAGGGAAGGGGCATACACAGCTTTTCAGTGCAACCTGTTCCAGTGCCTCACTGCGCTCACAGGGAAGAATTTCTTCCTAATCTATAAACGTATCTCACCCTGCCCTCTGTCAATTTGAAGACATTTCCCTCTGTCCTATCATTCCATGCCCTTCTCAAAAGTACCTTTCCATGTCCCTTGTAGCCTCTTTAGTACTGGAACATGCTCTGTATATATAAAAATATATACATATATATAAATACAAATATAAAAAGAACACACACATATATATATAAAGCATATACATGTGTATATATAAGTATATATATATATATCCTCTGGCAACAGGTGGTGTCTGGCAACAGGTTTGCATTGCGTTGTGGCAGGAGAGTCACTGCCTTTCTGCAGCCTGGTTGTGTTGACTCCCTGCAAAGCCCTCTCCCATGAAAGCCCGTGGTCTGTCCCAGCCTCCCCTCTAATCCCCTCCGCATCTACAGGGTTGGACCAGTGCCTGCTCAATTTACTGAAATTTAACTGGCCCTATTTCAGACTGACAGAAAATCTAATCTGTAGGAATTTCTACTAGTATTTAAAGCCTTTCTGAAGATCCTCACTCTCTGAAGGAAATATTTCCATAGTTTCCAGAGCCTGAACAAAACTTAATGAGGGTCAATGTACCTAGTTTCTGAGCGCACCTACATTTTAGTGCCTATTAATTGTCATTTATAAAGACAACCCTTGACATGACTGTTTCCAGGGGACATTCAAATCACACGAATGTTTGCAGATGGTTATTTTGTAGTGCCGCTCCAATTCAGTTGACCCAGCTAGAGTAACACATCTGTTAAACACATGCTTTAGCTCTTCAGAAAAGACCAGAGATAACAGAGTAAAACACACCCCAATGCCACTTTTTCTTTGCCTCCTGGGGTTGTAGAAGCAGTCGGTCCTAACTTCCCCCCAAACAGCAATACCTGCAGTTCAACTAACCACAGAAAAGAGAATAAAAATAAAATAATCAATTGCTCTTATCTATCTTCATTCCAACAGTGTGATTTTTTTAAATGGAATTATAATTTAATGAAGATGTTGAAAGAAGCAAGACAAAGGATAAATCCCAGTGTAAATATTGCCATATTTCAAATGTGCTGCCTGCTGGAGTCCCAAACAAGCCCCCAAGTATTAATCCCTTCATCTGAAACATGCACATCCAGGCTAACACCTCACTAAGTCCCCATTAGCTGCTGCTGCACAGCATGGTATGCTATAGCAGGGCAAGTGCAGAATGCCCTCAAAGAGAAGGAGAGAAAAACAGATCAAAACTGTTCGTGAAAATAAGCACTGACCCAGAAGACAGACAGACATTTTTAAATATCAGCAGCCTGCTGTGTCCTGGTAAAGCTTTTCAGGGTGGCCATCACGAAGGGTACCTTCCAAAGCAGTGAGACAAATAAGCAGCATGTTCTCCTTGGAAATGAAAAACCTTCAGAGAAATTTAACTTTAAGCCAGGGCGTTAACAGTTGGGGATCAGCATGGCATTGCTGCATTTCATGGAGCAATTTATTTCAGCCAGGATGAAGAGAGGAAGAGTCCCAAGAGCTGCAGCTCATCTACTCTGGTGCCCATTTAAGGGAATTGATAATATCTTTGTCTCTTTGGATGTGAAAGTGTCTCTGCTCATTAAAATTCCCTAATGACCTACATATCCTAAGCTGATAATGATAAGCCTCTCACACTGACGGTGTGTTGCTCTGTTACCTCCAGTGCTGCTGTGCATGGGTGGCAGACACAGGACACCTGTCATTGCTGAGAGCTCTGCAAGCCAGCATTGAAATCTTGAATACTCAGAGCTACGAGAGAAAAAGAGAAACATCTGGGTCCGGAGAAACAGGGAACCACCAGGCTTGCCCAGTAGCATGGTGGTCTGCAGGCATCTATAGAGAGAACTGCAGGGAGAGAGGCGGGTCAGAAAAGCCCCATCCTAAACTGTCTGTGGCTCTGATGGGCTGTTTCTGACTTTCCATGGTTCCAGCTTCATTAGCCTTTGCTTCCCATCAGAGACCAAGAGATTTCACATGGATTTCAGCTCAGACTTCACCCCTGGTCAGGGAAGTTCTCCTTTGGTCTTTCAAACCAGTGTCAGTGTCTTTGTGAGGCTTACAATGCTCAAAGGTGGGCAAAACAGAACAGTCTGGTGAGAAACCACTACCCCAGGTTCTAGGACTGCCTTCTTCTCTGGTGGATTTAGAAGGAGCAAGGCACTGGGGAGGGCAGCATGCCTTTTCCTACTAGCACTGCCAGCATTGTGCTGTGAAATAGGGACATAGCTGTTGTCTCCTTTCTTCTACCACTTTACCTTCTGCAGCTTTTTCTAAAGCAGACCATGTAGTCTTACACAATAAGACACTGCAACCTGGATTACCTTTTCCTGCATTTTAAAGAGCGCAAAACACTTCCAAACCTGGACCTGGATCAGCATTATTCTGAGTGACTGAAATACTGAGTGGATAATGCAACAGATGTAGCAAAGAGCTGCCACTTCTGCTTCTTTTCTAAGACTGTAGACATATGTGCAAGCCATGTTTTACCCCATATTGAGTAATTTAGATGGGGATCTGCCAAATGATTTCATATCTGGCTGACTGGCAGGAAGGGTGTCAAGAAGCAGTGTAAATACACCATTAGAATTCCATCTGGATAACATACATGTTCTAACATATGTTATAACATATATAATATCTACATAATACATAATAATAATAATAATAAATATGTGATGTAAATGTTTAATTGGTATTCAGCTGATGGAGTGAAGATGTTCATCCACAGCAGTATCAAACTGGTTTCTGGTCCTATCTCAATCTCTGAGCATTATCCTCTGACTGAAATCCAAGGAGGAGTTCAAGGGAGGAACTTCCTTAGAGTAAAGCATGTAAGCATACTACAGTGAATTATTTAAGGATATGCTTAACTGTAAGTATCAGCATTTTGCTGATAGAGCTCAGCTCCATGTATTTGATGTGGGCTGGAAAAGGCTCTATCTGTCTTTCTGGGGGTTTCTGGTGGCTATTTACCAAGTAACAAGCTACAGGCAAGAGGAAATAAACTTAATTTGCACTAGAGCAGCTTTAGATTTTATGTTAGGAAAAAATTCTTCACTGAAAGGGTTGTCAAGCACTGGAAAAGGCTGCTTAGGGAAGGGGTGGAGACATCATCCCTAGAAGTGTTCAAATGCAGGTAGTTGTGGCACTTGGGAACATGATGGACTTGGCAGTGACAGGTTAATGGTTGGAACTGATGCTCTTCGAGGACTTTTCCAATTTTGTGTTTGTCTTCTAGTTTCTGAAAGCTCCTGTGCCATGAGATGCAGATATGTATGTGGGTGCAATGTGAACAGAATAAATTGCATGTTCTTCAGCATGGCAGGTCCAAAAAGGTGGAAGGTACTCTAGGAGGTGGAACAACTTGTTTCAGGCTATCATACTTTGTCACAGACTTTTTCTAAGACCATAGGCAAATCATTTCACTCACCCAGCAAAGATAAGTGTGGCTGTCATCCTTGTGCAAACCATGATATATCAATTAACAGGCTCTTCCTCTCATTCATCATCTGTGTTTCTCTTTCTTTTCTGTGTTCACATTCTCACAACCATGGGCAGAAACACATCTACCTGAAGTTTTCTGGTCCAGCTGCCATTCTCAGCTGCTGGCTGCTTTGCCAAAACCCCAATGTGAGCAAAGTTAGAGCAAAACCAGCATGTCTGTGCCTTGCTGCAAGCTGTCCTACATGCTTCTGCAATTCACAGCCCCCAGGCAGGGGTATGTGACACATTGGACCTTACCTTTCATCTCAGTTGGCCTCAAGCAGCACAGCGGGTGCCTGAAGTGGCTCTTACAATGGAGGGGGGTGGTATTTGTCTTCCCTCTTCCTTAGCTCCTCAAGGAGAAGATCAAAACAACCTGACATCTGGTTGCACTTAACTGCCGTGCTGGTTTATGTCATGTCTTTCTTCCACAGTCGTTATTTTCTTTATTAATCACCTCCGATCCAACACAGCTGACACATGCTCTACTCACCCTCTGCATAGTCCACGAGAGAGCGCTCCTTCACTGGTAGACTGCACACTTTTCCAACTGGTTAGACTGGAAAGCAACTCAGCTGAGGTAGCTTGGTCCCTGGGCTGCCCTCTAATCCCCTGCTCAAACTCAAATCCCACCAAAATCAGCTCCCTGGGAATCAGACACGATGCATAAGCATCTGGTCTGTCAGAGAGGGATTTTTTTTTCCAGGAAAGAGATTTCTGCAGGGCACAAGCACTTCCAACCAAAACAGGAGAACACGATGGGAGGGGGTTTCTGTTACCCCAGTCACACTTTTTATCATGTGTAAGTGTGATTTGCCAGTTCATCATCCAGACTAAACCGTCACTAGCAGGATTTTGATTCTGCTAAAAATCAGTGCTGGTAAAATGTATTTCACTGTCTTCAGCCTTCCTTTTCATATTGAGGGACCTCCTGTCCAAAAGAGCTTCTGTTGTTCCACTACATCGCTGAAAATGGTTGTTTCTCCAATTAAGCTGTGAGCTGCTCTGGAGAGAAGAGCAGCAAGCCTCTCTCAGCACCTCGTTTTAATTAACTTTCCCTAGTGGTGAACGTCTGAGAATGACAGACAGTTCAGAGGACTCCCCAAATGCCAAGCTTATAACCAATCCTGATTTTATGTTATTCTGAGGGTTCTTTCCTGCTCAGATGATCACTGGGTCTCATTGAACCATGTGCGTAATAGTCCTTGCGCTAATCAGCACGTCAGAGCTGCAGCCCCCACTCACCACACCCTGCAGCTGAAAAGTAATGCTATAAAAACACTTAATGAAGCGTGGTGTCTGAAAAACACCCAGCTCATCCTCCAGGGAATGGGAATGCCCTCAGCCATGACTAAATTGTTGCTTGAACCCAGTGGCTGGGGGGAAGATGGTTTAGTCTGCCTGGTCTCCTGTGGCTCTCGCACAGTGCTCTGTGTTGAATAGCACCATCCTGCTGCACTGGGAGACAGGAAGAAAGTCTGTTCTCTTCAGAGCAGTGCAGCCAAGACATTGTGCATGCAAGGCAAGCCCCTGCTATAAAACTGGGGGAGATGAGTGGCCCAGCACCCTAAGCAGTGTATCTGGGTATCTGGCCCGGGAGTGGTCTCTGGAAAAACAGCAATGGCCACTGGCTGAGAAGCCAGGTTCTCCAAAAATGCCTTGGACATTGAGTTTTTCCCTCCTTTCCTGACATCCATTAAAATTTCCTTTCAGCCCTTCAGCTGCAAGAAAACCCCTCCCAGATGTGTCTGATGGCAGACATGTCCCCTGCAGCAGCACTTGTGGGATTTGAACCCTCCAGTTGATGCCAGGATGTGTTCCCATGTCCGCAGCAGATTGTGGAGTTGAGCAATAAGCTTTTCACTCTTCATTAGTGAGGAGAGGAAGGGAGAACAGGTATCTTACCCCATTTCTGGTCCCAGTAGGTAGAAGGGAAAGGAGCTACAGGGAGGGAGTGAGGGGAGGGAGTGTTGATCTGCCCTTCTACCATTGTTCTGTTTTGCTTGCACCAGCAAGTCTGCAGTGACCAGAAATTACCAGAGAAGACTGCGGCTGAGAAGGGTGAGATGGGAGAGAAACAGGTCAGAGAGGAAAACCACCTAGGAGAAGAGAGGTCAAATGCAGTGGACAAGAATGGAGATGCAAGAAGAGAGCAAACATCAGGAAAAAATTCTTGACTACGGGTAGTGGAACACATTGCCTAGAGAAATTGTAGGTACCCCACACCTGGAAGTGTTCAAGGTAGGTTGTATGAGGCGTTGAGCAACCTGGTCTAGTGGCAGGGGAGTTGGAATTAGATGATCTCTAAGGTGCCTTCCAACCAAAATATTCTATACTTCTATGAAGCACAGGCTCAAAGGGGAAAACCAGAGATGGATAGCTCAGGTCTATGGTAATGCCTGTGAGTCCTTGTGCATTTGGATGATCAGCCTGCCATCCTGTCAGGGAGAGTAATCAGCTCATATACCAGCATAAACACTAAATTCACAGGACTAGGAGTATAAATGAGAGGTTCCCTCTGCAAATTACAGCTGCAAGCAGCCTGCCTGTGTTCCAGAATGATCATCTTAAAAGATTTTACAAAAAAAAATAATAAAAAAAAAAAGAGGTAAAACGCTAATTACTGAGTTTTGGATGGCATGGGGTTGGACACTGAGGGAATTACTTTAATTTCCTGCTCATACAGTGTTTTATCTTGTCCTTTCAAATCTGAAGGCCCAGTGTGTGCATGGTAATTGGTGTTCAGTTGCTGCTCTACAGTGAGGGGCTGAGATGGCATAGCTGCCTAGAAAGAGGGGATTTGAAAGGAATCTCCCACCACAGACTAGCTTGAGTGGATAGAGCTAATGGAGATATGTCACCACAAGTTAATGCCCCTGAGACAGTGGCTCCAGGTCCAAGTATACACAGGCACGCAGGTACTACCGTATCTGAGCAACTAGAGATGTGGTAAGATCAGAATTCAACTTTGAAATCCTCCAGACATGTGAAAACATCCTCTAGCCAAGATTTTCTGTCTCTTAGCACTCTACCTAGTGTCCCTTTAACTTGTGGGACACCTTACATCTGCAATTACCCCTCTCAAGCAGGGAGACGTTGGGACATGGGTGTGTCGGGTTAGGATGCTGATGCCTCTGACTCCCTCCTTGCTGTGAGCCAAGGTGTTGAAATGAACCCACCACTTCAATTAGCTGCTAAAACACCTCCTGCCATGCCTCATTCCCTGTCTGTAATGTGTAGACAATCCCTCCTCAACTCCTCAACTCATGTGGGTGTTACAAAGAAAAAGACGGGGAAAATGGTAAGGTACTCCATTGCTATGGCAACAGTCATTGAATTATGGGTGGATAGAGTCAAGTCAAAATGATAATGGAAATGCATTTGTATCTCCTGTTCCCTGTTTATACATGTCATTTTTCACTGGTGTTTCTGTTGTGTGTTATTCCAGGAACAGAACACAAAATGTTGTCTCCACTCCCTGGTCCGAAGGCATGGTCTCCCACAAGGCTTTTATCTATGTCTATTAGTATTCTGTGTTTCTGAAGTCTTGTAAAATATATGTCTCCACCAGGGTTTGTTTAGTGTTAACCCCTGTTATTTTATTGTCTGGCAGAAAAACATAAATAGAAGAAAAGCAACTAATTCCCCTGAGTGGACATCTGTGCTGATGCTAAAGGAGCTCCCAGGAAGAAATACAGAAAGGATTGTGCTCTGCTGTGATATAACTTTTGCAGTAGGAGAAAGGACCATATTTAAGCATCTGTTTCGCACAAAACTTTTCCAACCTTCACTCCTGGAGCTGAACCCTCCATCTAGGTGGACATGTCTAGTCACAGCATCCACCTCGTATCAAGTAAGCCTTGTTCCAGGGCAGAAGACACATTGTTCCGAGGAAAGGAACCCTTGACACCAAGAAGTGACTAAGCAAAAATGAGTCATAGTAATGAAGGAGGATAAAAATTGTTGCTAACTAGATTTCAATTTGCACCATCACAGTGTCAAAATCTGTGTATTTATACTCAATTATCTTTGTGACACTTGGTTTAGTTCAGAGGGGAACCAGGAGAGAGAACTGGTTTTATGATGAACAAAACTAGATATCAGAAGCCTGGAGCTCAGCAGTGTTGGCTTAGACTTCCGTGCTATGTGAATGTGATTCATGAAGGCAAACACATCACGCTGAGGTTTTTGGGTCTTTTTGGAGGCGTCAAAGATAGCTTGTGGCTCAGGCTTACCAGCAACACTGAGGTTTGATTAGGAACTTGAATATGGCACATTCTGGATGTAGGAAATAAGGGAAGAAGGAAGGAACAGAGCTGGAAGAGGAGGAGAGATGACTGTCCTAGCATTCTTGTCTTGGACACAGTCTGAGCAGTATTATTTGGCCCCAGAGGTAAAGAATACTCCTTAGAAGAACAGATGAAACAATATAGTCAAAAGAGATTGATGGAAAATCAGTAATAAGATGTCACATCTTTCCAGAAGCCTAAAGAAAACTCAAAACCATCAGTAGAAAAGCCCCAAACCTACAAAAACTGGAAACTCATATAGCAAGAAGGCAGAAAGAAACAAGGACATGCACATATGTAGGAACCAGGCACTGATTATGTTTTTTAATTCACCCTATTGCCTGTATCAGTGCATGGATTTCCATTTAACATTGGTTAAAGTGGGTCACATCTCTAAAGAGCAAAGGATAAATGCCTACTCCTGGCTATCATTGCTCCATGCTGAGAGTTGTTTTGCAGACATTCTAAACCTCTGGAGCAATTTTTTATGAAGCAAACATTTATGCTTAACTTTAAAGCAGCATAGATCTCCATATAAGTCTATAATGTATGCAAAGGATCATTAAATTTTTAGTGTGCAATTCTGGAGGGAAAAAAAACACCCCCCCCCAAAAACCCAACAAAAGAACTCAAACACAAAAAAACAAGCCAGCAAGAAAAATTTTTAATATAAATGGGGTATGTTTACCTCATATGATATTTTGACTAGAGATGAAACAGAGGTATTTTGGAGCTGTTTGCCCAAAAGAAAATTAAGAGAAAATTGTCTGAGAGGAAGAAGGTGAAATCTCAGAGGCCTTTGTTGACACCCTTGACGCATAACTTTCCAGATGCTTCTAATAAGCCTCAAGGTACGTAATGAATACAGTTCTGCAATAACACCACTGGCAATATTAGAAAGCCTCATCAGTTTTCATCTAATGCATTTCCTTATGGATACAGGGAGGGGGAGGCACAGCATAACAGCAATAATGAATAACAGAGATGAAACAGACAGCAGTGATTGGAGCTCATGACAATTATTGAGCAATGTGAAGGTTCGGCAGGATTGGATTTGACTTTGTGGCTTGGCCCGTTTTAAAGAGAGGGATTGTTTGCAAAGCTTCAGTGTGGGATTAGATTTCCAAACTCTTCAAAGTCTGAGAGAGGCTTGGATAGAAAACAAAGTTTTGGACTATTTGCTAAATAATAATAGCAGCAGCTTCTTGTTGCTATGTTTGATCCAAATATTTCCTTGGAAATAAAGAACAGCAGCAGCTTTTGCAAAGTTGGATGAAACTGATTTGAAACCAAATTCAAAATATAAATAACAATAATCATTTGGAGGGGAAGCAAGTTACCAAAATCCCAGTTAGGTAATCTGCAGGTGATTTTTTCTCCCTAGGCTGCTCTTAAGACCATGATCTGTACCACCATGAGTAATGCAGAGAAGCGGATGATTATCTGATTCATCACTGGTGATGAAGGAACTTCTGATGAAGTTCCTGGTGTCAGGTTTAAAACAAAGAGGAACAGCATGTTTCTTTTTCTCTTAGTGCACAGAAATTTGCTTCTAGAGGGCATAAAAAACCATATATCCATGGTAGCTGTGCATAAAGTGTTGCCCATATTCAAACTCTAGCTCAGAAGGTCTTAAAATCACTACTAAAAGCTGAGAAGGTCTGTTAGGAAAGGTTCACTTTATCCATTACACCTTATCCTACAGGTTATTGACATGTCAGAGAAACAACACTGACCCAGAATAAAACTTGGTTACATTTTATTCCAAGCTTTCAAATTTTTCTCATTCACAGATATTTTTGTCCAAATCACTACTATAAAATTAAGAAATTAAATGTTTTAGCTGTGGTAGAAGCTTATAAGTGATGAATACAAGGTCTAAAGAGCTGGCATTCCAGCCAATATGTGTTGTTCTGTGTCACAGCAGTTAACGTCTGAAAATTCTGCCAAAATGAAATAGTGTGGGAAGATAAGATCCTGGTGGGCAACTGCCAAGACCTGGAAGGATGTTTTTGCAGTTAATGGATTTAGCAATAATTTTGTTAA
This sequence comes from Lepidothrix coronata, assembly GCF_001604755.1. NCBI lineage: Eukaryota > Metazoa > Chordata > Aves > Passeriformes > Pipridae > Lepidothrix > Lepidothrix coronata. Next base: position 673,307 of record NW_016690354.1, on the reverse strand, counting down.
TTATTGGCTTCCTTTATAAGTCTGACTCCAAAATGCAGTTCATACTTCGAAAAGAGTAGGGTTCAAACATAGGAAAGCAACAGTGATCAGGCATGTTTTCAGCTGCAGTAAAAATGACACGGTGTGATTTGTAGATGACTAGTCAAACTAAACTCTATTTCACTCTTCTAGACTCACATCCTCAAACAAACCCACATAATTCTCTCTTTTATCTCTTTAGATTGTCTGCCAATATAGTTTTGTCTCATTTTGCACACACAAGTGTCTTGTGTTCAATCAGAAACTGGAATAATCAGTGATTATTATTAATGATGGCCATATGTTTCCAGCAGGAAAGCCAGGAAACAAATTATATTCTGCAGCAAAATGACCACAGGGTATTCTGAGCCTGCTGGTCCCCCATCACCCTGGTATTGCTAGTTCATGATGTTCCCTGTAGCCTACAGCACCCATGGGACTAAGGTAGCTTTTAATACCTTTGCCACTGCTGCCCCTGAACAAACAATGTGGAGCAACAAACAGTCAACCAAGCCACAGCTTCAGCACACTTCAAGACTGGAACTACAGTTACTGGCACTGCACTGTTCAGAGTTGATTTGTTTGCTTTAAAGCTTCACTGCTGTCTCAAATGGTTTTGTTTGTACAAGATGGATGTGTGTTACTCGCCCCCCCCGCCACTCCTAACTAAAGAGAATCTCCTTCAGACCTAGCTGAGTAAGTCTGTGATGACATGGCTTGCCATGTGACAGATGCTATGCAATTCCTGCAGATACCAGGTTCAGTTCTCAGTGTATCAACAAGGTTCATGGCTATTTTAGATACTTTGATCTCAGTTACTGGTGCCTCAGCTGATGGAGGAAGGCTCTTCAAACACATCATGGGTGAAGCTGCCCAAGTCCCTGAATGTGCAAAGCTCAAATTTGGTCAAATCAAAACCAGTGACAACCAACCTGGATGACTGTGCAGATTTTTTTGAGGTTAAACAGCTTAAAATTTCAGCAGCTGAACAAGAATCCTGATTTTGGGGTGGTCTGGACATTCAGTGTCTCACCCACCTCACCTAAAATCGCTTACTTAGCCACCAGGACATTTGAATTGTTCTGAGGAGACAGTGGATCAGATACACTGTTCCATCAATGTGATCAGTGTAACCTGTATAACCCTCTGCGTGGGTGCTCCTCAGCTTCCTCTGGGAGTCTTTTGGCCTTTCAGGTATTAGAGGGTCCTGCCCTCAAACAGCCTCTTTGACACTGGTTTTCAAATAGAGAAGACTTTTTGTGGGTTGGTTTATTTTCTTTCTAAGGCAGGAGGCTGTTTTTAAGGAGGCAGGAAATGAGCAGGTTTCCAAAAGAATTTGATTTTTGTATGACTATCAGGGACATCTCTATTTATCATCATTAATTCCAGCCAGTGTGAGAAGGGATACTAACTCTTGTATTTAATGCTCTGGCTATTAGACTGTGTTTACATCAAAGTCCAGAGACCTTACCAGGTATCAGTGCAGATTGAACTCAGAAACCATGCGTGTATGTGTTTGCATCCAGATGTCTTCGGAACTGCTCAGCCCCACTACAAGCTGGAGGATCCTACATGCAGTCACAGTTCATGCTGCTGCTTCAATGTTTCTCGTTGTTCCAGCTCAGTGGGGCTTGCAGCTTCACAATCACCTCTTCCAAGGTACATGATGGAAACCTTGTGCCCAGCTGCATTGCCGTTCATCCAGTCACAGGACTGACTTACTGACGTTTCATTGAGCGCCTCCTGGACTAAGGAGAGGTCTGAGCCAGGACAGAAACAGTGAGTCCAGCTGAAACCAATAAGTCCAAGGGAAAATAATTTGGGATCAGGAGAAAAGGACTTGAACAGTCTTCTCAAGAAGGCTGCTAATAAACAGAAATATGTGCAACCAAATTTTCCCATTTCAGCACACCATGGCATCATAAACGGTGTGACATCCATCCCTTCACCACTGTTAGAGGGAAGATCTGAGATGAGGCAGCATATATATTGTATCAGTTGAGCTTTTCAAGAACTTCCTGCTGGTTGTCCCTGTTTATGTGGCACTTAAATAAAATTTTTCTGCAATTCTGCGGTAAAGGAGGGACTTATCTGCTGGTTTTCGCTAAGGAAGGTGTAGAAGTACTACTACTACTGGGGGACTAGATAATTCATAGCACAACTGTTTGTAACATGCAACAGGACCAAAATACATCCCTCTGTAGCATACTTTCTTTCCAAAGAAGGACTGCTCATCATTTCTGCTCCTTGACATCCCTACAGCAGTTTCCCTTTACCAATGATGCTCAGTATCTTGTGGTCCAGCAAGCTGCATAGTGATTCCTGGAACTGTGGGACTGTCTAGGGACAATGCTATGAAACGTCACCATCTGTTGGTTATATCATCTGCTCAGTCTTATTTTTTCGGCCATGAGCCCATTGCTGTACCCCATGCAGATAGAGGTCTCAATGCAAACATTTTCATATTCATTCAGGATGTAATATAGACCTTATTTTAAGCTTAATTTGTTTTGCGTCAAAATGAAAAAAAAAGTCAGGATTTGATGGCAATTGTTAGGGTGGAGTGGAAATGAATTTTTGGAAAACATTTGCTCAGCTTCTCATTATCTTATGCATTTTCTAAAACGCTTTTCTAGTGTTATTGCCTGGGTAGTTTAGATAGAAATAGATCTCCTGTTACTGGGAATTTCATCTCCTCCTGTTCAGCATCACATGTCATGGGTGGTTACTACAACACTGGCTCTTTGATGTTTGCAGGCAGAAGATGGCAATGCACAGCAGGACATAATAAAAAGCAATGAAAATGCTGTTTGCCCTAGTTTCCTAGTGAAAGAAGTACTCTACAGTCATGCTGCCTTTGCAATAGCCTCCCTGTCAGTGTCTTTGCCTGCCTAACCTTTCAGTCCTCTTCTTTTTTTCCTGAGTATTTTTGAATATGTTGTACAATTTCAATGACTTTTGACAAAAAATTGGAGACCTTGAAGGTACTCTACAGCTAAAGATTTCCTGTTCATAGTCAATGGAAAAAACCTTTACTGGTTGTCCAGAAGGAAATTCTGTAGCAAAACCTCAAGCCTTAATGGACATTAGAGAACCAACCACAAGACACAGATCCATAGGAAGGCAGGTTTTGGTAACACCACATGTTAGAGTGAGCTATCAGTGTCATGAATATGGCTGAAGGAAAGAAGTACAGAAACACTGTGAGCTCTTGTCTCCACTGGGAAAATGGTATGTCCAAGTCAACTCATCTCAGACAACATTTAGCAGTTTGCAGAGACAATTTCCTAAGTTTTTAGGTGACTTTTTATTTTTATTTTTTCTTTGGGTTTTTTCCATGCGTGTAAGGCATTACAGAGGAGGTAAGAGTGGATCTGGAGGACCTTTCAATCATTGCTTACTATCAGTATTGTGGTATTTGTAACAAACCCCTGCAATCCCAAAAGAAACACGGTACAAAGCAGAGCTGACACAGTAGCCTTTGGGGAAAAAGTGAGAGATCAATATCACAAGGAAGGAGGATATAGGCAGCAATGTGTACTCTCAGCACGGAAGGCCAACTGTACCCTGGACTGCATCAGAACCAGCAGGTCCACCACAGCAGGTGAAGGGAGGAGATTCTCCCCTTCTCTTCTGGTGAAATCCCACCTGGAGTACTCCATCTAGCTCTGAAGTCTCCGACATAAGAAGGTCGTGAACCAGTTGAAACAAGAAGGTCATGAAGATGATCAGGGGACTTGAGCACCTGTGCCATGGAGATAGGCTGAAGAAGAAAAAGGTCCAGGGAGACCTGATTGTGACCTTCCAGTACCTGAAGGGGGTTACAAGAGAACTGGAGAGGCACTTTGGACAAGGGCATGGAGTTACAGGACAAGAGGGAATGGCTTCAAACTGACAGAGGACAGGTTTGGGTAAGATATTAACAAGAAATTCTTTAGTGTGAGGTGGTGAGGCACTGACACAGATTGAAGAGAACTGTCCAGAGAAGTTGTGGCAGCCCCATCCCTGGAAGTGTTCAAGGCCAGGTTGAATGGGGCTTTGAGTAACCTGGTCTAGTGGAAGGTGTCCCTGCTCCTGGGTAGGAAGGTTGGAACAAAATGATCTTTAAGGTCCCTTCCAACCCAAACTGCTCTGCCATTCTATGATTACCTCAGAGCTGCAGTGGCCAGCAATAAATGGGTAGCTTATTACTCCTGTAGAGTAACACCCATTGAGACTTTGGTTTGATTTTTATAGAGCAATTTGATGTCTACCTCCAAGCTAGAAGTAATTTCTTGTTTACTGGTCCCAGTACATGACATAGAGACTAACTCCAGCCTCCAGGGACTGTGATGAGTTTTACTCTTAATGAGCCATTTGCAGTGTGTACATGAGCCTCTGAAGGTGGATATTCCTTTTGCATTTTCCTCTCTTGAGAGTGTCGCATTGCTGCTCTCCTTACCCCATGCATCAGGTTATGGACAGGAGAAATGGGGGTCATATGACAGAGACGTGTCCATAGGGAGCATGCTTTCTAACAGCAATCCTTTAAGCCCTCTCTGAGCATCCATCCGGCACAGATCACCCCCTTGTCATGGCTGTTGCCTGCTCTGTGATCCCACAGCCCAGTTCAGCTCCTCAGATAGCCTTTTATTTGTGTACACACAGCATCCTTGATTTCTTAGGAATGTCCAAGAGCTTTTTTTCAAACCCAGTCAAGCAGCTGTAGTGCCACAAAGGGCTGTGAGACGTCTGAACTGGGCCATTCTAGAGCCTGCATGTGCAATGCCAGCCTGAATCCTCCTTCATTAGGCCTGACATATCTCTGGTCATGTATTTGCATGCCCACACAATACATCCATTATTTAGTGTGTCAACATAACCCCCCCAAACCACCCTTACAAGGCCTTTTGGAGCTCTTCAACATTTTTCTGCTCCAGGATAATTCAGCAATTACAAGTCCCACCCAGGAGATATGACCACATACTGGAAAAGGAGAGACTGTTCAAAAGTGCTTGATGCAACTTTATTAAGTAGTACAAACAAAACTACTCAAACAAAATCAGAAAAGAAACAACATTTCCACCCAAGAAGCCTCATTCAATGTGATAGTGAGAATACATCAGCCTTTTGAAATTTCCTTTTCTGAGAGTTTGAAAAGCTTGGATAAAACTTTTCTCGTCTTCCAAGCATTCTCCTAAGAGATCCTTCAAGGAAAATGTGTGATGCCTCAGTCCTCTGCCATACAGCTTGTACTAACCCTGGGCTATGATGAAGGAATTTCAGAAGGGAAACCAAGGGACTAGTCGAAAAAGTTGAAGCTGTGACCCTTTTTCTATATCTAGTTACACTATTCTCTCAGTGTAACTAGCCCGAGGCCATCTCCCATATGTCAAAGCAGAGGAGCAGAGGTACACTCTACTTCTTTGCTCATCCTTCAGGCAAAGCAGATGTGCTTTTTTTCAAATTTACCTCGTAGTAGAAAAAAGAGTGTGAATGTAGATCTTTTGAACCCAAATTTGTTGCCCACTCCACTGAGACATCATTGCTTTAGGAGTCTCCACAGACTCTGATCAGCGGAGCTTCTAATATTCTGAGGTTGTTTAAGGACTTACAACATGGGCCAGAGACCATCCTGGATTTAAGGGCTCTTGATCGTCTCCTGCGACACAGAAGGGATGGCACACATTGACCCACAGAGTGGGCTCTCCTGCTCCCTACAGCGTCACACACTCGGCATCAGAGGATTCTCAGGCTCACAGTTCCCTGCAGTGGAACAGCAGAACTTCCGCGTTGAATTTCTGTCCACCCTTATGTTGCAGCACATATCTGGTCCTAAGCAGTTCAGCCTCTACAAGCTGCAGACCTCCTGCAGGTCCACAGGGATCAGAACTCATTGGAGCCAGCTCCTGGGACTTTCCCAGACTCTCATCCATGTGCCTGACAGGTTCCTCTGACAGCCAGGTTTGGGGATTTGTCCCCAGGTAGACAGTTTTAGTAGAGCACTTTGAGGAAACTGGTTTACCATCTGTCTGTGTCTGCCTGTAGCAGCTTAATGGAGAGTAATGATCCTCCGTGAACCCTCTAAATGAAAGCCATTAACTCAAACGATGAGTGAAATTGAACTATTGTCTCACCCAATACTTCCAATTTACCTGCCAGTTCATCTTGTCTAAGGTGTGCTGAACATGGACGTAGTCTCTGTCAGTCACCAAGTTGCAGGCAGAAAAAGAGATCTCTCCTTGGATCCCCAGGAAAGTTAAAATGTGCTGGCAGGTCCTTGGTCAGTTGCTGACTGATTTTTATAACTCAGTTTCTCTCCCTGTAATGTTTGAGGTTGGTATTTTTCCTGGTGGTTTGCACTGACAGCAGGGATGTCCAGGAGCTGTTCTCCTGCAAACCAAGCCTGAACCCTGAGGCTCAGACCATGCAGTAGGTGCAATATCAGTGGTCACAGACCCACTGGGTGTATTTATGCTGTTTTATCAGATTCAGCCTGACACTTCCAGGGAGACTAAATTTAGTACAAACACTAAACATGAAAACATCAAGATAAGCATGAATACATGGTTATAAGGATGCACATGAGCTGGAGACCCTAAGCTCTCCCAGCATTTAGGATCTCCTCAGTCCACTGGCAGGAGGCACAGCAGACTTGAGAGTTTGCCTGCAAATTCCCTAGTTTGAGGCAATATCTAACAAATTAGTGCCCCTAAAACTGGAGTACTAGCAAACTGATTTGCACAGGGTACAGAGGTGCTTTGTGACCACTTACTGCAAAATGCAGAGGAGTTAGAGCAACTCAGCAATGTGTTATAGGTGAATTATTTTGTTCTTACTCATCATGCATCCAACTACGGGCAAAGGGGACTTTTCTATCCTTGATATTTGATGAAGTAGATTTAATCAGACAGGACACTGACCCTGATAGTGTCATGTTAGCCCATCTATTATTCAGATTTTGTTTCTGCTGGTCCCTAGATGGATTGGTGTGTCTCCCAGATGTTCTTCCCTGTTCGTGCAATGTCTTTTTGTTTTCATGGTCGACAACCTTGTGCCTGGTGTGTGCAAATCTAATTATATTTTGGTCGAACAGAAAATGTCAGTTTGCATACACTTCCAAGAATGATGGATGTCCTATCTCTGGAAATAACAGAGCCACAAATGGGAACTATCCACAAGTGTGAAGTTAACACACTCTATTTGCCAAATAGAATAAAAATAAAATAAAATGCCCAAACCACAACACACCTTTATTCTTTGCTTCTGTAAAACTGCAGCAACAAATGGAAAATGGCAGTAAAGAAGGAGCTAATAGCATATAGATGATCTGTGCAGGGAACACAAAGATAAAGTCTCTGGTTTGGCTCCTACTAGTTTCTTGTTCTGTGATCTTGGTGAGAGTTCATTTTAAACATCCCTTTTCTGTGCTGACACTTTTTTACCTCTTCTTCCTCACCATTCATTTTGTATGTGTGCTGACCTTCTCCTGCTCCTCCTAAAAGTGTATGGATCCTCCTCAGAAAAGACAATCAACCTTGAAATATCATCTTTTGCACTGCCGCCTGCCTTCATCGGTTGTCTGTTATCTTAGCCCAGCAAAAGACCTTCTGTTGTGGCTGCTTGTGTGCTTAAAGCACATGCAGAGGTTCTTGCAAAACTGGGAACTGAGGCTATCAGGAGCTGCAAGAGAGATACCCCAATGCTGAGGACACACAATGCCTTCAACAAGCTCAGCCTGCTTTCCCAAAAAGTACACAGAGCTCCCTGAACAAACAATTTTAAGTATGTTTTATTTAGAATGACTGTGTTGGGTTTTTTTATGGTGTTCTCTCTTTCTATAGATTTTCTGATAGTGTGGTGGCTGGAAAGGCTCTTGGTGCCAGCTCATGTTGGAAAATGCACTATATATAAAATGTGATGTTGTTGACAAAACTTACAGACAACCGAAGCTCATTAACAGTAGCAAACAGCTGGTGTTAGTCAAAATGCAAATTAGTTTTCTATGTCAGGAAGGAAGGCACAAATAATCATCCCAAAAGGCAGCAGGGATCATTTAGGATCCTGTACAGCTCCAGGACATAAATCCTCCTGAATTTATGGGAATGCCTTGCTGCAAACAACAGCTCAGCTATGATTTCTTTGGATTCAGGATTCTTTCCATTCATTACCACAATTAGGATGAGGTTAAATCAGTAAAACTGAGTCAGAGAGGTCTACAGAGTGTGAATCTTTCATTTAATGGCTTAAGCAATCCTGTTCAATTTTCACTGGACTTTTTGGTTCAGATGCCATTGGAAGGCAGTGACAGACCCTAATTATAGACATCTGCGAGTACCGCATTTCACAGCTGTTGTGCTATAATGGGCAGGAAGAAGTTTGAGCGGCAGCCAACACTTTCATGAAGAGCTGGATGCCTATTGCTGTGCCTCTGCTTGGTGCAGAGCCTGTGGGTTGCAGCTGCTCAGGACAGGAGGCAGGCAGCACTCCTAGGACAGCACATTCCACGGGATAGACCAGTGCTATCAGGAAGGCCAGCTGCACCTGAAACGAAAAGGTGGTTCTCATTCCCAAGGAAGGTTCATCACACTGGGCCACAACAACTACTGTCTCCAGAAGCTGAAGAATTGTAGAGAGAAGAAATTGAGCCTGAAATAACAAGCCAGGAGATAGAGAGAAGAATATTGCAAAAAAAAAAAAAAAAAGACCCTTGAATGTTATCCCAGGGTACTTCCTCTCCTGTCACCGTGATCAGACTGTAAACTCCATGGGGCAGGAATGACAGTTGGCATCATGTAGATGGAGATATTCTCTGGTAGGTCAGTGATGGTGTTGAGATACCTTTCTCTTCATTTGTCCTTGCAGATGTCACACTTCCAACATCCTTGACTCTCTAGGGACGCTGGAAGTGGTGAATAGGTCTGTAGGCTTAGAAATGGGTGCCAGCTATAAATAGTTTGATAACAACCTGCAAATAAACTGAAGAGCCAGAGTGTAATGGCAGAGGGGCTGTCACCATGTGTGGGAAGTGTTGCTTTCCCTGCCACTGGCAGTCCAGCAACGGCAGCTGTGAACTATCCATGGAAAACATCCAAGTTGCCATGTGTTCAGACAGGGAAGAATTCAAGCTCAGCCCCCATTCCTCACAGCCCCTGCTATTTCTAGCTTCCTTTCATGTGTGTGTGTTTTAAATAGATACAATCTTTAAATAGTTATGACTTCAGATGGTAGTTTTCAAATAAATCCAAGTTATGGACTGTGGTCTGACCAAGTGCCCCGGGGCAAGGTCTGGCCTCTTATCATAGCCTTGGTCCTAGGATCCAAATGGATCAAACCCAAGACCCTTAGGACACAGCACCTGAGTTATTTCATGCTGGGCTTTGCGTGGCTAGGTTACAAAGTTCTTCCAAGTTTCTGCCCAGGCAGATAGAGCATCTGAGTGAAGCACAGCCCCATTCTTCAGGGCACCTAGAAAATTTTGAACTGCACGGTGCCTGGCTAGAGGCAGTGGGCAAGAAACAATAAAGCAGTGCAGAACTTGTCTACTGGTTTCAAACACGTGTGATGGATTATTTTATTGGAGTGTTTTGCAGTTTGGACAAGAATTGTCCAGTCCTCCAGCAGCTTTCACCTGGTTTTAACTGCCAGATACCATAAACCAGAAGTTCCTCTGGAGAAAACTCTTCTGCCAGCAAGAACCAATCTGTTTATAAGAGATCTGATCATATTTGTACACTCGAATTTAAAATGAGCTTGTTAAACAGAGGAGGCCTGAGTCTTCTCTCAGTCAATTTCTGCAACTATAAAGCAGGGACAAGAGAGAACAAGTTCCTTGTAAGCAAAACCACTTTTCTGACAGACTCTGTCTGTGAGCCACAAGACCTGCCTGCTTCTACCTGTGAGCATCTTCCAACGTTTTGGTCAGCCACTGAAAATACATTTGAAGCAAAAAGTCAGCTCATCCTCTCCTGTTAGCTTTGCTAACCAGGTCACTGAGTGATACAGAAGCTGAATGAAAGGATGGATGCTGGTTATAAAAGGTGCAAAATGTTGCAGCTGTTAAAAACTTCCGCAGTTCTGCACGCTAGAAGGAGGAGGATCCAGCTTTCCTGGCCAGACCATGATGCTGACTCGTCTCAAAGCAAGTGTTATTACGTGCAATGCTGTCCCACATGATGATGCACTCAGCTCTCCATGCACCAAGTACTCTGTGCATTGGCTGATGCATCAGCTGATGCATCTTCCTCCAATACAACCAGTCTTGACAATTTCTAGACTGGAACAATATCCAAAAACTCTGCAGGAGTAGCTGCTTGGCTTGGTGTGGCTCTGTCCCTGCAGGGCTGATTCAACAGTCTAGTTCCTCCAGACTTGGTGCAGAGCTGGGAACTCACCATAACGCAAGTCTCCCTGCTAGGGTGGGGCAAGCACATATTTTTTAGATGACAACTGAGTAAAGTCAGTCCTCTGGTAATTCATAAAACAGAGATAGTGCAAGAAGTCTTGAAGTTCTTGGCCTCTGGCAGAGATACTGGATAGCATCATACTGTGTAACTTTATACAGCAAACCACGCCTTGGCCCAGCTTCCCTGTGGGGGTAGATTCTAAGGATGGCTAGCAGCCAGAGAAGGGCACTGGGGTTCAGCATCTTTTCAGCAGAAGGTACATGACAGCAGACATGTACCTGTATAGCTGTACATTAGTTCCCCTCCACAGGCAGAAACCTGGTTCTTCAGAGCACAAGGGCAGGTATGTGCCTTAGGGTACAATCAGCTTGTTCCTGTTACACTGGCAGTGAAAAGCAGGTGAAGGCAAGTTTGTCACTTCAGAAAATCACGCTTTTATTACATTATCAGAATCACAGAATGTTCCGAATTGAAAGGGATCCACAAGGATCATCAAGTTCTGTCAGCCCCCCCTGTTCTTCATAAAACCACCATTTAGAGAGAGCATAAGTTTCCTTCACTTCTGGTAAAAGAATATCTTGGTTTTAATCACTGCTTCCTAAAAATGAGCAGATGTGGGAAACTATTAATACCACCTCTGTTCTGGGATAGACACTGCCACATGCTCACCTTGAAGAGGAAATGAAAATCATAAACAACCATATCTCTCATTATAAGACCATCCTTTCCTCTGGACAGTATAAATAGGATGACTAAAGCCTCTGTGCCCAGTACCTGCAAGGCAAATGGATTGTTTCCATCACACAGTCTTGGTTTCACCACATAGGATGATTGCAATGTACTGCATCCCACTGCCCAAGCAAATTTCATTGCTGTTATTGACCCTCTTCTCAAACAGTTTTGCCACCTCAGTCCTGTTGCTATAGTGAACACACTGGAGCCTTCAATGACCACGGGCCGGAACGTACTGTTATCCCTTCAAGGAGAGCAGAGTGCCTCTAGCAAAGGCTGAACTCATCTTGTTACACATTTGCAAAGCAGGATTCAAGAGGAGTCTTTCTGATTGAGAAAGAAGAGTTTAGATTTATCCTGGACATAGAGGGTTTATCAGACTAGCTTGGCTAATGCACATGAGGTTTCCATAGGCATTGGCTCACAAGGGAATAATGGGCCATGATTCACTCTCAGCAGTTTCCATGGATCACCCCAAACTTTCTACAACACCTAAATGCTTCACAGAGACAGATTTTAGTGCAAATCTGAAGTTGAGGCTTTAAACCCTTACCAGCTGACCTCACAGTAGACCCTCATAGCTCCTCAGGGCTTATTTGCTCAGGAACAGGACCAGTGCACACAAGACCTTTCCTGCCTGACATTTGCTTTCAGCCACAACACTCTCCAGTGAGCAGGAAGGTCTCATGAGGCCGAAGAGGTTTACAGCTCAGGAGTAGGACTGGGTGCCTTCTGAGTCATCCCCTCAGTTGACTGTGTTCTGCCCATGTAACCTTCATGCAGCCTCAAGAAGACCTGCTCAGACCATCATCTCAACACAGATTGCAGTTCTGGAGTCACCACAGATGGAGTCATCACAGATTACCAGTGCCTGGATGAGCATGCAGATCTGATGCTTAGGGACGTGGAACAGTGGTGGACCTGGTTGGACTCAAAGGTCTTCTATGTCTTTTCCAACCTCAATGATTCTGTGATTCTACGCTGGCAGGCTACAGCAGCTTTTGGGCAGCCCTGACCCAAAACCCACAGTGCTGTGCCATAGTGTGAGACAAAAATATCAGGGACATGATCCATCTGTAGAGCCCAAGTCCTGCTCTGATCTGGTCTTTCTTGTGTTTAGAGCACTCTGCATGGGCAGAGTGACTTCATTCCTGTTTCTACACACCGCACAGATACACTCAGAGTCACTAAACAAGGTCTAATCGAGGAGAGGAGGGCAGAAATTTTCTTTCTGGTATCCTTTCATCTCTTCAGGCTCTGGTTTCTTTTCAGTCAAATGGGGTATGAATCATCTTTCGATCTTCCACTGGAGGACTGCAAAGGATTCATGAGGCAGCATGTGTAGGACATGTCAAAGCTTTCAGCAGAAACTCCTTCCCACAGATCCCATAGAGCTGCACCTCCTGCTCTACAGACAATGAAGGGAAGCTGCTTTGCTCTGCAGAAACAGAGACATCAGGCCCCCAGCATGAGGTGGCATTGGAAATCCTTATCCTGAGCTAGCTCAGCCAGCTTTTCCTGGAGGAGAATATGAGCTCCACTCAGTTAAATAACTCCTGCTACCGTATGCTTCAGAGATTACAAAGCCCCCACTACCAGACTCCCCTCTCCTCAGATCCTGTGTTGCTGGGGGCCCCTCCAGTGTTTCATTAAGTTTCCTTTATTAAGGCTTCATGTACAATGAGGGACTTTGTGGTGAAGTAACAGAGGGCAGCCAGTTTGTGTGGGACTCTTTGTCTCAGGTTTTGTAAGAGCTGGTATTGTGAAAGCATTTGACATGCCCACCAACACAAATACAAAGACAATTTAATGACTTACTATTCTTAACTGTGGATGTAGAGAGGGAAAATAAAGAAGAAAGTGCCTGGATGAACTGCTACCAGAGGACTCAGGTGAGAATTTATTGTAGTACCCCCCAAGACTGCCAATTGCCCATAGCAATGTATTCTGTAGGAAAACAGCCTCCACCACAGAGGTGATTAAAGGTCCAGAGATGAAGGCAGAAGAGTGGTTGAATGAGTTAGAGTGGGAATAACAACTCCAGGTGGGCTTAAATCCACACAAGAAGCTTTTAGGGAAATTCTGTAACACATGAGAGCAGGTCATGGAGGGCTAGAGATTTTGTTGCTCCATCAGTGAATGCTCAGTTTTCAAAAAGTATTAAGCAACTGCCAGTAAAATGTAGGTCTTTTCCAACTGTACAAAGTTGGGCAACACAAGACCACTACTGATTTTGAAAACACTAGAGGAGCCAAAAGTTGTAAATTCAGCTCTTGACTTTGGCTATGCCCTGACTGTAGTGGAAATTCACGGCTCAAGGTGGGAAACATGGGTTATAATTTGGAAAAACCACTTTGGTGCTCAGAATCCATTCTTCCAGCCCTAAAACCTGTAGTCCTGCAGGTTTCTGAGCACTGTGGTGGCCTCCCAGAAGCAAAGCAGCAGTCAGAGTAGAATTGTCTCATAGCATGCAAAAAACAGCACAGTCTTATTCTAAGGTAGCTCTTGTGCTGCTGATGATTTTCATGGGATAGGAGGTGGTGGTACATGGAGATTCCCAGGAAAACAAAGATGACTCTCTGTGGTTGGTAGGTGTGAAATGCTATTTACTTGCCTAAAAGAAAGTATGAACTGTATTGGATGAGGCAAAGGAAAAAAATAATTGTTTAATGCCTACTTCCCCTCCTTCCACCAAAAAAAAAAAAAGTGCTCTCAGTGACTTCATACCTGGGAAGGGAAAAAACTTTAAAACAATCTTCCCGGGAGGTCCTGATGAAACAGGGCTGTCAGAAACGGCAACCAGTTGCCCTTCTGATTTGAAACCCAGCTAATTAGCTCCGAAGTATGGTGCTTCAGATCTGAACAGCACATGAAGCTGCTGAGTTTGATATTTCCAGGCCTGTCAGCCCATGCATTAAAAAAGAAATGAGGGAGGGAGCAGCAGGCTTAATGAGGCGCCCTGGGGCAATTTGGCAGAGCTGGAAAAGAGAATGCCTTGGTGGCAAAGCCTTCCTCATACTGCTTCCTGATGGGAGCCTGGGGTACAGAGTGGTGCTAAAGGAGGAGTAATTCCTCTTCCCAGGGCCCCTACAAGGATTCACAAAGGCTGAGACCAGAAGGCAACACCAATAAGGAGGGGAAATTGTGCTTGGGAGGAGCACAACTGCAGAGCCAGGGTACTGTCTTGTAGCAGCAGCCTCTTCCTGGCATCCTAGGGCTTTGAGCTCCAAGAGGATGCGATGTCATAGTCTTCTGGGGAGGCAAAGTCATGCATAGATGTTGTTCCTACTTCTTGTGCTAGGCTTGGGATAGCATCAACTCCATTTGGAGGCCCTTCTCTGAAGATACTTGGATGTGGTAACAGCCCTGGAGCAAACCCCTGGACGAAGCCACATATTATGTTAAAAAGTGCCTGAAAACAGGACAAGACCTGCATTAAGAGGTGTCAATACCCTTAGCAGGCTGTCTCCTGTAAAGCTGGCAGGGCACAGTTACCACTGAGTGAACTTTAGGCAAGTTCATGAGGACATCCCACATCCAGGTGCAGGACATCTACCCACGGAGAGAGAAGTGAGGGAGTGAGTTTTTCTAAGATACAAATGAGAACGAGACTAGAAATCAGGCACCTAAATCCTATTTGAAGTTCGGTTTTCTCCAGAACAGAGTTTATCACATCTGGAATAGAATCGCTCTTCATAAAGACTATTGCAATGGCATCACTGAACCTCAGAGGTTGTTATTCAAGCTCAGATAATGGCTTAGCAGTTGCCAAATGCAATTTGTTCAGCTAAGGTCCCAGGACTTATATAGAGGTTCTCCAGATGTTTCACCACTAAAGTGATGTCACTGCAGCAACACGTACCAGTTTCCTAAGTGGGTCAGGAAGCTACTGCTGTCTTTAATCACTCAGGTTTTGAGAGCTATAGCATCGTGTAGTCTACTGAGGGCTCCAACCCTTCCTAGAATGCAGAAGAGCCTGGGAGAGCTCCATGCTGCTGTATAGACACACTGCCTGTATCCAAGGCAGGCATAGGAAAGCATTCCTAAGTGTGTCCAAACCGCAATTCAGTTCAAACTGGGCCAGTGTTACAGGTGACATCCTCCTTGATCTCTTATGTATGAGATCTTTTACAGGGCTGTTTCCTATTTCAAACATCCCTAATTTTTTGCAAGGGATCGTGCTGCCAGGCATAGGAGAAATGCCCCCTTTGGGACCATGTCTCACCATAGGCTGTCTTTTTTGCCCCTCAGCCCTGGAGGAAGAGATAAAATGGGAAGAGGAGAGGGTGTTAGTTGTGACAGTCCCTACAGCAGGACCCATCAAGGAGTGATTTTCACTTCAATGCCTCACTGGAGAAATCTCGGCTCAAAGAAAGGGCTTAGCCAAAAGAAACTAGAAGACAATATTATTCAGGTAATCTAACGTTATGCTTCAGAGAGCACAAGAAATTTACATGGGAGGGTGAGAAAGCCATTTTTCACACGGTTGAGGATATTGAACAGCTCACCGGCTGCATCCTGGGAAGAGTCTCATCTTCCCAATGAGCAGTTGCTGTCTGAGAAGACAGGATTAACTGGAACAATGGTTTGACTGGACCACTGGACTGTAAGAATTGGCTTTGTCTGAGTATCCATTCTCTTCCCTTGCCTTCCCCTTGAAAACACATAACAAGCCTGATCACAGCTCTCTGTCCCACCAAACTGAGAGGTGTGTTGCTGCTTGCATTAAAAGATAGGGCACATGCAAACAGATGTCAGAAGTGCTGGACCTTGCTTCATCCGGGTGTTTGCACTGCTGTGAAAAAGTCATGACACAGCTACTGAGCTAGATAACAGACAGAATCACAGAACAGTTTAGCCTGGAAGGGATCTTAAAGATCATCTAATTCCAACTCCATTGCCACAGACAGGGATGCAGCTCAAAAAGAAATGAAGGGCACCCATAGTGTTAGTACTTCAGGATAAACTCAGACTGCCATGTTGGGGAGCAGGCTTTTTATTAACAAAAATACTATGCTTCAGATTTTACAGTGCTTCTGGTACAGCCATATTCCTTTGGTCAGCAATGGTCTTTCACTGCTCTGCTTTGGCTTTTGCTGTGGAGCAACTCCTAGACATCAGGACAGGAAAACATTTAAAATCCCTTGATTTCAATCCTATACAGTGAGTTTGCATTTTCCTTTAAGCTGTTTTTCTTTCTCTGCCACAAATTCTACCTTAAAACAGTTTCAGGGTGTCCTATCCACCCCCATTATCTGTTGTTTAGCATGTCCTGCTCACTTCCCATCTTGCTCCTTCTAGAAGCAATAATCTATGTATGCAGTACTGGTGTAGGATAAATATTGCCTGAAAGACTTCAAGGCTAAGCGTAAGCAAGATTTGTAGGGAGGGAACATAACTTTTCTTAAGTTAACTGCTTTAGCTTGAATAAAACAGGATTTCCCAGGCACATCAAACATTTGACCTGATGCAAACCCAGTCACCAGCACCACATTGCAGTGACAAACACTGACCTACTCCAGGGCATGTAAACAAGAAAGATATGGAACAACACATGTAAAAGTCACAGATTTTAAGAGCTAGGTAGATCAGAGACAATCTCCAGTTCACAAGTACTTTCAGTGGGATTCGGATGTCACTGCCCTCTCAATACTCTCTATTCCCATATTTCTCAATGCAATCCTGGTATAAATGAAGCCACTCACACAGCATGGAAGAAGCCCTGACCCCAGGGTCTTGACTGAGGAGGTTGTTTTATAAAGTCATGCTATGCTGAAACTACATTGGGAATATGTGAGGAAGAAAAGGAAGGGTGGAATTGTCTACAGCTCCTGCTACAAACTGAGACTATATGCCCAATGCACCCAAGGATGTCAGAAATGTTTTCACATTGCCCAGAAAAAGAAGGAACATTTGGAAGGAAAAGGAGAAAGGAAGAAGGGCTAGTGGACCCAGGGCATCTTCCACATTGCTTGCAGAAACTCGTCCTGAGGTCTGTCTGAGAACACAGGAACAGGAGGAATTACAACCCAGGAGTACCGATATAGACCCATTTTTTATATTTCTCCAAAACTAAGCAGTAGGCTGAAAACTGAATCTTCAAGGCAGGGCTGTTGCATGTTCCTGATCCAGAAATCCCACATCTGATCTGTTCTCCTAGTAAAGACGTGGAGCTTCAGTGGTTTCCTTGGCTCTATTATTCTTTACCTGTTCTGTGCTGGGCTGTGGTGGGACAAGTCCTGACTTCACAGGACTTGTCATTTGGCTTAAACATTTGCAAACTTCTCCTTCTATCACTCTGTTTATGGATAACCTATGAATATCCAAAGTATCGCCTAAACCTTGTTACCTCTACAGCCACTGGCCCCGAAGTAACCCTATCCAAGCAGGCTAGCTCCCACAACAGCCAAATACCAGGGGCATCTCTGCCTGCTCTTGCTCTCTGCCACTGTTTTTCTACATGCTTTTGCATGATGGGCACATCTTGGACACCAGACTCCATTCAGCAATGGATTAGCAGCAATTAAGCAATGCTCATTGACTCAGTCCTAACTGGACCTCCCCTGAACTGAACGGGAGCCACACTGGATCTTGCCTCTTTCCATTTCTGGGGCTAATTATTACCAGCTAAACAGCACTAGGCTTTCCCTTTTTCTCTTCGCCATGCTTGTTAGCATTGTTTCTTCCAGCAGCTTTTCATTTCAATGGAAGCAATTGTGCCTGGCTGACATTTTAATTCTTTCCAGCTGCATCTGAACAAAAATGACACAAATTAAGTGGAAGGGCTTGGGGAAGAGGGGGAAGGAAGCTCCCAGTCCCCACAGTCTGTCCTTGTCCTACAGCGAGGGTTTTGTGCTCAATGCAGCAGATGCTAAGAAGGTGTCACGGTGAGAGGTTTTGATGCCAAACCGACAGTACGGTCCAGTCCCAGGGATGCTGTGTTGCACCAGCATCTCTCTTGACCTGTTTGCCTGAGAATCATGGTGGGGAAACTTAGAGGTGAAAGATTTTCAAGGTCTCCAAGCAGAGCGGTGGCACATATTTGCCTTTACCTAGAGAAAGATACCTTGATTTAGGGACCCCTTCACTAAGTGAGGTTGAGTGAGCTCCTGCCCACTCTATGAAAGGTCTGCAGCTGAAATATGCTGGTTAAAGAGAGGTTTAAGAGAACAGACTAGCAAGTTGCAGATTTCTTTAGCAATACATAGAAATCTCAGCCATGAACAAAGACCTCTCTGGGTAAGATATTGCATAAATACAGAATAAAAAGTCTGCCTATGCCCCTCAATATTTTAAGGAGACTAAAGAGAAGCATTAAAACGAGTGTACTTAAATATTGCTTTCGCAGGTCTTAGGACCTGCCCATGTAGCTTGTTTCGGAATCTAAGACCTTTAGCCTAAGCTAGAACAAAAAGAGTCGTCAAGACAAATTAAATGCAAAAAGTCTCTAGCAGCTAGTATGAAACACAGGGAACAGGATCAGAGTGGTTCAGCTAAAACACAGGGCAACACAATTAGACTGATGCTGGATTAAGCCTGCCTTGAAACGAGAAGAAACTGGAGATGTTTGCTTGCCACATTTGTGTTACTAAAGCCTCATATTGGTCAGCAGGGGTGGAAAAGGCATTTCAGTGGTTCCTCATTCTAGCGCCAGGCTCATGGTCACACCTCAGCTCCCAGTTTTCAGGTAATAGAAGCCTTGCCTCCTTGCTTGCTGCTTGAATGCATCCGCATCACATTTACCCTTTTTTTTCACTTAGGAAGAATACACTTTGACTCAGCTACTTTCTTTGTGGGCACTTGGACAGATTTGCCAGGGTCCTGTACTGCCTACTATTCATATTCTTTGATTTCCATTCACATCAAGCATTTTAAAGCCCAGCTCCTGCCCGAGGGCAGAGTTTTGTACTGTGGCCTGAAGGTGCAGTTCTGGTTGTCACCAGAACTAGCATGAGGCTACCTGGCTTAGACTCTGGTAGCACTGTAACCACATCAACTACATGGTATAATGTCCACAAGAGCTTCTCATTTTGGCACACAACAAGAGACAGGGGCTGATGCAGGAGGTGTAAGGACCTGGAGATCAGGGGGAGTGCAAGGGCTCACAGAGAAATCTGATACAAGAGATGAAGAAAGTAGCTGGAAAAGAAGTGACAGACACAAACACAGTCCCCAGGGATCTGATTATCATTACCCAAAATGCCTGTGATTTCTCTGCCCTGGCTTCTAAAACAGTAACACCATTGGTTCTGGAGAGCCTATCCCAACATTTAATACCAGACCTAAGTGCCTACATGGGGAACTGAACTTCTCAGTATCCTGTTACAGCCTGGGTCATCTCAGAGCCACTCCTGAAAGGTGATTTGGAGTGTCAAATCAGTTTCTGGAGGCACCTGTTGCTCTCAATTAACTAAAGAATCATAGAATCAGAATAATTTACTTTGGAAAAGACCTCTGAGATCATCAAGTCAAACCATTAATCTAACACTGCCAAGCCTACCACTAAACTGTGTCCCTAAGCACCACATTTACACTACTTTTAAATATTTCCAGAAAGAGTCAAGCACCTTTGAGGTTCCAACCCACACGCCTCAGGAATTTGAGCTGCTTTTAGTGGCAGAAAAAATAGCCCAAGGAAGACCATGCCTGTGAAGGAGAAATGAAGATATGTTTTCCAAAAAGTCTCAGAGCTAAATTTTTCAGCCTCATATAGTAATGTGAAGAGCAGATTCCTGCTTACAAAAAAAGCCACACCTCTGTGCCTTTCTTCCCCACAAGCCATGGTGTACAAGGCCTATTTTTCTAGCTGATAAGAGCTTCTTTCAGATGGTGAAATTGGTGGCTCTAACATCAAGAACAAAATGTGATCCTGGCAGGTTTTCAAAGTACCAAAGCACCTGAGGAAATGTCATTGGGATGTGCTCAACTGAGAAACAAGGAGCAAAAGCAGGGAAGACTTGTTGTTTTCAGCTTTTGCCACAATTTGCTTTTTCTTTAAAAGCATATTTGAACAGCTCTTAGCAGGAGTTATGGATGCTTCCAGGATTTCAATCCATGCAGATCTAAAATATTTGCAATCAAAATTGAGCTCCAGTGCACTTGTTTATTTACTGCAATAGTCTACATCTCCGTATATCCCCATGACTCCAACTTTGAAAGGAAGAGGCACAGAAAGGAGCAGAGGGTGATAAAGATAATAAGCATTTCCTGATTTATAAAGGGCTGTTTGTTCATGCTTTTTTTTTTTTTTACTTGCAGAAAGGATCTCTGTCCAGTAAGTCAAATTCCTTGAGGGATTTAAAGGAACGTGACACTATCCCTCTCTTATTTCACTTAGATGTCTTGCACCTACTGCTGTGTTTTCTTGATAGATTTTATTTGCAGCAACATCAGCCTAAACAGTTGCCTCCCAGTCCTTGTCCCTTACTCCCTCCCAAGTGTTTGTTCCTGCATTATCATGGTGTAATAGCACAAAACTGTGGCTGAAGAGGGTAGGCTAAAAAGAATTAGGGAAGCAAATGATTACTCAAAAAAAATCTGTCTTGGCTCTGTTGCTTTGTTGGATCTGTTCCCCAAACCAGCACTCAGCAGAGCAGCTGTGCTGGCAGGGAAAAAGGGATGGTGTGTAGCAGCCTGACAACAGGATTGAGAGGCGGCAGAGGGAGGGAGAGCAGAAAAGCCATCAAAGACAACATACCTTGAAGATAAAGACTCAATTAGTGTCTTTTTGTGCCACTGTTCCATGAGAAAAAGATGGTAAATCACAGGTCCTTCATCTTCCCAGCACACGTAGCAAAGTCTGGAGCACTTTCAGTACCAATGGGGAACCCTCCCCACCTTAGGGACTCAGCAGGAGAGGAGGGAGGACCAGAGTGCCTTGAATTCTACACAAGAACATTTGAAAAGACTCACCTTGAGACCTGTGCACTTTTAAGCCACACCTGGGCATTTCCAAGCCCTGGCTTTAAGGAAGATTTTGCAATAGTGCATATGGAAAGGAAAATAGAGTGAGCACTGTGAGCCTCTGAAAATATTTCCAAGCTCCTAAAGTCAGTATCTTGGCTACTCAAAAATTTTGGTAAAGTGGAAATAAACGGATAGAGCTGCAGTGGAGAAGGGTCTCAAGCTGGTATCAAGTCCTGTGAAGGGCACCAAAGGAGCAGGGGATGGGACAGAATGAAAAATAATGGCACACAACAAGCACATGGGCAGTTCTGATTTAGGTCCTAAGATGAATGAGGCAGTGGTGGAGCTATTTGAGGAGAGGAAGGACTTTCTTTCCGTTTATCTTTTGGTGAAGAGCAGGAAAAGGCTGGAGGGGGAAGGAAGTGCAGCTTTGCAGAATGCTAATGAGGTGGAGGTGATGCTGCTTGATATAGAGCTGAACGTGCTTAAGGGACCCTCCAGGGATGATTGCTCAAAATGACTTTCAGAAAATGCCACTGAGACACTCTTGGCTCTGCACAGAGTACACAGCACAATGCATCTTCACACAGGGAGATTGGCACATGGATGATGGATGTTAACAGTAAAGGAATTCTCTTTAAGGGGAAAAGGGTAATTAACTTTGGAAACAAGGATTGAGGCTGAATGTACATAGGAAAGTTGTGTGTAGAGCTGGATTCTAAAAGAGATTGGTGAGATGGGTGTGCAACACTCATGGTTATGTCTCCCCATTGAGTGTGAGCTGGGAGTGGTTGACTGTTCCAAGACCTGCCATGTGATGCAGATTTTACACTCGTTTTAGAAAATCCCCAAACTCCCATTTCTGACCCCAGTAACAAAATGTGGATGGGCAGAGGTGGGTGGGCAGTGTTAGTCCTTAACTTCAAGTTCAAGTCCTAAAGCTACAAATTACACAAAGGGAAGGGAGTCCTAGTATAGCAGAGGAGAAACTGCCGTGCATCTGTTAGAGGAACCATGTCTGTGCCTTCTGGTTTGACAGTGTGTTTTACAATTAATACCTCCCTAATTAAAACACACAAATACAGAGGAAATCAAAATACACAATGCCCTTCTATTTTGCCAGAAGCTCACTCAGACAAGCTAGTTGTCTAGTGGGTGCCCCAAGCTATCTTGTATATTTAGGCATAGCTAAAGGTACCAGCACAGTGTTTGTGCCTGTGTTAGGAGGAAAGAAACCTCCTTCAGCCTTTACCACACCTTATCAACAGCTGTAATTTGTTTTTGAGACTTTGCTCTAGCTGCAGCACCACCCCTATTGCAAACCCAAACCATTTTCCTTCCAAGTCCAGTTTGTGACGCTAAGCAACAGCAGAATCCACACACTTACTGGGAGGTCCTTCACAAAACACAAGCACTCATCCAATAAGTAAGAATAACCTAGTGTCTTTCCCTACCACCTCAGAAAAAGAACTCATTGTTCTCATTAAACCCTAAGGAGCTCGGTTCGCTGTGATGCAATATCATGGGGAAGAGAAAACAAAGGCATACTGGGCAAAAACATACCAAATTTGATTTCAGGGTTCATATTTTAATATCTTCTAAGTCAAAAATGCATTCATTGTTTCTAGCTTTGAGACCAGAATTTTCCTTTTCCTTCTGTTTTCAGCTGAAATTGATTTTGAAGCCAAAACTACAAAGAAGTACTAATGCTGGGCTTTGTTACTGAAAGGTGATTACACCTTTGCTTGGGGGATGCCACTGCCTGTTCAAGATTCCCGCCTGGTTTTGGTAACAGCCCTGACATTTGTGATGGTGGGTGGACATAAGAAGATGCTGCTCCCATCATAACAAGCTACAATTACTGCCTATTATGACAGCCTTATTCAGTACCCCTATTGACAAGCCAGCTCATGTTTCTCCTCTGAACTGCCCTCTGAAGGGGTCTCTCTCTTTTTCTCTCCACTGGCTATCCCTTAGGTTCCTGTGCTTATGACCTGACCATACAAACTGCCTTGAGGTAGACAGCAGGAAGGTGCCTAGAAAAGGTTTCCTATTTCTGTACCTACAGGTCTTGGAAGCAATTGTTTGGTTAATGCACCTGGAGATTTCTCCTTGTTTTCTGCAACGTCTATCAGCTATTTGAACAGACGTCAGGGTATGATTCATATCACCTAAGTTTACACATTTAAAAAAAGATCAGCATTTAGTATAAGTATTCTTTCTATAGGTAAGGGAATGAGATGTCCAGAGGGTCATACAGCCAATCCACTTGGAACACACACGTCAGGGTAATTTGAATCAATCTGCACAGCTGCCTTTCTCTTTCCACCTACTGAAAAACAGCCTCAGACACTTTGACTAGTGGCTTCCAAAGACAAAGGTATTTTCTATTCCAGTATTTTACATTTTCACAGATTTTCAGAGAGCCATTACCTTCCAATCTAATTACCTTTTTGAATTATTCTGCACACTAATGTAGATAGGCTTTGTTTTTAATGGTGAGCCAAAAAAAAAAAAAAAAGAAGAAAGACTTTCAGGAAATAGCCGGGGTTTTGACTTAGAGATATGAATAAAATGATAGATATTCATAGTTTGGAACAATGCTGCATCTAAACTTCTGGTTTTGTCGGCTTTCTCTTGTATAGTTCATAATTTGGAAATTATTTGCCTTTGGAGAGAGAGTGAGCAAACTACAGTAAAACCCCAAGGTTATAGTCCTGTATCTTAATTCAATTGACTCTGAAGGCTGAAGCGGTTTATTTCAGACAGGAAAGGGTTCTGGCTCATACACCTCCTTTAGAAATCCCTGACAGGCAGGAAAACCTTGGATTCCAGTGACAAGATATCTCTAAAGCCTTTGACACAAGCCCATCAGAGGAAGCTCTTAAGAAATGTGGCTGAGTTTGAACACCCTGAACTGATTTGCAAAGTGATACCTCTCCTTGCTAGAATATAAAAAAAATTAGTAACAGGACTGCCAGGGGGTCAATGAAGCCAAGGTCTACAGAGCTATCAGCAGAACATCCCAGCAGTGACAGGAAAGCCAAATTCCAAATTCATCTAAGATGGATGAAGTTGGGACTTCTGACTTCAAAGCACAACCCTCCTGTGCCAGCAGGAATTTACTACTATAGGCTCATTCATCTCTGGATGCCCACCCTCAAGGGGATGGAAGCAGAATCCTCCATTAGTTTGGATTATTTTGGGAACTTGGAGTGACTCCAGTGACTCCAATATTACTGGTGTAGAAGAGATGAACCTCTGGTCAGATTCTCACAGTTTCTTGAGAGGATCCACTTACACTACCACAGTGGTGAAAAAATGAGACCTATATCTTTAAGAGATTCCCCATGCAGTGTGACCTCTAAAATCAGCACCACATTCAACCCAAGTTCAACATCACATTCAATGTAAGTTCAACACCAGGGCCACAGTCTCTTCACACCCCTTTTCATGAAGATCCATGCTTTGTACTGTGCAGCAGGGGCAGCTGCACCCTTTTGCTCGCCTCTGGAGCTTTGGTTTGGATCCTCCACCAAGAAGGTTTTAGTCATTCAATTCCTATTCATTTCAGACTTGTGACCAACAGGTCGAGGAAGGTGATTCTCCCCCTCTACTCTGCTCTCATTAAGAACTCATCTGGAGTGCTGTGTGCAGCTCTGGGGTCCTCAGCACAGGAAGGACATAGACCTGTTGAAGTGAGTCCAAAGGTGGCCACAGAGATGCTCAGGGGGCTGGAGCACCTCTGCAACAGAGACATGCTGAGAGAGTTGGGGCTGTTCAGCCTGGAGAACAGAAGGCTCTGGGGATACTTTATTGTGGCCTTTCAGTATTTGAAGGGGGCCTATAAGAAAGATGGGGATAACCTTTTTAGCAGGGAATGCTGTGATAGGACAAGGGGAAATGGTTTTCAACTGAAAGAGCATCAATTTAGATTGAATATCAGAAAGAGTTTTTTTATTATGAGGGTGCTGAGGCATTAGAACAGGTTGCCCAGAAAAGTTGTACTAACCCCATCCCTGGCAGTGTTCAAGGCCGGGTTGTATGGGGCTTTGATCAATCTGATCAAGTTAAAGATGTCCCTGCTCACTGTAGAGAAGCTGGACTAGATAACTTTAAAAGTCTCTTTGAAGCCAAACTGTCCTATGATTCTGTGATTCTGAACTGTGAATATTTCTCAGTTTCTAAGTTCCTGGAAACTGTCTGAGACCTTCCATCTTCACACTACCCAAGATCAAACCAACAGACTCCAAATCTGCAAAATAACCCAAATACTTAATTTTTAGCTAAACAGTAAGCTTTTCCAGGCACATCTCTGCCCAGCATCTACCCTCTGGTGATAAGCAGGCATACCACGAAGAGCAAAGGCTCACCATGCCCTTGAAAGAGGGAAAGAATGAGGACCACACACATCTTCCACTGAACTTTACAGAATCCAGGTATGAAAGGGACAGAGCAGGGGGCACTGGGCTCTCTATGTGGCCAGTGCTGAATGGATGGAGCTGGCAAAGCCAGATTTCACAGGGCAGGCACTTGCTAGCAGCAGCTACTTTTGTTTATCAAGTTCCTTATAACTGTGTGAATTAGAGACTGGATCATTAGCTTCACAATGAACCAGAATGCTGATTTATTTAATGAATGTAAATGGTCTTTCGTTAGCTAATTAAATTAGGGAAATGAGAACTGTTGGCAATAAAATGGATAGCAAGGAGTGAAAAATCTTCTCTACCCCAGTGACAGCTGTAATATAGGTCTTTCCATGGCCAAGCCCCTCTGTAAAAGCTTCAAACCAAGTTTCTGTCCTTGAGGACAGCCCTTTACTGCAATATCTGTGGCCAGCCAGGGCTTACTGGAGGTCTGTAAAGGTTCTGAACCATGACAGTGATGCACTGTACTTCACTTTCTAGTTACACCTGTGTGCACTCAGACTAAACTGAGGTGGTCACCTTGAGTTTGTATCAGTGTAAATACAACAATTTGCAAAATTAGTGCAGTGAGCTATTTACAATCTTTTTCACTTTTATCTACCATGAGTCAGTTCCTCAGTGCTTTGGAAATTCCCTGGGTTGAAAACTCTGCTGTTCCAAACCACTTGCTTATGTAAACAATCCATGGTCTTACTGCAGTCAAGTCCAGAATCCAGTAAGTGCTTAAGCCAGAGAAAAAAACATTATCCTCACAAAAAGACTCATGAAGGTGGTCCCCAGCCATGCATTTCAGGACTGCAAAAGACCTGGTACCATAGAAAGAATGGATTCTGTGTCTGTTGTAGCAGCTCTCATGCTTTAGGACATTACTGTGAAGGACCTTGAGGTGTCAAAGACACCAAAACCTCTCTCATAAACAATATCTGATGAAATTTCACCTTTGCAATGCTGAATGCCCAGTTAACTCCTTATTTCATAGACATTGCTCGCCTCTGGAACCCCTTCTCCCACCTAACACAGGTGCAGCAACAAGAGACTCCTTTAGGTATCATGAGGGCCAAATGCTGGGCAACAAATCTTAGCCATTCCCTTCAGATGAGGCATGGATATGTTTAAGATAATAGACCTCACAAAGGAATGGCATTTTTTTCCTGCCAAAGGCCATAACTAAAAGCCAAAGTGCTTTTTGACAGGTTTATAATCCATCCATATATTGCCATCCATGTAGGTCATACATTAGTTAAGCCATATATTACCCAAAACTCCTCTTAATATGCAACTTAGAGACTTTTAACAGCCTTTTCGTAGACTATTAGAAAGTAAAGCAATAACAGAAATAGCACAAACAACTGTCTATCCAGAGCACCTACAAACAGATTGTTATTCTTAGGAAATAAATCAAATATAAGACTTCAAGCTTCAGGGAAATAGCTTCCATCAATTAAACCATGTAAATGACCAAAGTCTTAAAATCAAATTAAGCCAGCCTAAATAACTCATCACAAAACTCTACTCCTTGCCCAGAGGTTATGGAGAAAGTTGCTACATCTGTAAGTGTTATAAATAGGAATAAGTCTGTAAAGATTTAGATCTATGCCTGAATTTTGGGGGCTATATATCTACATGGGAGGCAGTAACTGGAAAGCAGAGATGATTAATATACTTGATTAATTGCGCTATCAGAAGACAGGCAGTGCAATTACAAAGTCTTTCAGACATGCATGATCTTACACTCCATCACCAATTGAATAAAACAAACACAAACAGAATTAATCAAATGAAATTGTAACACCAAATTTAAGTAAATGCATGCAAAATGTCAAAGACACCTTCATTCTGGATCATCCACAATATCAGCAAGAGAAATATAAAATTAAAAACGTGAAAGAGGTAAATGATGCATTCCTTTCAAAATGAAAGGAATCTCCCAGCGCAGCCTCTTGTGGCTCCTTCAGTCTGCAGCCTGGCTGTGTGGAGGGAATACAAAGTGGATAAAAACACTTTCAGGACAGGATGCAAAGTGCTTGTTAGCACTGGCACTGGCCATGAGTAATCAGGACTTCATCTCTTCCCAAAGCCACCTTCTCAAGGGCCTCTGGGCTGTGGTTGACCTCATTCAATAAGCCAACTCTGCGATTTATTGGTGTTTAAAATAGGGTCCTTCCCTTCCTTCTCCCATATCCTTCATCTCCCTTGCTTCTCACAGAGAGAGGAGGACTTCTCTTAGCAGACACCACGTTCCCTCAGCTTTGTTTTTGTTGGTGAAGCAGATGTAACTACTCTCTCTCCACCTCCTCCCCATCCAAATGGACTTTCCCCAACTGTCCATGTAGTACTACTTTGAGTCATTTGCATGTGACAGGCTGGAGGTCTTATGCTAAACCTGTGAATTTATCCAAGTCAAAAATAACTTTGCTAAAGGAGGGGGGGAAAAAAAGGATTTTTTTAAAAGGTATCAGAGGGTGTGAGGCAGCTCATGGAAAGGAACAGAATCCAGGGGCAAGTTGAGATCTGCTGAAGCCAGTTTGGGCTCCATAGTATGTGCCTTTGACGCCACAGTTCAGTCAAAGGAATGAGAGTAGGGGGTTACATGTGGGTTAGGGGCTTCTCATCCCCTCTGTACACCATCTCCACATAATCTCTGGAGAGGCCACGCCAAAATAGAGAACAAAGCCAAAACCTTTTAGTTATGTGAAGAACATCTTCACAAGAAGACAAGAGAGTGCTTGTTGGTGAGAAAAAGTAGCACAATGAATTGGTGACTTGATGGGAATTGCTGCTTCCTTCCTTAGCAGAATCTTGGGGTGCCTTTTTCTGCCCCAGTGCACAGCCTTTTGGTCTTTATTAATCCATGATACCTTTCCTCCACCTCTCTTCACTGGATGCAGACCATAACCCTGCAAATACTATGCTTTCCAAGAACATTATAACATTTTTAAATTTATTTTTTTAGCCCCTAGGGTTTATTCAGGTGATTGATGTCCTTATTCTATCATGTGGTCATGAGCAGTAGCAGCAGCTCTCATCTGAGTTCTGGTACTTTTTTTGTGTATATTATTTTTTCACAGCAGGAGTTGAGTGTCAGTTCACAACCCTAATTTGAAATGAGAGAGAGAAAGCGAGAAAGAGCTCCTCAAATGTTCCACTTTCCCTGAGAGTCCATTTCCAAAGGAATATCTCCACTGTCAGTACAACCTGGTAGCTTTCCCAGCACAAGGAGTTGTTTACTGCAAGCTTGTGCAGCATGTTGAATTTCCACTTGGAAACCAATTCAGCCCTACTGTGAAGCCTAGAAGCCACAGAAATGGACCCAGGAGCCCCAAAGTGATCATCAGAGTAATTTGATGCAGCAAGGACAGAGATCATACAATCACAGGATGGTTTGGGTTGGAAGCGACCTTAAAGACCATCTAGTTCCAACCCCACTGCCATGTACCGGGACATCTTCCACTAGACCAGATTGCTTAAAACCCCATCCAATCTAGTCTTGAACACTTCCAGGGATGGGGCAGCCACAGAGTGGTGCAACATCCTTGAAGTACAGGGTATTCAGAGTGGGACCAAATCACAACAGCTGATTTCCCCTCTCCTTTGAGAAGCATAAGACCCAGAAGGCACCCCAAGAGGATGCCAACCTGAAAATCCTTGCAGGTCACTTATATTTATTTCCATGTTTTCATGTTCTGTAAGTTCTGAGATGAAACCCAGAGTGCAGGTATGGATTCTAGTGCAATATACTTTTCAGGATAAAACATGGAATTTGGGGATTTGGAGCAATTGATACCTGTGAAAATTAACAGTTGCTGCTAAATGTTATGAGTGTAACTCAGGACAAGCTATAAATTCCCTTGGTGTTGATTGATCTGTGTGTGTTTATGCAAAAAAAAAAAAAGGTCAGCAGGAAGGAATGCAGGAGTTGCTGGTTGGAGTCAGCCCACGGTGTTTAAGGTGAAAGGGACATATTCAGATCTGCCGTTCCAGCACCAGTCTTGCTGTCATGTGGCTGGTTCCTCTCCAGACACATACGATACCCCTCAAGTTAACTGCTGGTATCCAGGCTGGATGCAGGACATTGTGCTCTAGAGGTCTCAGTGGATTTGATGTAGAGTGGTAGATGCAGCTCCTTGGACAGCAGCATGCCCAGTGCACTTGAAAATCTTTGATCCTTTTTCCAGCATATCTGCCAAGATCCTAGAAAGCCTGACATGTCAGCACTAGCCAAGCATTTCCATTATCACCAACAACTTTCTTGACAACCTTTTCTACTGAGAGAAGGTCAAGAATCATAGAATCAATTAGGTTGGAAAAGATCTCTAAGATCGAGTCCAACCTAAGATTGCCAAGCCCACCAGTAAACTATGTCCCTTAATCACAACCTCTACATGATTTTTGAATACTTCCAGTGATGGGATTCCATCACTTCTCTCAGCAGAATGCTACAGCTGCTCTGCGGACCTCTGGGAGATAGGGACACAACATGCCTTATCCAGTAAGCCTGTGCTTTTAAGACCATATGGCCTACAGCAGTATCCTTGGACAACCACACTGTATCACAGTAGAGGAAGCCTTTCACCAGCATAGCTGGCATTCATGAAATTCCTTAAATGTTTTGAAATGCCTTAGATATTTGTGTATTGCTCCCTGGCCTTGTTCAGCCACCTAGTGAATAGGAAGAGGGGCTCCTGTTGATATCTGGGCTTGATCTGAAAGGATATTGCAGTAATAATCATCTAGAGCATTGGCCCGAAATATTATGCTGAGCCAAGTAAGTTGGGACTTTTACCATCCTGCAACCATTCAGGCTGAATCAGCCTATTTCCCTGGCCATAGTGTTTTATCACATGCCATGCAGGGACTCTTCGCGTCATCCCCTTTTCCCTTTTCACCAGCTGGATATAAAAGCAATCCAAGTCAAAGAACTCTGGGACATCAAAAAGAATGGGAAATTTTCTGAATATGGGAAATAGATGTATCGAAAGGAGGTTGGCTGAGTTAAATATTGTGCATGATGTGATGGTACAAGTGAGGCTGAGGAAAAGGAAGGGAAATAAGAGCCATTCATATGAAAGGAAAGTGCTCACTGACAGCAGGAATATGTCAAAGGAACTCTCTGTTTAAAGGCATGAAGAGGCTGTGCAATTATAAGACCTCTTATTACTAAAGAAGATAATTTGGTTTATTTTCTATTTGTTTTGTTGTCAGTGTTGGTTTTAATCAACACTAAAAAAGTGAGGAGGGGGTTTAGCAGGAAAAAGAAGGTTTTCTGCTGATTTTTTTTCTGGAGCTGGGCAATGCTTTGTTGTGCTCAGTTTTTCCCATGAGCCCAGGCTTCTCTCTACAGGAATATCGTACTTCCTGAGCTCCCACCATTCCCATAATATTCTCATAGTCACATTCTTCTTTCCATGTTTTTAATCACTGACTCAGAGGGTAGCAATCAGTGGTAGGGAGGGTCACATGTTTATAGGCTTCAGTCCAAGTTTCCAGATAACGACTTGAACAGAGGTAGAACAGTTAGGGAAGGTTCCTTGAAGAATGATGCTGGAACAGCAAAAACATTTGCTGCAAAATCAAAGGTGGGAGACTCAAGTTGAAATACAGACTGGTAAATGCCATTGAGCAGGCACTTAGCTGTGAAGCAAGGGAGCCAAAAGTGGTATGTTGCCCATCCAGCATCTCCATATGCACTTGACTACCACTTTTTCTTAAGGACATATCCTTGGAAACTGTATTTAAGAAAGACATTTGATTGCACGAGCAGGGTCTGATGATCTGATAGGGATGGGTGCACTGACATGAAGGTAGGGATAGAAATGGCAAAGTAATCAATTGTTGGAACATATGAACTTTTTCTTTGGGAAATTAAAAGTTGGTATTTTTTCTGAAAATCTTCTTAGGTTAATTACAATTTACTGGGCTCAGTTCATAAATAAGGCAGGATATACCACTGCCTAATAAATTGCTCTGAGATGAACAGAGCTGGAACAGGCAGCTCAGGGCAGTGGTAGAGTCACCATCACTGGAAGGATTTAAAAGACATGTAGCTGTGACATTCGGGGACATGGTTTAGCGGTGGGTTTGGCAGTGTTGGGTTAACAGTTAGACTCCATGATCATAGAGGTATTTTCCTTAATGATTCTGTGTTTCTATGAAAATGTGGGAAACCAGGGTCTCATTTGCTTTCATTTCCCTGGTGTTTCACATTAAAGAACCAGGGAAGCGTCCGATCTCACTCACCCAAAGGATGATAACTGCTGGAGGATGGAAATGAATCTAGATGATTATGAATGAAGGTGATAATTAGTATAAAAGGGGCACCACTGTCAGTTCCTTCTTACAGGTAGTACAGGATACAGGTTGGCTCTTTTTTTTTTGAGAGAGAGAGAAAAGGCAGGTCAAGTAAAATTCTCAACCCTTCTACATAAATTTCATCTGACCATGCCTAACAGCCTTTGGGGTTAAAACCTAATACAGCTCCAACTTTCTTCCCACTGTATTTGCAACAAGTAACTCTCTCATATGTGCCTACTCTGAGCCAGCACAATTCACAGTCAGTCAGGGTTTGATTTTGCAAATACTCCTCTAACCAGAGCTTTCACACACAATGAATCCTTTGACCTCACTGAGCTTGATGACGTGTGTCCCGGCAATTTTTGATGCCTCAGCCCCTGACCTGCCAAAAGCATGGAAAAGCAAATGCTGCCCTCAAGGGCATTTCTACATAGGAAGCCCAAGGGATCTTGAACACTACAAGAGGGCCACAATTTTAACACCGTGAATAAAGTCTATGTCAACCATCAGCAAGGAGCACTCTGACACCTCAGGGCTTTGCTGTCGTCAGTGTAGAATAACAACTTCATCAGACAGATAGTGTATATCTGTCCCTTTTTATTTCTTTTTTCCCCTCCCTCCGAGTCCTCACTGTGACTTCATTTAAAAAAATGTTAGATCATGGGTGTTGGTTTGCAAGTAAGGTATTTACTCTAACCTTGGCTGTGGGGCTGCAAGGTACTGTGAGCAAATTTTAAGGGAGATGCCACATGGGCTGTAGAAATAATGATTTTTCCTCAAAGACCTTATGGAAGCTGTTTTTTGCTTGCATGAGGAAATTATGTGTCTTTAATGAGCACATCGTAAGTAACAAATCAGATTGGCATCTCCCCACATCGCAGAGCCCTGGGCAGGCTGTATAAGTGATGCTTAAGAAAAGGAAAAACTCCTAGGTACATTCCCACTGACTCCTAACTGGAAGCTGAGAAGATTTAAGACCTGAGGGCATGAATGCCTCTGGGCTGTATTCAGGGCACACATTTTGGAAAGCAAATATTCTTGACAACTAAGGATGATTCAGACCAGACCATCTCAGCCTGCCAGCTGGGGTGAAGCTACTGCCAGCCATGAACACCTGAAAGGGAATTTATAGGTTATATCCACAGGCTTGTATCCTGCTGCTTGTGTCCCACATCCCTGCTTGGAGCATAAGGTTGGACTGCTACATCCTGAGGTCCCTTCCAGCCCAAATTATCCTATGATACTGAGAAAGGTGGGACCATCAAGCTGAATTTCTCCCCTTCACACAGTCAGTGGGAGTTAGGCATGCCCTGAAAGTGTGTCATCCAGTGTCAGCCCTATACAGTGAGGCAGCAAGCCTAAACAGGAGCTGATTGCTGCTGGTGGCTACAGAAAGGCATGAGATGACAGCTCTTCATGGCCTTGAAGAAAGATTGGGTCCTGTGCACATCTGCATTGTAAAGACACGAAGGCAAATCCCTTCTATGCTCCTCAGGATGCTGAGTCCCTAGATGTGGGCTTCTGAAGGATCAGGACTTGTGTGGACATCCTCTGATGTTTCATTTAGGTCCCATTTTAAATGTATCTTGGTTTAAGTGCCTTCAAAACAGAATGCAATTATCTTGTAAAATGATCCCTCTAATGTGCCTCATTTCCCTACACAAATCACAAGTGTTCTACACCAAAAGGTGCTCTGTAGGTCCACTAGTTCATTGCTGGTGGTTAATGAGATCTCTAATTGCAAATGTGCTATTTGTTTTTAAATTGAAGTTTGGTCTGACTTTTCCCTTTGCTTTCCAAAGGAGTGGAACACAGTTTGAACTTTGGTGATACACTTTGGTGAACTCTCCTGACAGAGCAGCTGATGGTTAAACAAACAGGACTTCCCAGAATGAACTTTGCAAAGGAAAAAGTTCTTGTCCCACCTCTTCATCAGCAGAGCTGTCTAGCAGAATACACTGAGCATGCTCAGACCCCTTGGAGCTCTGCAGCCTTCAGCAAAATGCTGTATTTACAACCACTTTGTTGTCATATTAATCACTGCAATACGATTGATTGATGCTCAGACATGTGTCATTGACCTGGCAATTTATTACTTTGCAGCAGTAGAAAGTAATGGGTGGCTCTCAGCAAAGGAAAATGATTGTTGTGCGTGACAGGCAGCTGATAAAACTGACTTTTGCTATTAGTTCAGAGATGGCTCTTTTTATTGTATAAAAATTCTGCTTCTTGACCTCTTCTCAAATGAGGACGGGATTGTTGCTCAGTGTGCCTACCATAAACTAATCTTTAACGTGCTTAGATTTCAGCAAGGCAAGATGTGCCTAGATGTCACCAAAAGTCATGCAAATTGAATGGGAATCTCGGTGAGACCATGTGTGCCCCAAGCCAGGTCACCCAACCTTGGACACTGGCAGTAGATGCTTGGACATCACAGAGTCATAGAATGGTAGAATGCTTTGGGTTGGAAGGGACCTTAAAGATCGTCTCGTTCTAATTCCCCTGCCACAGGCAGGGATATCACCCACTAGATCAGGTTGCCAGGTCCCACTCCAACCTGACCTTGAACTCCTCCAGGGATGGGGCAGCCACAACCTTTCTGAGCAACCTCTTTCAGTGCTTCACCACTATCACAGAAAAGAGTTTCCTCTTAACACCTAATCTAAATCTCCCCTTTTTCAGTTTAAAACTATTTCCTCTTCTCCTCTCACTTTCTGGCCATGTAAAAAGTCACCGACCAACTTTTATATAACCCCCTTTTAGGTACTGGAAGGTTCTAGAATGTATCCCTGGAGCCTTCTCTTCTCCAGGTTAAGTAACACCAACCCTCCCACCTGTCTTCACAGGACATGAGTCACCTTCTCCCAGAAAGGCCCAGTGTCCCACAGTCCATGTTTTAAAGCCTCCCTCTTTGTTCTTTTCACCCAGAGTAGGACACTTTTCTGACTTATCATCTAAATCCCACTTGGCATCTTGACATCTCAGGTCACAAGAGCAGCAGCTGAAGGTTGACAGAGATTAACCCAGGTTGTCTGAACAGAGTTCAAGACAAGCAAAGGACATGAAACACCAGATCAGCTGAGCTGGAACAGGTTTGCAACAGAAGCAGTGTTTTATTACTCAGCTGATATAGCTGACATAGCAAGATGTTGGGTGCACCAGCTTCTCTAAGGCTAAAGTGTGAGCAGCAAACTTTGAGAACAGGTGTTTTGCATTTAATTAGTCTGTACAAGTTAGACCACCTCATATCTGTAGGGTAGAAGTGATGTAAATGAAAGGGAAAAGGTGCTTATTTCCAAGAGATTTATAGAGAAACAGTACATGGAGAGGAAAGCTGAGATTGTGCTTGCAAGCTGGTTTAAAAATGCCTGTTGGACTGGTAGAGCAGCTGGTTTTGCATAAGGTAGCATGATTGGACAAGATATGTTTTCCATGGAAATCTCAAGAGTAAACCTTGCTTACTCATTAATTTATTTCTGTCATAAAAAATTGTTCGCCCAAGAGCCAAGGGTGTGACACCAGCACTTTCTTATCATATAGTTTTATAAACTAGTCAAAATGTTCTGTACATCTCGCACCTACTTTTTTTTCCCCTCCCTCATGACTATCCAGGTATTTGCATGACCTTTATTCTTCTCTTACATAAGCATTTTGCAAGCGTTTACAAACTCACTGATAGTAAAATTTAATCTTGGCAAAGTAAGCACAGCAGTGATTTCACATTCTGCTTTTATCAGCTGACTTCAGCCTAGAAACTTCGCAGCCCGGGGTTAATCATACATCTCATGAACTTCATAATCTACAGGCGATGGGTCAGGAAAGTTCACAACCATTTTTATCTGTGTGGGTAAATGCAAAGTTCACAGCTGGAAAAAAACCCAGCACTTAAGTAGAGCAGATACAATAAAACAAGAGTCCTGAATCAGGCTCCTTCGTGAGTGTTTGGCTACACAGGGGAATGCATTAGAAAGGGTAGGAAGCATTTTCACACCAGCTCTTCTGATTTTACCTCATGTCTGATGAGCCTGGAGGATTCATTGCCGCAGGAATCACTCAAGGATAACTACTACATGAGGAAAACTAGAAGAGTTAAAAGTAAGATTAGGCATTTCTAAGGGAAATGAGAAATGACAGAACTACAAGAATTTAATAGGGCAAAATGAAAAGACATTGGAATGGTTTTAAACTGAAAGATGAGAGATTTATATTATACATGAGGAAGAAATTCTTTACTACAAAGGAGGTGAGGCACTCTCACAGGTTGCCCAGAGAAACAGTGGATCCTTCTCCCTTAAAGTGTTTAAGCTCAGGTTGGTTGGGGCTTTGAGCAACCTGGTCTAGTGGAACATGTCCCTGACCATTGCAGGAAAGAGAGGATTTTAAGGTCCCTTCCAACCCAAACTATTCTATGATTCTATGAAAAGGAGGGATCAGAGGTGTGCAAAAAAGAAAATGGGACAGCCAAAATTTCACAAGCACCATAGAGGCCAATACACTGCAGCCTCTGTGCTGCAGGGTCTATTCTCAGGGTGGGCAGTTCTGGCATTACATTCTGACAGTGAGATCTTCACAAGAGCCAAAAGAGTGAGGAGGACCTTTGCCTCTGGCCTTTGGTTCATGAAGATTTTCAGTAGTGTCCAAGACATGAATGTCCCGACCTGTCATTGGTACCTTGAAGATGTTCAAGACACACCCTTAACCCTAATAATGATGTTCAGGAAGAAACCTCAGAGAGGATCTGTACTCTCTGCACTAATCTTCATGACTGCAGCAGACCACAGCATGTCTTCTTTTGGAAATGGGTCTGAATTCCCACCCCTGCCACAAGCCACATCTTGCTCACGGGCATCTCATTTGCCATCAGGGCCTGCAGATATTTTCCATGCTACAAATAAAACTACAGCTCCATTCTACAATTCCAACTACAGATCTAGCACTGTCTAATTAGACCAAATGATCTGTGAATTCCCAGTGCATCTGCAAAGATGTGTAATTACCCTTAAGTAATTTTTCCTGAGGGCATTCAGGGAAGTAAAGCATAGTCCCACCTAAAGCAACCCCGCTTTGGGCAAATTCCCACATATTTCAAAAGGAGAGATTATTATTTGCCTAATGAATCTGCAGAAGTATATTTCTTTCTGGGAATCCTATTAAAAGTCCCTTCCTCATGGAAATGTGCCTGGTGAGTAGGTACTTTGTCAAGTCCAAAAGAAAAGTACAGATCGGAAGTCTAACCACATTGAAACCATATGTGCAGCATATGTCAGCAGTTACAGAGAGCTTTAGAAAAAACAACTACAAAACCCCTAACTTCAAAGGGGTTTTAAAAGAGCCAAAATGTTGATCACTAAATTTCTGCCTGTTAGGGAAAAGTCATTAGGATTTTGTGTGTGTATGTATGTCTGTTGCTGTAAATGATTTTGCTACAGAAAACTAACTAGGGGTCCCTATGATAACAAAAAAAAAAATCCTACCAGAGCTGGCTTTGTCCCAGGACCCTACAGATCCCAGTACACACTGAGTCAGTCTTTTCTGTTTTAAAGCCCAGTCCTGCCTTTGAGAAATGGCTTTACTCAAGAACAGCACCATGGGGCTCTGCGTTTCCTGCCTCCCCTGGTTTCAGTATGACATACACATTGTTTGCTCTCACAAGGGAAAATGGTCTTTCCATCATCTGTTGAGACCAAAGTCTCGTTGTGGGTTGGAGGAATTAACACAGGCACTTTCTTTTTTCATCTACAACCATCTCTTAAAACGCTTCAGCATGCAGGTTGTTGGTAGCACTCCCTTCATGGTCTTGATCCTCTTCTTTATTGCCATGGAGCACCTTTACTGAGGGAAGGCATGAGTTTCCAGCACAAACTGTTGTACTAGGTCCTATAAAAACAGGGGTGAAATTCCTAAGTCAAATGCTTGGAGACCTAAAGGCAATCTGTAAAGCAATGTGGGGGTAAACACTCCTTAGGTCATGGCTTAGTGGTCAGCACATGCCATCTGTGTCCGCAAGCAGTCCATGGTGATAAGGGTCGGGGTTAAGTCCTCCATGGAAGTCCGTGAATTGCTAAAGCAGACAAGCAACATGTGGTGGCTCAAGCAGCAGGAAGTGCACAGGGAGATCCCATCTCCCCATCAGCTACAAGCTTTCTCAGGAAGTAGACAAACCCTCTTTCCCAACAGCATTTGGGGATAGCACAGACATGAGAAACAGGGGGAGGTACCAGCACAGGGGTGTTAACAGCCCAGCAGGATGCAACTCCTTGGGGAAACTGGTTCTACCAGGATGGTGCAACCCTCTGAGCTCAAACACAACCCTTTTTCCTCCCACCTGGTCCCACCATGAGACTCTGCTGGGCCAGTTGCTTCTGTCTGAGATCTGGAAAACAGCGGTTGGAAACTTCTTGAAAGAGAGGTGGTGGAAAAATCAATGAAGTGAAGGTGAGACATACG
Source organism: Lepidothrix coronata (assembly GCF_001604755.1). Lineage (NCBI taxonomy): Eukaryota > Metazoa > Chordata > Aves > Passeriformes > Pipridae > Lepidothrix > Lepidothrix coronata. The sequence goes on along the minus strand of NW_016690354.1, from coordinate 635,101 downwards.
TAGAGGTTTTAAGACGCAGAGCTTTTAGGAAGCGGGTATGTCAATTCTATATCATGGAGCTGTGGCAAAGGACACCTTTCAGAGGTCACACCAAAGCAGAAAGGATGGGCAGGCAACAGAAACTGGCCTCTCAGGCAGTCCCAAGACTTTCTCATGTAGCAGTTCTCCAGCAAGCCCCATGCACCATTCTCTCCTCATTTGATGGCTGTCAAATATGAATCCACACTGATGTCCCAGATAATTTCCCTCAGTATACACTTATCTTTTAAACTCCTGCATAGAACACACCGTACAAGAAACCCATTTGATCCTTGCTTCACCTAGCCCTCAGCTTTGCTCCTCTCTAACATGAAGCTCCAGCAGACAGACCTAAAAGGTCATGAAATTCTACAGCTCAACACAAGGACTTAGTGATTTAGGATTTTCTCTGTGCTGTTTTTAAGGCTTGTGGGAAAGCCTTCAAGTTGAGAAGCTGCATGGAAATGTCCCTAACATCTACTGACACAAGATACCCCACCAAAAATGTGAATTCAAGTTAGTAGGAGATCTGAAGTGCCAACTCTTTCAGTTAAACTACATAACATTTTATTTAAAGATTCAGCTTGTTGATCATCTGCAAACATTTACCTTACACTTGGAAAATGAAGGATATATCAACCATTGAAAGCCGCTGAAAAAAAGTTTAAAGAAAACTCTTCTGGCCCGTCACTACAAGAAGGACATTGAGGTGCTGAAGAGTGTCCAGAAAAGGGCAACAGAGCTGGGGAAGGGTCTGGAGCACAAGTCTGATGAGGAGAAGCTGAGGGAACTGGGGTTGTTTAGCCTGGAGAAAAGGAGGCCCAGGGGGATATTATTGCACTCTGCAACTGTCTGAAAGGAGGTTGTAGACAGGTGGGGGTTGGTTTTTTCTTCCAAGTGACAAGTGATAGGACAAGAGGAAATGGCCTGAAGTTGCACCAGGGGAGGTTTAGATTAGATATTAGGAAAAATTTCTTCCCCAAAAGAGTTGTCAAGCACCAGAGCAGGTGATGGAGTCACCATCCCTGGGGGTATTTAAAAGGCATGTAGATGTGGCACTTGGGGATGTGGTTGGGTTTGGCAGTGCTGGGTTAATGGTTGGACTTGATGGTCTTAGAGGGCTTTCCCAACCTAATTGATTATATATATATATACATATATATACATACATATATATATATATATATAAATACTATATACACATATACAGTCTTAAGCCTTGCCAGGGGAGGTTTAGGTTAGACATTAGGAAGAAATTCTTTACAGAGAGAGTGATCAGACATTGGAATGGGCTGCCCAGGGGGGTGGTGGATTCACCATTCCTGGAGGTATATTAGAAGAGATTAGATGTGGCACTTAGTGTCATGGTCTAGTTGACAAGGTGGTGTTAGGTCAAATGTTGGACTTGATGATCTCAGAGGTCTTTTCCAACCTACTTGATTCTGTGATTCTGTGATATGATTCTATGATTCAAGACCTTAGTGAAGTTTAAAAAAAAAGTATTTTCTTTTTACATTCCTGTTTTTGTAAGGAAAAGCTGTTTTGTGGTAGCTTGATTCATGGGTCCAAAACACTTGGGAGCAGAACACAGTTCAGTTTTGGACATGATCTGAAAGACTGCAGAAAGAAATTCAAACCAGCCCAGGGAAAATGAGTTAAGGACAGTGGTTGCGAGTCACACGAATCCTAGAAAGTAATTTTGCTTGTTTGACCTAGAGAAATAAGAGCAGATAACGCCATATAATCACTTCATGTATAGGAGTGTAAGCAGAGGGAGAAGGGCTGTACAGGTTTGCTGTGGTGGGTTGAGCAAGGAAAGGGAGATTACATTTAGCTGGCTATTAGGAACAATTTCCTGAGAGTGAAGACAATTAGGCAGTGGAACTGTTTTGCCTAGTGAGGTAATTACTGCACAAACACTAGATGGACGCAAGCCAAGATTAGATAAGTATAGTGGAAAATGTAGTACAAGGTCTCTCCTGATGAGCCCAGAGGGGCTGGCTTTGCTGGCTGCGCGCCCAGCCAAGCAGTTGCAAGAAACTTTCCCTGAAGTGTTCTTGAGACAGCAAGGGCTTTACAGGGACAGGGACTGCAGGACCAGAGCTGGCTGTCTCATCAGGGCAAAGAGCCATGCATTAGCCCCACCTGCCATAAAAGCCCAGAAAATATCTGAGGCAGTTAGGAAATGAAAGCTAAAGCAAAAAAAATCAAACAGTCGCTCGCATGGTAGTATGACCCTTATTTAGGCCCCTTAATGTCCCTTTTTTTTCTCATATGGGCCTTGGGTGTTTCTGCAGTTGTTGATTCTTGGGGTTTTTTTTCTCTCTTCACTGACACATATGGAGTGCTTACAGAGTTTGGAGCCAGGAGAGCTCCCAGAGAAACAGGACAGATTTTTTGGAAGAGGTCACAGTGCTCTGAAAGCAGAGCACTTGAAAATCTGGACTGCTGCAATATCTCCCAGAAGGAGGAAACATGGCTAATCCACATTATGGCTATTTGAGTGCTTTTTCCCACAGTGATGTAAGCACTAGCATATAAGGGACAGAGATCTTAAAATAATATTCACACCCACCATAGAGCCTGCCGCCCATAACAGCACTAGCACGCTCCACTCCTCAACCTACATAACAAAACAAAACCTACAGCTCTTCCCATTTATCCATGTGATTCTTCACATGTATAATAGATGTTTTTCTAAGTCAAAATGAAAATATCCATAGGAACATGCTATTAGAGGGATTTCCTGGCAGCACAGTGCTGACTTTAATATCTCCACACCCAACTTTTCCAGTAAATTATGGGATGGGGAACCCATTGCATGAGGAATTCTGCTTGCCAGTGGAGTTTAAAGTTCTCTCCAAAATATATTTTTCTCAGCTATGACAACACACAGTAACTCCTTCCCCTGTAAGTAGGGTAAAGCCATGGGAAAAAGAGCCTGTCCTGTTGGCAGACAAGGCTTCATCTCAGCAGAAAACCCCTCAAATGACCCTGTACTAAGGCTGAAGTCTAGAAGCAAAAGGCAGCATGAAGAAAGGAACAAGCAAGTAATTTTGGGCTGGAAGTAGAAGCACAGAGAGATGCTTTTTGGGGTACCCAAGGAACTCATCTGGGTACCACACAGGGTAACGTAACCCTGGGGCTGAGCTCACTCAGATGTCCATGAGAAGTCCCAGGAGGGCACCAATGACTCCTCCTGTTCAACAGTTACTCTATTACTGTAGCATTCCTGGACCTCACCCTGATATAATCGAGTTAGAGGTTATCCCAGCTCAAAAAACTGGTTCTGTAAGACAGAAGAGCATGAAGGTATAGGACATCCATCCATCCACCTCAAAGCATGGAAGCAGAGCAATGCCCACTCTCAGCCCTGGGTTTTATCTGACATATACCTTAATTAATGCAAAATGTTGTCAGGTGTTTTACGCTGGAAATTAGGCCACATAATCAAACTGTCATGTTGTTCAAAGGTGTTTTATAACAGCTTATCTACCCGCTATACTGGTAGAAAAACTCCTGTATTTATTTACCTGACCCATTAAATAGGTGTGACCTTTTTCAGGGAGGGGACAGAAGGCAACTATTCATGACCACCATCACCACCATCACTTCTGTTTTTAGGGAAACTCTTCCAAAGTGGAAAAAGCCACAGCAGAGCAAACACAGTAAGGGATGCTAAGCGGGCCAGGAGTCAGAGAACCTAGCATCACCCTGCCTTCATCCCTCCATATTTGACATAGAGTCAGAAGCAGAGGAACTGAAGCCCAAAAATGTGGCTGGAGTGATAATTACATTCAGGAGGTTGCAGCACAGCTGCCTTATGGGGTTTTCCCCCACAGGAGCAAACTGAGGTCCATGCTTCCTAAGGAGCATCCTCTCCTCTCTCTGCTGCTGCACTGTGCTGTGCCTGGGCTGCTTCCCATTTACACCAGCCTGCTTTGCACAGCAGATAGGTCATAGAGAATAAAGGAAGCAATGGCCCACAAACTCTCAGCATTGCCATATAAGTGGAGTTTACAGGCAGACCAAGGAGTAATGGAGCTGCCATTTCCCATGCCAGTCTCTGGTGGTCAGCAGAGACTTTGTTGTACCAGCTGGTTCTGCTCTCCAGCAGGTTCTTTCAGGAACCATACCAGAGTAGACAAGGCAAAAATCCTCCAGAAAGCAACAGCATTCATCCTGAAGCCACAAAAGTGACACCTGCCAAAGCAGAGTTTGGCTCCTTGTCTTGGTGGGGCTCCCCACCTGCAGGACTTTCCTTGGCTTCCATCTCTACCAGAAGGACAGAAATCATATTTGCCCCATTCTACTATGGTATAAACTAGGGAGACCCTCTACTCAATTCAGTGAAGTTGCTCCACTGATACGTTTTGGTGGGGTTTTGCATTAATTTATTTGCAGGAAAGTCAACCATGGAACCAGTCTGGGACTGAGGCATTACACCACCCTATTTTTTTTTGTGCAGTGCACCCAAGGACTTGCACATGGGTATTATCCAACCTGTGGACTGGAGATGCATTTTAGCAACCTTCAGGTTAGCTTAAAATCAGACTCATGTAGGAAGGAAAAGACCTTTAAGACCATCAAGTTCAACCATTAATGAGCACTGCCAAGCCCACCACTGAACCATGCCCACAGATGCCACATCTACATGCATTTGAACACTTCCAGGGATGGTGAGTCCCTGGGCTGCCTATTATGATGCTTGACAATCATATTGGGGAGGAAATCTTTCCTAATATCTAATCTTAACGTACCCTGGTGAAACTTGAGGTCATTTCTTCTGGTCCTGTCACTTGTTACTTGGGAGAAAAGACCAAGCCCCACATGGCTACAACCTCCTTTCAGGTAGTTGAAGCTTGCAGAATTCTAATCTTCCCCACCTCAGCAGTGCTGGTTACAGCAGCAGGAGCATGTTGACCATGTCTAATTCCAGAGGATATTCTCTCCTACAATTCTGACACTCCTTTATCTTCTACCCTCAAGCTCAGAAAAAGATGGAGGACTCTTGTCATCACCTATGGTGCTATCACACCAAAGTTCCTGAAAGTCAAATGGCTCCTCCAAGCAGGATATACCAACATTGTTTAGAGCAGCTTGCACCAAGCATCTAATGTGCACTCTGTTGCCCTCAGGATGCAATCCAGCCTCATCTCTGCTGCCTCTTCTGCTCCTAACTATGGTCTGTTCAGACATTTCAGGGATATTTTTACCATGATCATGAATTCCTTTCCTGGCTAGTAGCCCCTTTTGACCTTCTTCATGTAAAGCAGATGTTTCCCATTTGAGTGCATTAGTCCCAGATGTTTCAGGGGCTAGATTCGTTCAGTTTGCCTGTGCTGCCTTTCTGTTGATGCACATCTCTTGAAATCAGTGATGATTCTCTACTATAAACTGTTCAAACAAGTAAGGGTTATGTGAGGTTAAATCAAGTTGAACACTCCAGAATAAAGTACCAGGATAACTGGAGCTCAGCTCACAACCCCTCAACACCTATACTGAGCTTTGTTCACATCCCTGGTACCTCCCACCTGCCCATGACCCTAACACCCTGTCCTGGGGTACCCAGGGGAGAGCTGCATGAAAGGTGAAAGGTCCAAAGGACCTCCCTCATCACCTCCTTTCTGTGCACTCTCCATTTCTCCTGTGGCCCATGTCACCATACAACCCATCATCCTACAAGGAGGAACGAGACCCTCAGAATCTGAGATTATTCTTTAATCATTACCTCACAAGCTTGTGTTTTATTTCACTCAGATGACACCTATAATGTAAGTCTGGACCTAATGTATACCTCTGAGACACAGTGATGTCATGGCCAGACACCATCAAGGCAAAAATGAGAAGCAAAGTTCATGCATGCTTTAAACTGTTGCAAAATCATCCTGAAACTGCTTACAGAAGGAAGAAAGAAATGCCTGTTCATTGTGGTCATCATTCGTCACCAATTACAGTTCTTGCCAATTTACAACCAGGAAGGCTGGATTGGGCAGGTTCAGGGAAGTTCATGAGGTGAACTTCTACCTAAGCAAATACAGTCTGGGATGAATGATTAACAGAAGCTGTAATATTGAACTGTCCTGTGTAGGGTGGAAAAGAACACAGAGAATAAAGAGAGAGTATCGGTCTTGTGAAAAAGCAGCATTTTATGACCTTGACTCCAAACCTGGAGTCTACCTGTTCTGCTCTCCTCTGATCCAAGCAGAAGCCATAGCTCTCCTCCAAGGAATATCATTTGAGAAGAGACATGCTTTGCATTGCATACAGTGTAGTCAGCATACAGCCAGGTTTCCCTTGTGCAGAGAGGCACAAAAAGATGGTGTGAGGATCCTCAGACCTGAATTAGGCACCCAAGTTCCCATTTACCAACTGCTGATGGGACTGAGTGTCTTCTTCATGCATCTAGAGAGCTTTTTCCCAGAGCTGAATTCCTGTTGAGATACAGCCAGGAGTGCCTGTTAAAGTCAGCTCTGAAAGGCTATTGGCATGAAGAAATACTCTTTGCTTGAGCCAAACCCACCAGTATTTTCCTATTTGTGTGCATTGTGTCTTTCCTCAGTTGACTCAGAGCCATGGTTCTCTTCCCAGCAGAAGGAGAAGTATCTATTTACGGCATCAGAAAAGCCTGGGTTCACCCCTGGAGAGGTTTGGAGAGCCTCAGGGCTTCCACAGCTGCTCGTGCCAGGAGACTGGTGCCGTTGAAGAAGGAACTTACCTACCCAGCAGAGCAGTTTGTCTCTCTTGGTACTAAACAGTGCTCAGTAGGACAGGACTTTGAGCAGCCTGGTTTAGTGGAATGTGTCCGTGTCCATGGTGGGGATTTCAGAACAGGATGGTCTTGAAGGTCCCTTCCAACCCAGGCCATCCTATGACGCTATGATTCTATGATTGTATGATACAGGAGCTCACATACTGACCCCTCTCATCCAAACCATCAAAGGTGAGCATGTTTCCCATTTGTGGCTTGAAGGCCTGTGTCCCAGGGACCTAAGAACAGGCATGCTTTGCTGTAATCAGACACCCCAGCCTACAGATTGCTTTGCCTTTTCCATGCAAAGAGCTGTTTCTCCAGTTCACTCTAAGTACCTTCTGCAGCTGCTTATGGCCATTTTTACCTCTTCAAATGCTTTCTTTTGCCTTGTGAAATGTGTTAAAAGCAAATACAAAGCCTCTACCAGCAGCACCAGCAGCAGCTCATTTTTCTTGACTAGATGATGCTGCTGAGAATAGAATGGAATAGAATAGAATAGAATAGAATAGAATAGAATAGAATAGAATAGAATAGAATAGAATAGAATAGAATAGAATAGAATGTTTCATTTGGAAGGGACCTACAATGGTCATCTAGTCCAGCTGCCTGATGAATTCAGGGCTGACCAAGTTAAATCATGTTATTAAGGGCAGTGTCAAAATAGTTCTTAAACGCTGACAGGTTTGGGGCATCAATCACCTCTCTAAGAAGCCTGTTCCGGTGTTTGATCATCCTCTTGGTAAAGAAATGTCCTAATGTCCAGTCTAAACCTCCCCTGGCACAGCTTTGATCTGAAAGAGGATAGATTTAGATTAGATATTAGGAAGAAATTCTTTACTGGGGTGAGACAGTGGCACAGGTTGCCCAGAGAAGATGTGGCTGCCCCATTCCTGGAAGTGTCCAAGGCCAGGTTGGATGGGGCTTTGAGCAGCCAGGTCTAGTGAAAGGTGTTCTTGCTCATGGCAGGGGTTAGAACTAGATGATCTTTAATGTCTCTTCCAACCCAACCATTCTGATTCTCTGATTCCCTCTCCCACTCAGGAAGCTGTAGGGAGCAATGAGGTCACCCAGTATTACACTGATTAACCCTTCTCAGCTCCAGGGTAGCCATGCATACAAACAGAGTCCCTTGGAGGTGAAAAGTTTCTGTGATGCTTTAAAATCTGTGTACCAGCACAGCTGAGCAGCACTGCCTTTAGCTCATGCCCATCCTAATATACCAGGTAAGTGTTTTCTTTTGTCTGTGTCCAGTTCAACATGCATTTCAGGACGTGCTCTCCTGGGCTGGTCTGCACAAGGTGCTGCCTGAGATGGGATTTGGGGAAACCCATGCTCATCAAAAGGAGGAGGTAAATCTGTTTACCTTGTGGATAATCATTGCTGCATCCACTAGTATTTGATGGTGAAAAGTAAAAAGTAGTCAAAATACAGGAGGTAAGTGAGAACTCTATGCTTTCTTTGTAATGTTTTACAAAAGAGGCTTATTTAACCTATTTATTTCTTTATTTCAGACACAGATATGGGTTAGTTACCCTACACCTGCTCTAGCATTTTGTGGTGCATGTTTTCAGCTTGGGTATTTGAGTCAGTTCCACTGCCCAAATGACACAACTTTCCTTTGGAGCTGGAAAGAGCCAGCCATGGCTCTTCTCAGAATTAAGAATTTAAGAACATTTCCAATATTTTCTATAAAGAAAAATGAGACCCTGGTGTAAGAACTTCCCAGTGTTTGTCATAACATGTTTACACATGTGGAGCTGTATAGATTAGTGAAGTGTTTTGATATTGTTTTACTCAGAGTCTGAGTGATGAAGTCAAAAGAAATAAAATCACAACTGCTTTTGCACTCTCTTTTCCTCCCTTCCTGTCTCCATCCGTCTACCTCTGCACCTACCTATCATTTGTGCCATTCTTGCAGTAACTGAATCTTTCCCCACAAATTCAGTGGCAATGGAAAGATTCCCAGTGAGTGTCCTAGAGGGTATGGAAGGATTGACAGGATTAAAACACTTCCTTTGGTCAGGTTCAGGGTTTGGATTTCAAGATTTAATTTTCTTTACATTTTAATAGGTTTTTATTGTAAAGTCAATACATTATACCATACAAAGTACAGTAGATTTTTACAGAGTATGTATTGGTTCTTAGCATCAGACAGATTCCTGGGGAATTTTATCCGAGGTCCTAAAGCAAACTCATTGCTTCTGGTTGGATGAGGCTTTGTCTGGTGGGAATTCCTCCAGTCTTGTGTTTGAGGACCTCCCACACTTCTCTGTGATCCTGCTCCCTGGGGAATTTCCATTGCTCTTCTTATTTCCTTCTGGTCTGAATTTCTCAAATTTCAGTTTGGCAAACTAAACCCCTTAACAAGAGAAACAGCTTGCTGGAATTGGTATCAGTTTACACAGAGGTGCCGGGGTAAAAGACACACATTTTTGAGTATTGTAAACAACAAGGACTGATGTATAAGAGGGGTCAAGGCAGGGTCTAGGAAGGAAAGCTGAACACTAGCTTGGTTTTCTTTCTCTTACTGAGCAATAGCACTTGAAGAAATTGGTGAGGCAAGATGTGACCCAATATGCGTGTGCATTCCTGCACCAAACTTGGAAATAGAGCTGAGGAGGATCTGAGGTCCCCAAGTCAGGTGAAGCTGGGCTCTGGCTGGGCTCTGTCTTTAGCCAGTGCTTGGCTCTGGAGCTTGGATTTGGAATGGGATCCAGTTCTCACTTAGGGCTGCAAGGAGGGATGGGAACAAACAGAGACTTTTTAGCAGCTGCCCTCCCATCCCAGCTAATCTCTCCTTTATTCTATAATCCTGTTGGCATTGTAGTTCTTTGCATTTCATATATTCCTAAATATGGAACAAAGGAGGGAGAAGGCAGAGGAGAATAATGGTGGGAATGGTGTCAGTAATGGGATGCAGTAGAGAGGGAGGAATGTTGAAGAGCTAAAGCTCTTTTAGCCCTCTAACACACAGTGGTTTAAGAGATGCTTTGCATCATTAGTAGTTCTGGACCCGAGGCAGGAGCATCTGGATTGAGTCAGGTATTAACCCTGTCCATCTGGGATTTTCTTTATGCATTTCTCCAAAATGCCAGTATACATATCTGACTTGCCTTCAGGGTGCTGGGGCTTTGATGTGGATATGTTTTGTTCCTGCTTTTTTCTCTGGGGCATGATGAGGGAAGGTCAGTAGGACAGGGAGCAGCATGTGATGAGCCAGCAAGGAGGTAAGAAGTGTAGGACAGCGAGTGTTAGAGGAGATGCAAGGAATTCTTTGTAAACTGCAAAATTTTGTGGTTTCAAAAGCAAAACATCTTTGTTTCCATCTGCCTTGAAAACATAGTAAGTGTCACAGTTTTTCCTTTATTCCCGATTTGGTATCTAATGGCAGCTCTGGCTCTGTGAAAAGCTGGGAGCAGTGTTACTGCTCCTGGTATGCAAAGATGAGCCTGTGGTTGAGGGCCAAGCCAAGGAATTTGGCTCCTCTGCCAAGTCGTGGAGCAGACTGGCTTCCTTAGACACACAGTACAGCAATGAGCATCCCTGTGCCTCTCAAAATGCTTAACCACTGAGCAGTCTCCAAGGGCATCTGACTCCAAGGAAAGTGAGGAGAGAGAAGGGATAGCTTGACCCTGTCAGTTTGGAAAATGTTTAGTAGTAGATTAAAAAAAGCATTTTCCTGGTGACTTGGACACCCTTCCATGATGAGGATTCACAGCACCTTTGGATCCAAATCTTAACCAGCATAAACTTTGGGCATCATTAAATTTAAGAGAAGACCCTCTCTCTGCTCTCTTTAAGAAGGTGAGAGCCTAAGTGCAGTCAAACACATCAAGTACTTAATTCTCCTTGGCTCACTCATCATTTCCTAGACCCCAACCAGGCTTTCCTGGCCACATCCTGGTGCTCCAAAGCTGAATGAGATCTTCTGTCATATGGTTCATGAGCTCTCACCTCCATCAGCTTTAGAGAAGATCTGAGATGACAGCACACCATGAGATCACAGGTAATCAGCATATTTTAGCTGATAGCCCCTGCATTGTACTTTATGCATGTGTTGATGTGTCATGTTTTATCATGCTAATGCTTGCAAAGCTCTTGAGACCCTTGGGAATAAAAAGGATTTAGGTATCAAGTGACTGTAGACATTGCATATATGTGTTTGCTGAGCAGGGAACGGACTTAAGCCTACCTTTAAGGGAATTTTAGGCTTAAATGCATCCTGAACACACCCCAGTTTGTTGGTTTTATGCAGTTCTGCTATGACAACCCCTGATGGAGTATTATTCACTGCATTATTCAAGACAAAACTTAGGAGACACCCCCCCCCATCTGTAGAGTAATACAGGGTGGTATTTTTGTTCTGATTTCTGTTTCAATTCCTCCCTCCTTACACAAGCTATTACATGTGGGTTGCAAGCTGGAGGCTGCCTACCCTCCCCTCTTGCTAAAGGTACCACTGCTATTTCAGGTAGTTTTCCTTCCATACTCGCTTGTTTTATTCCATATCAGCAGTTGGGTTAATTTTGAAGGGTTTGATCTGCAGAAGGGTGAAAGCACACAGCCACACAGACAGGGAGATTTCTGAGCATGGCAAGACAAAGCGATCTCTTTCTGTATGCCTTCCCTTGGTTTTATTGTCTGCCTCAGCCAGGCTCCTGGTTCCAGCTGCAAGTTTTTATTATTCCAAGAATAATCATTTGGCTAACAGAGACCTCTCCCTGCAGACAGAGGGAAGGAACAACCCAAATTAATATTGCAGATGGAGGTTTGCTTGAAACTGTTCACAATACCAAAGAGAAAGAAAAGGGTTTTTAAAAGAAAAACCTACTTTTTTTTTCCCTGGTTGGCCTTTCTGTCTTTCTCTCTCTCTCTCTTTCTCTCTCTCTCTCCTACCACCGCCTTTGCCCTTTGAAAAAAAAAGAAATCTAAGTGCAGAACTATATAACTGGAAGAGAAGCAGCATAAGGACAGACCATCAGGTCCCCTAGAAAAGGCAGATTCAAATCCAGTGGCTTCTAGCGTACTGGGGTCAGGTCCTCTGGAAGAAATGGAAAAGATACATAAAGGAGGCACCTACAGCCTCCAATTACCGTGATTTGTTATGAGCCCTGAAATGGCTGATTGGCTCCTCACTTCTTGAGCTGAAGCATCAGAATAGAGGGTCTGAAAATGGTCCTTTTCCCCAGTTTCTCACCCATCAGATGGGAGTCATCACCAACACAGCAATGGGCACAGGAGATACAAAGGGCAGCAGTTACTAGGGCAGTCAGGCAATATAGAAAATGAGAACGTCCTGAATATGGAAACATTACTTGGTCTTGTTTATCTTTCTCCAAATATCTGATTTTGCTGACCAGATTAATTCCCTTCTCTGTGCAAGGTTGGCGTTAATTCGGAGCAGCAGTGCTTCCCTCCACGATGCACAGCCAGACTTCTGTCATTGTACTAGGGAGCAGAATACATTTCCAAAGCACAATGCTTGTCTGTCCCAAATAGGCTACTCAGCCTGCAAAAACACCCAAAACTTCACTTTTCTGAGAGCAGTTTTTAGTGCTGTGGTCAGTCCTGAGTTATTGTAGCTAATATGAACTCTACACTTAACCACAGTTATCCTAGTTGGATCCTGGAGCCTCCACAGGGCATCCAGATGTATTCCTAAGCTCCACGCACTTCACTTTTCCATAGTCACAGCTGAATGACTCAGTGCTGCGCAGCCGTTTTCATTTCCAAAGTGTTTTGCAAACACAAGCTGACTAAGCCTTGCCAGACCCCATTCTTTGCCAATTGGATTGAAGGGGCCTCTGAGGAGAATGGCTGCAGCTCAGCCCAGAGGTGTAATTTCATTTTCAATTGTATAAGCATTTGGGGGGAGGCTGAGAGATGAGGAAAGTTGTTGTTCAGTTGCTGCTGAGATTTTATGCCTATTTCATTGCCATATCTCCCTATTTGAAAACGCAACAGCATTCCAGGTGCTGTTAACAAGCTCCCCTCAAAATATGGGAACTTCTTGGCCTTGGAAGAAGACAATAAAGGTGATATTTAATGCCTCTTCTATGTTAAAGTCTATGACTGTAAGAAAGATGATATCCTGTTTCTAAATTTGTAAACCATCTTCCTCATTCCACCTCTACTCCTAAGGCTGGGGGAAATCAGAGCAGGGGCTGTGGTTTCTGCAGAGCAGCAATCCTGGCTGCAATATGTCCAAACAAAAAGCAAGTTCTGGTCTCTCAGACTGTTCATGCCATAGCCTTCTCCTATCATATTATACCACCTGGAGTCCCTTCTCGTGCTGCACTAGTGGTAGCAGCACATAGACAGATGGATGTCCTGGAAACAGCATAACATGGAGAGAGCATCTGCGTTATGTGCCTTCACAGATATTTTATAGAATCACAGAACTGTGTGGGTTGGAAGGGACCTTAAAGATCATCTAGTTCCAGCCCTCATGCCACAAGCTGTGACATCTTCTGCTAGACTAGAACCCCATCCAACTTGGCCTGGCCTTGAACACTTCCAGAGATGGAGCAGCCACAGCTTCTCCCAGTGAATCATTTCTTTCTAATATCTAATCTAAACCTGCCCTCTGTCAGTTTGAAGCCATTCCTCCTTGTCCTGTAACTCCATGTCCTCATCAAAAGTCCCTCTCCAGCTTTGTCGTAGCCCCTTTAGGCACAGAAAGGAGCTCTAAGTTCTTTCTGGTGGTTTCTCTTCTCCAGGCTGAACAACTAGTGCAAATAAAAACATCAACAGCCTTTTGAGGTGGTATAGGGTGTCTGACACATCTGTGTGGTGCCATATGACACAACACAAGACCTGTTCATTCCTGTGCCCTAAAGGACAGGCAGCTATAGGACAGCAGAAAAGCCTAGCCAGCATCTCACGTAGCACTGCATGGTTGTACTTAGGCAGCAACTGCATTTCTGTTCACTGCTGTGGGAGCTCAGACGTACAGCTCACATGCAGACACCCGATACAGACACCTAAATGTGGGTACCTTAATTTCAAATTCAATCCTTTTATATCCTTTTTGTTCAATGTGTTTTCTACCTCAGAATATTTTTATAAACACGTTATCACATATCCTGAAAATTAGAGGAAGACAGGTTGCTCCTATGCCAGGATACAGACTCTTTACATCTCCATATTTGGGTGATGGAGGGCAATGACCCAAAAATGTCATACCAACTATTACTGAATAAAATCTAAGGAGTTTGTTTAAGGAAAAAAAAAAAGAAAAAAGAAAAAACAACAAACCAACAAAAAAAAAGTTGTATCTTCTGCTAAAGAAATTCACTTCAACATGTCTGAGCAGTCCATGCAGGTAGAGGAAAAATCAGATTTTAAGTCAAAGCAATGCAAACTTTATTTGTGGAAAGCAAGATATGAAGGTGGCACTGATACCCATGCCAACAAGTCCTGCAAAGGATGGTGAGGTTTTCACATAAACCAGACAGGCATAACCAGATATTATATACAGAATTTATTGCAGGAAGAGTTTTCAATTTGATCTGTTTGATGACCCAAACACAAGGAAATAGTCATGGAGGTTGAAGAATGCCTAAGGACATCACACATCTTTTGAGATGGGCACCTGGACCTCCCTCTCACCCCAGACTAGTGAGCATCACAGCCAAACTATACATCCGCAGCTGCCAAAGCAGACACCCTGAAAATATGGGTAATTTGGATATCATACTTATTTCTGGTTTTGTTTGCTTGTTTGGTTTTTTTTTCCCAGATGAGTAATATTGCCTCCACGTGCAAAAGGAGTAAGGATTTCTGTGAACAACAGGAAACTCTTGCCTGAGACAATCATCACAGGGGTATTTACTGCAACCTACAGTGATCTCTGCCTAGCTGTGATTTGCTGTTATGCACCAAAACAAGTCGCAGAGAAGGGAAAATATAAATTTTATCAATGTGGTGTTTGAAACCTTATGAGGCAGTTGTGAAGGTGAAAGCTGGAAACCCAGAGGATGAAATCAGAAATAACTAGTGAAATCAGAAATAACTAGTGAAAGAATATGCTGGGCCATATGGGAGGAGCTGGACTGGTGAGAAGTTGAAGTAGTTGCTGTGGGATGCATAGCCTGATCGCTGGTGGCATTTGGGTCCCTTATGGATTTGCAAGGGGTCACCAACTGGTCACACACTAAAACAGATGGACCACATGATTATCTGCAAAAGGCACAACAGAGTCACTGCTGGATGTGAAAGTCTATAGTGATGCTGAAGGGCAGCAGCAGTCATGAATTACTTATTGAAAAGATGACAAATGCATTAAGGCCTAAGGAGAAGATGGGTGACACTGGAGCTAAATTTGATCCAGCAAAGTTAAAAGGCAAGTCTTTGAGAGAGACAGAGGAGGCAATGCTTGGAGAGAATTTCAGGCCATTACGTGGAACGATAAAGAAATCTCAGTAGAGACCAGATGGGAAATATTTAAGGAAGCAATAGAAAACACAGTAGGGAACTTATTGGGAGGCCTAAGCAAACAAGGGGGAGCTGGACAAACATCAAAACAAAGGCATTAGTGGAAAAATGCAAACAAAGCCAAGGATTATGGGAGAGTGGAAACAAAAGCACAAAAGAAAGAAAAGGAAAATTTCCAAAGGCAAGTAAATCTTTTCAAGGTATAGAGAAGCAGCAGGAAAACAAGGTGTGAAATGGAGGTGGAAGAAGATTGGATTCAATGAGAACAATAGTGTGCCTGTGCTAGGAGCACCAACAGGAGTCCTGACGGCTTGGGAGCAAATGTAAATTAGAGGGTGGAGCCATGGAAAGTTAATTGGTTGAACACTGTCATCACTATCCCCAGAGGAATTTAAAAGATGTGCAGATGTGGCATTTAGGGACATGGTATAGTGGTGGGCTTAGCAGTGTTGGGTTAAGGGTTATATTCAATGATCTTAAAAGTCTTTTCCAACATTAATGATTCTGTGATCTGCCTGGATACAATCATCCCAGACCAAGATCAAGAACATTGCTTATAAGACAAAAAAAGGCCATCAACTCTGAGCCAATTAAATAGAAAGAACAATATAGCAGCAACAGTCCCTTCCATCCTTTTAGCAGCATATGTTGCCACAGAACTATTAGAGATCACCCCATAACTAAGGAAAAGAGGAAGGTTGAAAAATAACATACATGTTACTGCCACTAGTGAAACTGTAAATGCATACTTCCCCGTGGAAGTAATTGCGGACTGAATAAAGTAAATTGTATAGGAAGTGGGTGGTGAAATACACTAAAGTGTGGGAAAGGGTTAGATTAAATATCTATGCTCTGACTATGAGTAGGAAAAGAGTAAGGATGGTGGTTTTAAAGGTGCTTTTGAGGATTTTTATTTTGAGAGAAGTACCATAGAAAGTAAGAAAATTAGACATTTTCTGGATAAAAGCATTGTAACTACAGTTGTTCTGAGGAGCAGTAAGTGCAGGAAGTTAAGTAATGGCTTGAGTAAGAAGGCTGTTAATGTTTCCTCATCTTCCCATACAGTGTAGTAACAACCCAGGCTGTGATGAATCTCATGACAATGGCTGTTATACCATTAAGATCCTTATCTTTTGCAAATGACACCAAGCAATTAACACAAACTTCCAATAAACACTGAAGTGACTGGTGCAGGAGTAAAGACAGCAACTGGAGAGAGAAAAATGCTGGAAGAAAATAAAAAGAATAATTTGTATTTCTCAGGCAGCATATGCGCATACCTGAGGTTCTCCTCCAGAAGGAGTTTTTAAAGACATATTCCTTACATACTGCTGCTGTGTAGAAAATCACAGCCTCAGAGACTTAGGTGTCTTCATGGAGATGTATCAGTCTGAGATACCTACAGCATTGGCCTGGGCAACAGGATCACGTGCCCTCAAAGAAATATGTATCAAACAGAAGGAACCATAGATGTCTTTGAGCCAAAGCAGATGCAGAGTGGAGCAATTCTAAGATTAATAAAGACAAAAAGGGAGAGGACTCAGGTCAAGAGAGGAGAAAAACCAAGAAAAAAACTGTAACAGCTGAAAAATGGTACAGGTAAGACATAAAGCAAAGCAATGGCAGAAGACCAAAGCAATACACTTAAACTTGACCAGCATGACTTAGACAAAAGGTCATCAACTACTGGCAATTTTGTGCTACAACCCCTAGGAGTGACCTGTGTTACTGAATGGGACTGAACAGAGGGAGGAGACTGAACCCTAGCACATATAGAAACCCAGAGAAGTAACTCTCTGCTTCACCTGCTCTTTGAAACTGACTTTCCTGTATTGTCTACAACAGCAATATGAACATTTTTTCAAGCACTCAAGAAAATCCACCTGAATGAGATTAAAAAACAATTTTTAATGCATCATTCTGATTGGACCTCATCTGTGTGAATTCTGAGGAAATAATCTGTATTCATACCCTCCTAGGAACTGCAGCACGAAGGTTCTAATTATCACTTGACAAAATTTGCCAAGTGCCAGTATAATTATTTTTTCTCATTATTGACACCAGGAAATGACAGATGGATGGTAACACCCCCCTAGCTGTCCCAGCCATGGGTTACCCACACCAGGAGGAAGAATGGCACAGAACTCCCACCAGACGTGGGAGCTGCCTCCTGTGATAGCACTGGCTATCTCCATCTAAAATGAGAAAAGAAACACTAATTTAAAATAAGGGAGTGATTGGAAAATGGACCTCTCTCCTACTGAGACAGTCTCACCACATAAGTCAGAGCTTCTCCTTGTTCCTAAGAAACCTGTCTGTTCAGTCTGTTTTTCTATGAAATTAGATTTTTGCATCACTTTTCCTCTCTGCCTTCTCTTCCCCTTGTTGCCCTTTTTGGGCAACAGAGGGGCTCAAGGGTAATTACATTTCCTTGGGCTTGGAAAAGAGAGGCTTCCTCTAGAAAACTCTGGTCTCAGCAAGCCACTCATTCATCCAAATAATGCATAAAAACATCAACAATTTGGACAATAGAGTCCAGTAGCCTCACCAAAACACTCAGTGGGAGGAGGTTATAGGCAGAGCCAGCAGAAAAACATTGTATTATTCAGGGGAAAAGATAAGCTGCCAAGAGACCCAGCTCTGTTGGCAATACAGCCTCATCACAGCTGGCACAGACAAGCAGGTGTTTTTACCTTAGCAGTAATAATATGCACAAGGCTCACCAGCCCAGCAAAGTGACTCTTCAGGTGTTTATATGTCAAGCACAGTGCTGATTCCTGGAAACATGTCTCCCAGTAAAACAGAGCTGTCTTATGTTCCTTGACTTTTTATCTTGGGATAGCTCAGGCACTTTCACTACTCCCTTAAGGGAAATGCAGCTTTTCCCTGCCATAGAGTCCACTCTTTGCCATGCAGCTCCCTGGTACACTGTGAGTCATCAGTATGCTTCAGAGGAAACCATGGGGCTTAGGGTTTGGAATTTGGGATTTGAGATTTGAGTGGGAAGCAATTTCCTGGGGAGCTTTGCTGCAGGGAGGAGGGCAGAGTAAGAGTAAAAGTAAGTGAAGGACAGAGATGAAATCCACCAAATAGGTATGTTTTTTCCCACAGATATGAAATATGATAATCCTCAAAGAATTGGCAAAAGCTTCTGGCCATTACATCTATGCCTTGTTACCTCTATCTCACAACTTGAGGCAGAAAACATCACATTTCCAGCTATAAAACATTTCTGCCCCATCATATCCAGTTGTTCATGTTCCAGAGACAGCTTTCAACTTAACTCTTTTCCTTTCCCAATGTTTACATCCCTATGCATTTAGGTAGAGTAACTGTATCTTTGTTCAGCTTCTGTTTGTCAAGTACAGCAAGACTCACACCTTCAACCTACATGTTTATTTCTTGATGGGAGTGGATGAATAAAAGGAAAGCAACACACTGAACTCAGTGCTCAGAAGGGAAAACAGGTGGACCATCATTTGCTGCACTATGAAACGAGCTTCTTATTGCTGAACTTCTTCAGGTCACCCTGACCAAGGTTGGTGTTGTCAGATTGTTGTCAGGGGCATCCCTTTCCCTCTCTGTGTCCTCTTCCCATCCAAAGATGTGTGCCTGTTCCTGCTCTTCACAGAAGGCACCGTCACTTATTAATCCAGCTATCATCTCAATGGAGGCTTCTGGCGCTCTTATCTCTTGCAGCAGAAATGAAGTCTATTTGTTGATGAGGACTGCAAGGGTGGATCCTTCTGTTATGAAGACCAGCTTCTGACTTTACCATTAAATCTTGGGCTTTCCCTGAAGTGAAGACTTTTTAATATCATAGAATTATAGAATTGTTTGTTTTGGAAGGCACCTTACACTTCATCTTGTTCCAAACCTCCTTCCGTGGGCAGGGACACCTTCCACTACACCAGGTTGCTCCAATCCCCACCCAGCTTGGCCTTGAACACTTTCCACACCTTCTCTGGACAGCCTGTGTCAGTGCTTCACCACCTTCACAGCAAAGAATTTCTTCCTAATATCTAATCTAAACCACCCTCTTTCAATCTAAACATGATGTAAATCTTCTAAGCATTGCTGACAACTGTCTGCTTGTTTCATTATGACTTCATCCTTGGGTTCACAAGGTTTCTGGTATTGATGAGTATACATTTTGGAGCATGAACAAACAGCCAATGGATCAATGTTTGCTGGTGCAGACTTGCTGAGATGAAACATTGGCTTCATTTGTTAAACTGTAATGATTGACCTGCCTGGCAGAGCCAAGAGCGCAATAACTCCCATTTCTCCAGGCAAATTTAGCTATTGGGTAATTACACTTCAAGCTCAATGAACGTTGTTTCTTTCCAAACATTTTCTTGCCATTCATTTAAAAGTAAATGTAATTAAGCCTCAGAGGAACATATCACAGACTTAAGGCCTGCGGGTTGAATGACAGCTTCCAACAGCAGCTTCCTGCATGGAAATGCCAACCCATGAAGTCACCATACATACTTTGGGGAACTGGGAGATGAAAGAAGACTACAGCCTAAACAGAGGATCTATTAAAACAGGAAAAGATTCGTATGTTATCTTGTCTGTGATACATACCATGCTCGGTTACCATAGCAATGGACATTATAGGTGGCTTCAGGGGAAGGAAAGAGTGATTAGCAGACAGATAAGGGAGAAGACTGTGCTGTACCCTCTGTAGTCAGAGTATTTTCATTAAGATTGCAAGAAACAGGATCTAGATATTAGACAGTAGGTGTTTGCATTCTTGTCCTAATCTAACTTTAAAAGTATGAGCAACAAGGGCATCCCTTGCTTCCCTCAGCAGGCTATTCCACCAGACAGAAGATTTTCACAGTATCTGGCCTCCTGTTGTCTTTATTTCCCACTATATAGTGCTTAATCTTATCAATTGACAAGTAGAAGCATGCCAAATCAATATTTTCTTTTGAAATTTGGCTGTTCAAAGGCTAACTTCATTGAGTAATGATTTTGTGCTTTGGGCTAAAAACTTGCTTCGAAGGCTTCAGTGCATAGGCGAATTTTACCTTTCAAATTAAAAGAAAAAGAATTGCATAATCATTTTAGCTTACACTGAGAAAAGTAGAAGAATAGAAAAAATGCTGCCTTTTATTGGGACTGGAGTTATTTTGGTCTCTTAGCCTTTTTCCTGAACAAAATGATGCCCATGTGGTCTTTTGCCTAGCAATTAAGCATCAACATTTTTAAGCACGTTGGCCAGTATCACCCCATTTTCAGAAAAAGGTCTTTGCTATTCTGTGGGGGTAGGAAGCTCCTACAAGTTTCTTTAATATCATCAACCAAGGAAAGGAGAATTCAAGGCAAATTAAAGGGGAATTAAATGCAAATTAATCTATCTTATGGGAAGGCAATTCCTTACTCATCCTACAAACCAGCAGCCAACTGATCAGTCAGCAAATACCTACTAGTCCACCAGCCAGTACTCAGGGCCCTACCAGGAATGCTGTAGGTTGCCCTTTCCTGACCAAAATGGTAGGGGACACTCAGAGGAAGTGAGAGAACTGCAGGATGCAAACATTCATCAAACTAGGAAAACAGCTTTCATTGTTTGTGGAGCAAGAAAAGTATGTCAACAAATTTCTCCAGCAACAGCATTTAAAAAAAAAAATCTAAATATTGCATATTTCCTTTTTTTCCTCAACACATATCGCTGCAGGGCTTGTTTCAGCAATGTACTTGTACTCACTTACCCACTTGTACCCATCTAAAATAGGCCACAGGTGTTTAGTGAAGCCTCAGTCCTCTACAGATGTGACATCAGTGGAGCTTTAGCAAATTCAAAATATTATATGAGTTTAAGAGCCTTCTGTGATGAAAGCTGGATTTTAGAGTTTTGAAGCAAAGAACTCCAAAGGTCCCTTCCAGCCTAAATTACTCTTTGAGTTTGGATCTTAAGATCTGTCTCTGTAGTCTGCATGCACACTACACAGCTCTTAGCTTATTCCTCCTTTGTTCTCATCTCGACAATATAAACTAGCCTTATTTTCCAGACTGTCCTCCTAGAGACCTTTCAAGTCTCTGTTTTTCTGGATAGAGGTCTCAACCCACATTTCAGTATCATTTTTGGGCATGAGATGACTGAAGTATCTTACAGCATCAAGTAGCGTGCAGATTCCCTGAATGCACCATTCAGACTCCTTCAGTATGGATTGACAGGGTAAATGTGAGCCACACAATCTGGCTTTGATTTCAAAGATTTCCACCTTCTCAAAGGGATTCTGATTCTATCCAGTTTACATGGGAAATAGAGATGAAGAAACATCTGAGGATTTAGGATCCAAAGAGATGGAACTGAGTGGAAAACCCAAAAGGGTGTTAGAAAGATGCAAACAAACACCCCTTCAAGCTACAGATTGATTTCTTGATACCAAGGTGAAGCTGTTCTGAAAAACTGAGAAGAAAAAACAAAAATAAAAATACCTTTTCTTTACTTCCTTCCTTGTGTGATCTTGTGAACCTTGGTGACTCCATGTAGCATTCAACACAGGTGGGGATGTGACCTTAACAGAACGAACTCAATCTACAAATACCATTGCAGAAATGGGTCTTGAAAGCATGACAGGGCTTTCCCACTTGTTGGCCAGGTCCTAACCATGAATGACAGCAGAAAGAGCTCAGGACACATTGATTTCAACCAAGTAATTCTAAATATTTATTAACTCCAGAGCGAAGTATTGACTGATGTCAAAGTGAAGTCAGTATCTTCAATGAGAGTCTTAACATACATAAAAAAGAAACAAAAAGTCCAGTGAGCAGCTTGCTGGGAAACAACCACCCACTTCCAGGAACAGCTAACACAAGCAGATGGACAAAAGCCCACACTTCCCTTGGGTGGGCTACTTAGGCTCCATGATACCTGAAAAGTATTCCCTAGTGTGGGAATAAAACTATCATTAAGTGCCCAGGCCTCTTCCAGTGTTCATGGAGAGAGAAACCTAGCAAAAAGTCACATAGTGATAGGACAAAATGGAATGATTTTAAACTGGAAGTAGATTTACATTATATATTAGGAAGAAATTCTTTACTGTAGTAAAGCACTGGCACAGGTTGCCCAGACAAGCTGTGGCTGCCCCATGCCTAGATATGTTCAAAGTCAGGTTGGATGGGGCTCTGAGCAACCAGGTCTAGTGAAAAGTGTCCCTGCCCATAGCAGGGGGATTGGAACAAGATGATCTTTAATGTCCTTTCCAACCCAACCCAAAACACTCTGTGATTCCATGATTCAGTGGACTTGAATAAGACCCTTGTGTTCTCCCTCGGTGAATGGCATCTAGGCAACCCCATAGGAGACTCAGTGCTCCTGCATGATACTCTGTGACTCAGGCTACAGAATAGTAAGCAGAGAGGGCTGGTCTGCCTTTCCGATGCTGAATTTTAGTCAAAATGCAGAAAAAAAGTCTCCTCAGCCCAAGGGAGATGAAATCCATAGATCCCACTAGTCAAAATAGAATCAAATGCACCAGGCTATGGAGCAATTGGAGTGAGGGGAAAGCAGGGGCAGGGGATAAACAGTGAGGAAGAGGGTCTCCTCTGTCTGTCTTGCTCAAGCTGGATCACCAGGCACTAAGTGGAGCAAAATTCATGTGGCCAGGCAGGAAGAACGAGTAAGAGGAACCTCTACCCTTGCTGACAGCCATGGGGTTTCCACCAGGAGAAGCTGGCTTCTGCCTCCTTTCCCAAATATTCTTTGTGTATTTTTCCTGCTGGCTCCCAGTCAGTAAAGATACAATCAACGTGTTGAGCAAAGCAGTGACACAATTTTCCATACCAGTCCATTGGTCAATACAGGACAAGTGAGTTGTCTGCAGTCAGTTACTGTCAGGTGGGCTCCCATCCATAAGACGTGGTCCAGCGACAAAGGGTGAGGATGAACCTACAGAACAATCTGTATTTTTGACAAAGGCAGTACACAGTAGAGTGCAATGTGTATCCAAGATTGCCAAGCTCCTCTGAATAAAACGAAAACCACAGATGCAGGTGCTTGTTTGTTTAAGTCTTACGTGTTACAGGAGTTCAAAAAAATCTCTACTTCTAGTTCTGAGTTACTACAGGACTCCCACAAGGATGGGAAACATTCCCAGAGCAAACAGGTAGACCTACCTTTTTCATATTTTCCCAGTGGGAACTGGTGATAGTTGTTTGCTACTATTGTCATCAACATTCTTTTTAACTCCTTGGAATAACTAAACCCTTCCATAAGTAATCATCCTGGCTGATGCCGTGAGTTCTTCCTTTTGAGAAACTGTAAGAAATGCAATCAAGCTTGGACAACTTCCTAAGCCATCTACCGTATCTCAGCCACAAAGGAGAGAGTTTATGAGCAATTTCTTGCACAGCAGAAAGGGAGGGCTCCTTCGTCTGTAGGATTATTCTCATGTGGGGGAGAAGAGAAGAATTAGGGATTGCAAGGCACTGATCTGGCTTTGTGGCTTTTTCCAACAGTTTGGTGCTCGAGTAACCTCCATTCCTGGGCTTGCATAATAAGAGGAAGGGAAATGAGATCTCAGGGAGGGACTCAAAGATCATCAGGCAAAAATCCAACACTAGCTCTTCTTACTAATCCATTTTATGTCATCCTCATTCACACTGCAGCTTCTTTTGCCTGACATGTCTATTAGGATTTATTCAGGAGAAACTCAGAGTGACTCAGATAACTTTCCTTTGGCTTAAGAGTTGTCTGGATTTTAACAAGTCAAACCAGGCATGATGCTATCAGATGTTGAGAAACACAGAACTGAGCTGGTGTCTTCTGGGAACAGAAGACATGACGAAGGCTCAGCATGGCCCTGGAAGACCTAACTGGGGGAAGATGTCTTATGGTTCCCAGACCTATTTGAAGAGATAAAATTGAAGTTCCATTTCATCTTTCACACTCCTCTGGTGTCCCAGGCAGGGAACTGTCTGAGACAGGTGGGGAAATTTGTCCAAATACAGGATGGCTGGTTTTGCATGTAAAGGTTCAGCCCATGGGACACATAGCTCTGTGAAAACCCTGTTTTACCTTTACAAATATGTGCTTCAATGTGGCAAAGAAATAGAAATAGTGATGGTGGGAAACATGACCTTAAAACTAAACGTCCTCTAAAAATTACCTCGGTATTATCATGATAGCTAACTGTTTGATCTGCTGGAGGGTGCTGGAGGGATATGAAGATGCTCAGAAGGCTGGAGCACTTCTGCTATTAAGACAGGATGAGGACGTTGTGGTTGTTCAACCTGGAGAAGAGAAGGATCTGGAGAGACCTTAGAGCACCTTCCAGTACCTAAAGAGGCTATAAGAGAGCTGGAGAGGAACTTTTGACATGGACATGGAGTGATAGGACAAGGGTGAATGGCTTCAAACTGTCTGACAGGGGGAGGTTTAGATTAGAAGTTAGGAAGAAATTCTTTATTGTAATGGTGGTGAGACACTGGTACATTGTTGTTGTTTGAAGTACCTAAGAATTAGATGGATGCATAACTAATTTTTTGTTAGCATCACACCAGGGCTAATCCCTATCCACAGGTCACCCAGAATTGTCAGACCTCTCCCTGTCATGATTTTGGCCAACTCCCTTGAACTGGGGAACTTCTATTAAAATCTCTCTTAGCATTAGACATTCAAGCCAGAACATTTCTCAGCTGATTATTTTTTACCTGACCAACAAAATATCTGAGTACACAATTGTCCCATCTAACAGAAAATATTGCTTGTTTATTTTAGGCTGCAAATAAAGAAAACAAAATTTACAGATCTTTCTTTAGCAAAATTCAGAGGTTTTAAGCCAGATTCACGTTTTCCCGTTCTTCCTTTCAAATCACCAGTCCTGGCAGTGCTGACTACTGGACTTATATATATATATGTGTATATATATATATATATATACACATGCATATATATATATAGAGAGAGAGAGATACATAAATATAGATATGCATATATATATACATATATACACTGGACTTTTTTACATATATGTATATATTAACTGGATCTCAGCCACAGGATTTAATTCCCAATTTCTCCAACTTTGAACTGGCATTTTGCTTTACTGAGACCAACTTTGACATGGTAAAGGTCTAACATGAGGCATGGAAAAAATGAACAAAATGGAAAACTAAACAAAAGCTTCCAGTTTAACAACTTCCCCTACCCAGAGCTATAAAATGTGAACAGTGCAAAGACCCGGCTGAATGGACTCTTGCAGGAGACTGTTCATGTCTGGAGATACCACCGTGGTGTTTACATAGAAAATCACAACCCAGATTAAGGGGTTTTCCCATGGTTTTCCCCAAAAACATTTGGGTCATCTGAGTCCTGAGCAGAGATTTCCTCTCTCTGGCTCCTTGGGTCTGCCCCTTGGTAGAGCTCTTGCGGTATGATGATGATTCCCGAAAGGCAGCTCATGAGACATGGCCACAGAGAGAGCACATAATGCAGATAAGCCACACTTTTATGTGGAAATGCAGAGGGTGGAGAGGAGTAACTGTGACATCTTCCTCACACCCCCAGTATCTCCTGCCTCGAGCCTCCCTCTGATCAGAGCTGGAGTCGCTGGGAGGGATGGGGGTTGCCCAGCAAATCTTCATGGAGTGGCATACTTGGAGAAAGCATCTGAGCAGAGCCAAAAAAAAACCCCTTTTTACCAATTTTTCATCACTAAGAGATGCTAAACACAAATCTCAGCAACATACTTGCTTGAGGGTCATGATCTGAGCAAACTCTGATGTGAGTATGGAGCATGCGGGTATTTCAGTGCTACTAAAAGTAAGTACAGGGAGCGTAGTTGTACCTTCTTGACTTAAACTTCTTAAGAAACAAGCAACCACACAGCTTGGGACCTGGCAAAGGCCACGAATACACAAGGGGTGCAATTTGAGAAGCTGCAGCCAGCCACAGGGTATGTCCTCTGTGACTGTGGTCTCTTGCAATCCCCTTTGCCTTTTCCAATGTCACAGCAGTATGACGCTAGGTAGACTTCTGATTCTCTTTCCAGTATCAAAATCATGACTCAAGCCACCACCAGGCCATTACATGTAATAGTCAAGAAATTCTGGTGAAGGGCTGCTCTTTCAAAGCCCCAGGGAGCTCATCCTCCAGTGATGGAGTTCAGACTCTCTGTTCCCAAAAGTGTGGATTAATATTTGTTTGATGGGGGGGGGGGTGTTATTCTATTCCAGGTGTTGCAGCATACAGTTTATAAGCCCCAGTTTCCTGCCTGCTGGCATAGCTCAAACTTTGGTGCTGCCTCATCCTACTGTGCACCCTGGGGTGCCAGAGCTGACCTTGGCCCTAAAAGCCTGGAAAATTGGGTGCAGGCAGTGTTCAGGAATAGGACTCACTCCTGCAAATACAGCCCTGCAGAGGTCAGGGCTGGAAACAAGGTTGTGCTGCGAGGTTACCTCTGGAGTAAGTAAGCTTTCTTTTCTCAAGAAAGCAAAGGGACAACAAGGAATTTTGTCCAGAGGGGATGCAGAGGGTGTGTCTGTGTATGTGTGTGTGCAAAGCCGACTTGACACCTCCCCCCTCCTTTCCCCCATAAGGGGGGTCTACCAGTTCAGGAGTGGCACAGCCTAGCGCAAGTCCTGCCTCCTTCCTCCTCCTCCTCCTCCTTCTTCTCCTCCTCCTCCTCCTCCTCCCAGATGTTCCCTTGTGTGCAGCCATCTGTTGAGCTCCCTCCTCCCTC
Organism: Lepidothrix coronata; assembly: GCF_001604755.1. Taxonomy (NCBI): domain Eukaryota; kingdom Metazoa; phylum Chordata; class Aves; order Passeriformes; family Pipridae; genus Lepidothrix; species Lepidothrix coronata. The sequence continues at coordinate 608,194 of NW_016690354.1, read as the reverse complement.
CTCCTGCGGGGAAGGGGGCAGTCATCTTGCCCAGCCAGCTGCACGCCTTGGAAGAGGAGGAGAAGGGAGAAGGAGGAGGGAAGAAGGGGACAGCTGGCCCCAAGCCTTGCTGCTGCCGGCTCCCGGCGGCGCCCGCTCCCCGCCGTGGGAACCGGCGCTGCGCGGCCGCCCCGCCGTGGGAACCGGACCGGCGGTGGGAACCGACCCCGGCCCCGGTGAGTCCCTCCTTGTGCCCCCATCCCCTCCCTGGCCCCCATCGCTTCCTTGCCCCGCTCCATCCTCACCCTGCCCCTCGCGTGCCCTCCCGTCGTCCCCGTCCCCCTCCCCCCCCCCAGCCACCCCTCCTTTCCCCGGGTGTGCAGAACCATGGGGGGCTCATCTTTGGGGAGGGGGCGAGCTATCTGTATCGAAATGCGCTGAGTCCTCCCTATCACCTCCCCAGGGATGCGCAGGGCCAGCCCCGGGGGTGCCTGCTGGGAAGCCCTCCCCAGCCTCAGAGTGCGGAAACTTTTTTGGTGTGAGGAATTATTCCTCGCGTGGGGGCTCAGCGGCCGGGGTAGCAGGGTAGGGGGCAGGACAGAAGTCTCGGGTGGAGATAAACTACTTTTTCTCCACCTCTGTTTTTTCCAAAGGGGAATTTTGAGATGCAAGGGGTGCGTAGGAGCCCCCAGCCCGCATGAAGCTTCTCCAGCTGTAATCTTTTCTCCTCTTCTTCCAGTGGAATGGTGGTTTGTAGAGTGCTCGGGATTGCCACGGCTGCAGAGTAATCCGAGCAGCAGCTGGAGGCTCCGCACCGCCTCCCATGCTCGGCTTCGGGGCTTTGATTTCACACAGAGCTCCCTGCCTCCCTTTTTCTCCCTCCCCCTCTTTTCCCGGCCCTCCACTCTCCTCTCGGGGGCTTTTTGTTGGGGTTCTGGTGCTGGGAGGCTCTCAGGGTTTTGCAGTTTACTCAAGGTAAGGGGAGAAAAGAGAAGGGAAGGGAGGGAAAGCACAGAGGGGTCTGCTGGATAGGGTGAAGAAGCTGGAAGGTGCGGAGGGGGGATCTTTTCTCCCCGGATTGCATTGATAAAGGCACGGCAAAGCTCCCTGCTTGGGAATTTCCCCTCTATAAGTGGATTAAGCTGGAGGGGAAGGTGTGTTTGGGGAGGGAGGAGAGGAAGCAGACCAGGATTTATTCTTTCTGTCATCGAAAAAAAAAAAAGGAAGAAAGGAAGAAAGAAAGAAAGAGGGAAGCTGCTGGTTGTGACTTCTGAAACAGAAGGTCAGAAAGCCCGGGGTTCCCCTCATAGCGCACACACCCTGTAAACTTTTAAGCAGCTCCATGGAAACTTGTTATTAGTGCTGCAGTCATTAAAAGGCGCAGCCCACGGCAGATTTATTAGCTCAGTAAACCACAACACGTGCCAAGCTCTCTGGAAACAAAAGGGTCTGTCAGCTTTAGTCCTCCTGCTTCGTATTTGAGAAGGCTTGGAGGAGAGTGGTGAGGATGGAGCTGGTGGTGAGGACAAAGTTGGTGGCTTGTGTCGTGGGGAAGTGGCATTGCCTCCGTTAACCGACGCTCTCCACCACGGTTAGCGAGTGTAATTTGGTGGCAGCGAAGACATTGGAGCGCTGCGAGCCCTGCTGAGCTCACGCTGTTCATCGCGGCAGTGGGACGAACAGCCCCCAGTCTCTCAAATGGAAAGCTTTCCCGGTGTGCCTGCCATGATAAATCAGCTGCCGTGAGCCTGAATAACAGCATTCACTGAAGTTACAGTAGGAAACTTGTCTGGGCGGACACTGTGCCATTGCTCTGCAGAGAGCAGCCGGTGCCGATGGCTGGCGTTGCGCTGAAATATCGCATTGATCGCCGCTCCAAGGGTCAGCTGGCAGCACCGGCTTACTGCAGCGGTAAGGAGCGGAGGGAATAACCGGGAGAAGAGGTGCTGGGGAAAGGCAGAGTTAGATCAGTGTCTCGCCGATCTCTATAGGAATAAGAAGCACGCGGGACGTGTTAGATGCTGGAAGGACCAGAGGCAGGCTGGCATGTTCCTGGGAGGATTTGCAGGCCAAACTTGGCTGGCTGCTTGCTGTCAGCAGCCAGGTGCTCACAGGCAAACCGGGTCGGTGTCTGCCATCGCCCTGGTGCAGGGCAGGGATCATGTCCTATCATGACCCACGGGAGCCAGTCCCTGTCCCAGAGAAGATGTGGGCGGTGCTTGCTCCCATGTGGGTTATAAATGGTCCAACAAGGACCTGCCACCTCCCATCTCTGGAGCGGGTGCACGGGTGAGTGATGCTTGACACCGGGGTAGGCAGGAGGTTGGGTGGCAGCACTGGGACAGATTTTCCCTTGCGGCATCTTGGAGCAGGGGAGACGTTGCTGTTTTCTGAACGAATTTGAACAGCTGCTGTCAGAGGCATTGGGGACCAATGACAAAATGTGTGAATGATGACAGGCATCCCCAGGGACGTTAAGTTCTGATGACAAGTTGGACTGGCAGGAAAGGCTGTAGGGTTGGGTTGAGGTTCTCTTGCATCCCTATTCTTTAAAACTGAGTTCAAGAAATTAACCAGCATTGAATGGGTGGGAGAAAATTGGGACAAAAGAACTGTAAAACAAAAAAACATTCAAAAGTTTTTTGGCTTTTTTTTTAATAGGAAAAACATTCTGTGCTTCCCCAGCCCCACAGTGAGCAGCCGTGTGTGCCACCCCAGTGCTAGACAGAGCTGGGAAAAAAAAGGTGAGCCACCATCTTTCAGAGGTTTAGAGTTTTCCCTCCATCCCTAACTGCTTTTTTTTATCCTCTTTCAGTCTCTCCTCCTTCCTCCTCCTCCTTCTCCTCTCTTGTTAGCTGGTTGATAGGGAGAAGCAGAGGCTGAAGGGTGGGATAAGACAAGGCATCCTTGTCCGGCAGCCCTCCTGACCCCTGGCACCCCCAGGCTCTGCACGGTAACTGCAGTATTGGCTGCCTTGGCAGGCTATCAAAAGAAACTTCCGAACACTGAGATGTTGAGGGCAGGGAAGAGATAAAGGCTGGCTTGAGCAAGCCATTTCTTGTCTTAAAACTTGGCACCTGAACCTATCAAGGCAAATGTATGAACGGCACAGCCATTCATTAGAGAAAAACCCTGAGATTTTTTTACTGCAATTTTTTTTTTTTAATTTCCTGGGAGTTTTCATTGTATGTATGGTGTGCGGCAGGGGAGAAGGAAATATGTGCTCTGGGAATTTCCTCAGCCTCTCTGCTCTGGGGAGCAAATGCTGCAAGAGATTAAACCAACCTGGCTGCCTTAGCATGGCACATTCCTGAGTTGCATAAAGCAGGCTGGAAATCTGTATGTCAGAGTAGTGGCAAACTGGAAAAAAGCACTTTATCTTCACCGTAGCTGACAGAGGGCCATGTGCTGTAATATCTGAGTGCCAGCACCTGTGGGATTTCTTTTCCTTCCACTTTCTCCCGTCCTGCTTGTTTTTTGCAGTCTGTGTCTCTGTGATGTTGACTCCTCTCCTTTTCCCTGATTCTTGCCAGCAACTCAAACCCTGGAGTGGGGAGAGAAATCACAGAATGGTTTGGGTTGGACCTTAAAGATCATCCAGTTCCAACCCTGCTGCCACGGGCAGAGAAATCTTCCACTAGATCAGCTTGTTTAGAGCCCCATCCAAACCTGGCCAACACTTTCAGGGATGGGGACTAATTTTACTGAATTTTGGTGGTTTTTTTTACTTTGAATAAGATCATCCTCATCAGAAAAAATTAAGACTTAAAGGCAAACTTGTGTTGTGACAGACAGGTCAAGCTAGATGTGATTCCTCAACCCCATAATGTCTGAAGTGACACATGTGTGTAGGGCTTTTGTGACTAGTCTCCAAGTGGGACAGGAGACATCTCTGACCTCAAAATTGACCATTTTCCTCCCATCCTTGAGAATGAGATGTCTGTAGGAGGGAGCGTGGTGAGGCGAAGTTTCACAGAGCAGGATGGATGAGATCCTTTCTCCAAAGCCCTTTAATCCCAGTGCAAAGGTTCAGTTCATGCAGAAGGTGCAGCCCCTCTGTCTATCCAGGACTAGAGTGTTGCAACCTCTTGCAAGAGATCTCCAATTCAAAGGATTATAGGATTATAGGGTAACTCTGAACCTGGCCAGTCTCATAAAACAGGGGAGAGCATTGCTTTTCAGGACCATCCCCAAATGTTCTATGATGATGTCTCTGTCTCCTGTGTTCACAACATGATGCATGGTGGCCTCTCCTGGCATTGAGGGAAGGAATAGGGTGCAAGGAGTCAGCACCATGTAACCCATATGGGGGAACGTGTATTAGGATGCTGTGATTTGGGAAGTCTTACTCTGCCTGTCTGTGAAATCAGACCAAATTAGGTTAGGAAGTGGCTAATACATGGTTAAATGGTAAAGAAAGATGGTTGTCTGCATCCAGATGACTCACAGCATCTCTATGTTATGGCAGAAGTGCCACAGAGCAGTACCAAAAGCAAGGGCCAAAGATCGGGGCAGAATGGAGGCAGGGGAGGTGAGCAGCATAGGTGAGCAGAGGTCCCTGGAGGGGCAGGCATGCTGTTGGCTGTCACCGAGACTGCAGCCATACTTCAGAGTCCATGAACACTGATGGCCAAGTGCCAAGAGGCACTTAAATACTTCTCCACCAAAACCACCTCCCCAGATGTCTCCTTCCCTGTGCCCTAGCCTGACTGCCCATTTTACAGAAGACAAAGCAGGCCTGGTGTCCCTAGATTGTCCAGACAAGGCAGGAGCTGGACATGGTGCACAAAGACAGCAGTAGCATTTGGCTGGACCAGGTGTGGCAGTGGCAGTGTTGCCTGGAGGTGTCTGCATAGGGTGAGACCAGACTGTCCTGACTTGTCCTCCCTTCCCAGTTAAACACAGGGATGGTACCTCCATCCCCACACAGGAATGAACACCTCTTGGTCCTGGTGCTAGTCATTCTTATGGTGTCAGGAGGGAAACTGAGGCATGCAAATGAGGACTCATGGTAGCATCAGTGGTGAGAAATGGGTCCTGCTGGGAAAATGGCTCTCCCAACCCACTTCAGATGATCTTTCTCCAAAATCCTGCACCAGCCAAGAGGGATTGGAGGATCTTGGGCCAAGGAGGGGAGGAAAAGAGCTGAGGAGATACCACACCACCACATCATTAGGGCAATGGAACATCATCTGGGGTGGGAACCATTGAAGTGACAATGCCCTGCCAGTAAACCCTTTGTCAGCTTTATCTAGATCCCCTTCCCCTCCCCAAATCCCCCTTCCCAAATCTTGTAGGAGACCCACTAGGTGTAGCAAATGTCTCATGTGCTTTGCTGGGGTGGGGGCAGTTCCTGAAGCCCCAGCTGATGCTCTACCAAGCAGTTTCACTGGCCTTCATTGTTTGTAGCATCACGATGCAAGAATTGTTGGAGGGGGGGCAAAGAAAGGCCATGAGGGGAATGAGATGGGAGCCTCCAGCTGTGCTGTTTGCAACAATAATGGCCAGGATTGTATTTATTATCTCCTCAGTGGAAGGTCTGCAGCTGCACGCTGAGAGCCACAGACAGCAAAGGGGCCCAGAGATTATTGTGCATGAAAAAAAAACAACCACAAAAATAAATAAAAAGCCCACAAAGAAGCCTGGGCCAGCTGGAGCAGTGCCAAGGGGCACCCAGCCTAACTCCCGGTCTCCTCACTTTGTCCTTCCTTATTGAAGTCAGCAGCCCCGCAGGGGTGTTAGAAGGGAGGTTGGCAGCTGCTGCCTTTCAGAAAACTAAAGATGCATGGGGTCCTCTTAAAATCCTTCTGCCAGGGCGAGAGGTGTTGCCCAGCCAGGGTGAATTTGTTTTCCCTCTGCCTTCTCATGATTTTTGCTGGTGCTGATGCACCAGGACCAAGGCACGCTGTCAGTGTTTGAACACCTGGTTTGCAGCCACCTCTAATTCAATAAACTCAATTATCTTGGAGGTCTTTTCCAGCCTTGATAATTCTCTGATTCAAGGAAAAATAACTGGAAAGCCATTAGAGCTACAGGATGATGGGGCTGTGTTGAGCTATTTGCTCCTGAGGGATGCATCTCGCCATGAAAGGACAGAGACATCACCCTGGGATATATCACTTTCTCCTTGGCAGCATCCCTCCTCTCGTTTGCTTCCTTCCCCCTGCCTAGCTTAGCTTCTCCTGGGGAACCCATCTATGTCTACCCATGCAGCATAGTCCTGCAGCTCAGATCAGCCCTCTGGGGTGGTTGGAAGCAAACCAGGTCAGGGATGTGGGGGACATCCATAGACATCACACCTTTCCCTCATTGACCAGATAGCTGCTGGTGGGTCCTTGCAACTCACACTTTCCTGGGGTGGAACGTTGTATATGCCACCCTGGATACATGTCTGGTATGTGGGATTTCCCAGCTGGGCACAATGACATGGCTAATCAGCTCTTTTAACAGCTAAAACCAAGTATCCATCATGGGTAGGTTTCACCTCCCTGTGCTGCACCTCTCAACATTCCTTGCTATCATATGGTGTTCATCCCAGAGTGCATTCCTCTGGAATTATATCATGTCTCTGGGAGCTGGTGTGCAAGGAAAAAGTATCATTGTAGCAGAATACAGCACAGGAACCAGCTGGACAGTCAGGTGTGCATCGCCAAGGACTGAGGCTTTAGGAGAAGCTTGCTGTGATCATTTTAGCTTTCAATAATTGACTAGTTAAGATTAAGAAGGAGGGTTTAATCCTGCCCAGGTTACTGCTGTGATTTGGTAAAGCATGGGTACTCACAGGTTCCCTTTGTGCCTCACAGTGAGTCCTTGGGTATTGGAGATGATCAGGCAGGGGGATCTGTTTGTAGCTTCACCAGGTCTTTCTACAGCAATATGCATCAAGACTGGCATAAAACTGTGTAAACCTCTCCTTTGGCTATGAAGCACCATGTGAAGGGCTGGTCTCTTCCTGAGTTTGTGCCAAAATAATGGAGACCTCCCGTTCTGGGACATGTCACTATGATAAAAATTCTCTTTGGGCTGAGCTTGAGGTGTGTTAAGAAAATATTTGTGTTCCTGGCTGAGATGTCTCTGTTATACTCAGTGAGTACCAGGATAGCGAAATCTCCTGTTCCTTGAAATGCTCACAGTTAAAAAGCAGAGGGGGGAGGACGAGAAATAGGGGTTGTTGTGGGTAAAAGAATTCAGGGTGGTCATGGCTGAGGTGATTTTAGCTCAAGTCCTGAGCTCTTATATCCATTGTAGGCACCTTTGATTGATTCCGTGCAACTCCGGGCTGCTGGGAAGCAGTGTGTGGCTGCCAATGCTCCCAGTTTGAGCGGTCCTGCAGCTGGTATAGCCAGGAGGCAATGGTGGGGCTGGGATGCTCACATCCTGTCTGCTCCCAGAAAACCCTGTGAATCCCTCCTGGTGTTACTGGGAGGTGCTACACCACTCCAACACCTGCCTTCCCCTGCCCCCAACCACTCAGGAGGTCTGGCAGACAATTTCCTTTCAGGAATGCCCCCTCTGGGTACAAGCACAACCTGACTTGAGGCTGGAGAGCAAAATTGCTTTCAAAAGCCATGGGAGGCTAATTTCTCCACCTGGAATAAAACTGCTGTTACCCTGAAAGCTTCCTGGGCTGAGAAGAGGAGGGAATTTTTTTGCAAACCCTGGTGCCATGGTGATTTAATTCCTAATTTGCCCGTGCTGGAGGTAGCACCAGAATTTTCCCACTCAAGGCAAAAATCCTGGGAGTTGGGCTGCTGTTTGCTCACAAAATGTGGCTTTTCAAGGCATGCAGCTCTCAGGGTGGCAGAAATTCTATTTCAGCCATGAATGTAAATGAGCTGGAACTTACTGTATGGGCTGGCAGACCTGCCTGCACATGTTTCCTTTTGTCAGAGCCCAAAATACACCACCCTGCACCTTGATTTCCTCCTTCAGGGATGAGGGATGCTGGAGGGGGAAGCTTGTACAAGTGGAATAAACTATTAGCTGTTTAAACACTAGGATGTTAAATTATCTGTGACCTCTTGCAAAGCAGATGGGATTTGTGACATTAACAGTTGAAACAAAGATTATTTTAATAGGTCTCTCCATTTCTTTATTAAATAAAGGAATTTTTTTTACATTTAAAAAATTAGAGCAGAGACTTTCAATTGAGCAGGGGTGTCAGTCTCTTCTCCCAGGCAACAAGCAATAGGACAAGAGGAGACAGCCTCCAGTTGCACCAGGGGAGGTTTAGACTGGAAACTGGGGAGAAATTCTTTACCAAGAGGGTTGTCAAGCACTGGAATATGCTGCCCGGGGAAGTGGTCGAGTCACCATCCCTGGAAGTCTTTAAAAGATGCATAGATGTGGCACTTGGGGACATGGTTTAGTGGTGGATTTGGCAGTGCTGGGTTAACAGTCGAATTCAATGATCTTTTCAAACCTAGGTGATTCTATATTTGAAAACAGACCCACAGTGTGGAGCTGTAGGGTTCCCTCTAGATCAGTCCTACATGTCTTCTCTGCAGCCTGCATGGTGAGTTGAGGGGAAGTTTGGTTTTGGCTTTGGGGTTGTGAAAAGCTTCTAATGCTCAACAATTTGGCTTTGCCCTTGGTCATCTTGTCTACTCCATCCTCTGTAACTTCTACAAAAATCTTCCTAAAGGATGGAGAACACGGGTCAGATGCGCAAAAATCATTGCTCTTTTGGCTCAGTAATTTCTCTATGTCCAGAGAGGAGAAAAGTGAATGGAGATAACTAGGGTCTGGGTACAATGAGGAATGGTGTCTTGTTTTTCGTTCCTTGCCCCTTCTGGCTGTCCACAACCCAAATTCCATGGGTTTTGGTGAGATTCAACTTATGCAAAGACAGACCTGATGCAGAGCAGTGGGGTTCTTGTTCAGATCTGGGAGCAGAATCTTGTCTCTCTTTATCCGGCTTCTCCACTCTTCACTAGTCTCTACTTGGACACCGAGCCATTGACTTCAACTGTTTGAGTATGACCATCCAGCCAATTCCTTGTCCACTGAGTCATCCGTCACCAAATCCATGTTTCTCCAAAGAGAGTAGGATGTTGTGTGGATTAGTGTCAAATGCTTTGCACAAGTCCAGGAAGACAACATCAGTCTCTTCTCCCATCCACCAACACTGTAACAGTGTCACAGAAGGCCATGAAATTTGTCCAGCTGGATTTGCCCTTAGTGAAGTTGTGTTGGCAGTCACCAATCACCTCCTTATTTTCCATGTGCCTTAGCAAAGTTTCCATGAGGATCTGCTCCATGATCTGTCTGGGTAAAATAATTAAAGCAGAAAGAAATTCATGGAGAAATATTTTCTTTTTTCTTTCTCATTCCCTGCATTTAATTCTGATTTTTGCCACTAAGCAGGAAGATGGAGTAAAAAGTGTTCAGGCACCTGCAGGAGGATTTTTAGCTCCTGTTCAGGCCCTTGGTGTCTCTTTACATTGAGCCATAAGGGCTAAAGCCACCATCCCAGTGTCTGAGTATCCCCTCATCCCAATGCTTGTATGCACTGGTGAGGGAAACAGGGTTGCATATCCCCTTCTTTATATATTGGGTAACTGAGGATGGCTCTGCTGTCTGAGAAGCTTTGTAGTACCCAGTGATAAAACCATCAGTGTGAAGAGTGATAACTTATCCCCCAAAAGCGACTTGTGCAATATCTCCTGATGGAGGGCTCCATGAAATCAAGTGTAATTTGGAAGAGCCAAGGGACTAATTCTCATCCTGCTGTTACTGACACCTAGAATAATTCCACTGAACTCTCTCAAACCCATCTAAAATGCAGGATCAGACATAAAAAGAAGATACTTCTTGGATTCCCATTATCTTTCTTCTCCCTAAATCCAAGAAGTCATAAACACTGAGTATAAAACCAGAACTGCTTGCGAAGTGTCCTCCAAAGCAGCAAACAACAAAAAGTAGGAATTGAGTCAGAAAACACCATTCCAGTTTACACCAAAGCTTCTTTGTGAGGTTTAATAATATTTATTGACGGAGTATATACAACTCTTTCCAGTGTACATGTGGGGAACCTTTCTGCAGGAAGAGCCAGTCTGAAGCAGATAAGGGAAAAGCCTGGGTGACCTCTACTTTCAATGGATTCACAAAAAAAAAAAAAAAAAAAAAAAAAAGTAACCTTGTCAGAAACAGTCTCTTTATTATGGAAGGGGGGTGTGTCTGCAGTTAAGGGTTTAATGGTCTCTGGGTGTAGGCTGGTTTGAGCTAGTTTTGCTGTTTGCTCAAATTGGTATATGAGATCTGGAGACCCAACCACGATTTCATCTGTGGTGTCATTTGAGCTCAGCCTGGGAGAGTCCACACTGGAAAAGTGTAGCTGCTGCTAGTGCTGCACTTTAGACAGTAATTATTCTAATTTTACAGAATAATTAATGGGTGGAGAAGTGGGAGAAAGATCTCTGATGCAATTTTGTTGTCAAAGAAGCAACTCTGGAACATCCTGGTGCTCTGGAGCCACCATTCCAGCTGCCAGTTAGCCTCCCCAATATTTAAAGAGAGGATGAGCCAACTCTCTCTTCTTCTTTTTTTTTTTTTTTTTTTTCCAGTCTGGAGGATTTATGGCCTCTGTCATAACCCATGTACTTGTTTCACTTTCCAGTAAAATTCCTTTTCCCTGACCCCAATTAGTGTTGGCAGCCAAGTGAGCCTGGTGAGCTTTGCTATAAAGACTTTGTTTTTTCTTTACTTGGCTGATGTAAGAGGCAGAATACAATCCCAAAATTTTCATTCTGATGAAATACTATTGCTAATACAACTTCTCTGTCCTTTGCTAGAACAACAACTCTATTTGAGATAGGTGGACTTCTGCCCTTCCTTTTTGCCTCTTTTCTTTGAAAGTTGCTCTATTTGCTGTTAATCCAGAATTAATATTGGCAAAAACCTTGGAAATTACCAGGATCTGTCCACCGTGCCTTATAGATTCATGTCATTTCTGATCTGCTCTAACTGTAGGCTGCCATGGAAAAGACAGATCCTGTTTTTCCCACTCCTGTGTCACAGCTGGTAACCCTGTGGCTGATCACCCTGATTTGTTGAAATGCTGACCCAGCAGAGGGGAAAGAGGAAGCTTAGGGGTTTTTTGCTGGATGAGTGAGCTGATCTAGTTCATCCCAGTGCACCTGGTTATTGTGTGGAACTTGGCTTTGGAAGATGCAGCCAAGAATGGGGTGGGAAGCAATAACAAGGGAGACTGGGCACCCTATTCTGCCATGGACAAGGGATAGAGGGTATCTCCAAGAATGTGTCTGGTCTTAAGTAGGTTTCATCCCCTTCTAGAACAATTCCTTTCTCTTTACCCCACCGTAGAGAGAACTTGGTGTTTTTGCACTTCTTATATATGAGGTATACTCATATACCTCAAGCTTCACTGGGTGATTTTGGGTCTTCAGCCCCAATTCCAGCTGTGACACTTTGCTGAGGTGCATGTTCAGGGAGGCTGAGGGGTGCAGAATGAAGAATGAGGCAACTGTGTCCCTACACCATCAAACAACAAACTTTAAAACACCTCCCCTTGTATAATTTTTTAATTATTCCTTGAATTTTGGCTATAGGGAATTCCAGCTTGGTGGTTGCCAGGGCAACTGGAGATAGCCCAAATATCTGCATTCCCAGTGAGGGGGACTAGTCCCCAAGCAATGGGTTTTCATCCAGGGAGGGAGGCGTTAGCTCATCTCCCTAATGAGAAAAGTCTTTAAGGGAGAGGAGAAGGAGGAGGTCAAGTGTAATGAGAAACATTAATTTCCAACAACACAAGGAACAAGGCTTTTCTCTCTTCCACCTTTCTCCACCATCAGCTAAGACCTGGGATTCCTCTGCAGTCTGGTTTTAAAATCAGATTTTAACATTGGGGGCTCTTTGGCACAGAAATCTCAGTGTGAGTTTTCTGTATGGGTCCTGCCACACAATGTCGCAGTGGATCAGCATAGCAGGGATAAGGTATCAGGGCATCTGCAGGCTCAAGGAGAAATGTGGGATTGGGGAGAAGGCTAGAACCCTGCTAAGAACTTGATCCAACATTGGCTCCATTAACCACCACTGGTTCCTTGAGGTTGTCTCAGATCATTTGCCATGCAGAAAGGATGAGCAAGTTATAAAAATCAGAGCCCTGCAGCCACTATGGGCACCAGAAACATGGGGGGCGATGTTGCACCCCCCGCAGCTTCTATTGAAATCAGTGGGTTTAACAAGTCCCCTAGGCCTGTTAGATGGCCAAAACTTATCACTGGGATCTCTGCACACCTCAACAGCCATACAAATGAAGATGTCATCGCTGAACCAGCCCCAGGGTGGGCTGCTTTGTCCCAGTGACTTTCCCCTCACTATTCCAAGTGATGCTGCTGGTGGTTTCTGGTCCAGGGTGTTTCCCCCAGATGAAGCTCCCCAGTGCTGCAAGAAGATAACTCCTCTTCCTTTTACAAGGGGATACCTTGGCTTCCCGTTTTTATCAACAAAGCAGCTGGTAGGCAGCAATCCAAAGGCAATTTGATGTAGTTTCAAATGCACACTGTACACAGATGAACTGTAAATGCCTGGGGCATGTTTCTTTCCCCATTTCAAAGAGAGCTATCGATTGCTCCACACAATGATAAAGCATGCCTGTACCTGACTAAGGTCTTTGTTGATTATCTGGCAATGCAGGAGTCTCTTTCTTGGATTGGAAGATGACCAGTAACTATTTCTCCTATCTTTCATCAGTGCTATTAACCAAGTGGCATGTTAGCCTGTGAATGCTTCATACTGCTCCATAAGGGAGTTTTTAACTGGTAGTAATGGATTGTATCCCATCTGCAAAGCAATTGCAGAGCCAGAAAGGGAGAATTTGTGGAAATGCTGTGAGGAGGGAAGAGGCAATATATGCTACGCAAATACCTCAGCTGAGCTTTGTGTACTGCATTTCAGCTGTGTAAGGTTTTATCTTTGCTGCTGGCTGGAGTGATGAATGTTGCAGTGGGAGTCACTGTATCTGCCCACTTCTGGCAATCATTTTTGAGGCTGATCAGGAAGGGAATTCCCATGTCAAAAGGGGTTTGAGCAGCCACATATCGAAGCCCAGCACTGGTTTTGATTCTTGTCTCAGTTCATAGAATCATAGAATAGTTTGGTTTGGAAGGGACCATTTAAAAGCCATCCACTCCACCTCCCCCACAATATGCATGGACATCTTCAACTAGATCAGGTTGCTCAGAGCCCCATCCAACCTGGCCTAGAATGTTTGCAGGAATGGGGCATCTATCACCCTTCTGGGCAACCAGTGCCAATTTTTTACCACACTCATCAAAAAAGATTTCTTACTTACGTCTAGTCTGAGTCATCCCTGTTCTAGTTTAAAACCAGCACCCTTTGTCCTATCACTACAGGCTCTATTAAAAAGTCTGTTCCCAGTTAAGCTAGGACTTTGGAGATTGTCCTCTTTCTTCAAATGCCCCAGCAGGAGATTATGAAGGCCTTAGCAGCACTCGGAAAGTCAAATATCACACTGGTCTGTCTTTGGACTTGCTGGTATGTGATTCAGCTCCCATCAGAGCTAAAACAATGCCATGAGGAACTGAGCTGGGCTTTTGAAGAAGTTGGGAGGTACTTTCCGTGTTGAGATATCAGGCAGGAATAGCCACTGGGTGAAATCTGGGAGAAGAAATACCAGTAGGCTGAGCTGACACTAATGCAGGTACTTCCCGTGAGTCATTTAACATTTGAGTTTTTGCAGTTTTAGTTTACAAGGAGCTCCCCACTGCTGTAACTTTCCCTGGTAACAAAACATTTCAATGCACTGCAAGTGCAGCTTCATGAAAAAAGAAAAAGAGTAGTATTTGTTTTAGGAGGGACTGCAGAAGAGAGCAAGCTATGTCTCTGTGCAGAACCAGAGGGGATCAACCTTAATGTCATTAGGAAAGGGATATCTGGAAACATGTCTGCAGAAAAGAGCTCTACCCACTGTGTCCCCTCTGCACACATATGTGTTTTCTCAAGAAACATTTGAGATGGGCTGAGACTAGGGCTCATCTTACGGATTTTCTGTTGTTTCTGTAGAATAATGGACTCCAGAGGATTACGTGCTGGCCTTTAGCAGTGGTTTGGTTGCAGGCAATTTGGCCAGAGTCCCAATCTCTGTTCTCTATTTGCAGGAGGTCTGGGAGACACTGCCAGACAAGTCATATCGGTGGTCAGGACAATATTTCTGCAGTATTTTTTCCCCTTTGCATTTCTTTTGCATATTGGCAAGTAGTCCTCAGTCAGTCTCCTGGGAATGAGAGCCAAGAAGATCACGCTGAAGAGGGAGAGAAACTGATGCCAAGGGGTGGGTGAGGGAAGATGAAGTGTGAATTTCTAGGAAATGGTCTTGGGAATGTGCAAGGGTTATGGGGAAGGTGCCTCAGCCAGATCAAAGAGTGTGTGGGAAAGATGATACTGCAAGGAAGTTAAAGAAGTGCTTTTAAAGAGTGGTGGGAAAGGTGAGAATAGAGACCAGGGGGGCTGAAGTAATGATGGGAACATGCATTTAAAGGGGCGTTTTTTAATTTTTTCTTGTTAAATAAGTGCTTGACACATGACTGTCTGTTTATGGCCAGCAGCATAGCCAAGGACTGATGCTGACAGATCTGCTTGCCTGGTTTGGTGGGATTTTTTGTTGCTGGTCTCCTAGAGACCTTGTTTGTAAGGCGTTAGGAGTCATCACCCATGACTGCAATGGGAACCAGTGAGGACAGTCCTTGCTGCCACTGCTGACCTTCAGGATGCTGGCATGCTCCAATTTACCTTCTCCAGAAATGCAGAGTGAAAGCTTTTTTGGCTGTCTCTTGAAATCATACAGCTGCTGTTGCCCATAGTTGTGTGAAGGAGCTGTTAGGATGGGATCTGAAGATGTCCAGCAGAGCTGGAGAGATGCAGATCAGCTCTCTACCTCCATTGTCTCTGATGGTGGAGGGACAGAAATGTTTTGGATGGAGGAGGATCAAAACCAGAGGGGTGGAGAGAGCTTCTTGCTTGGTGGCATTGTTAATCAGAGAGAATACTTATTGTAATTAGCAAAGGCTCCCCAGAGGCTCTATATGAAGCAAATTGTCTCCCTCCACTGTGCAGGAGGCTGAGCCCACCACAGCAAAGTCTGGGTTATACTGAGCAACCCTCAGTTCCTCTGCTCTGCTAGGTGAGGAGCCAAGGGGCTGTTGTCTGTCCTACTACCACCAGCCCAAGGAGGGTTGTTTTTAGCCACCTGATAGAAAGCCATGATCGTACCTACCTAAAAACTTCTAAATTTGCATCTGAAGTCTAACCAAGGGAGACATTGTGTCCATTTGGGCAGTAAGCAGGTGGCCTTTTTAGCTGTTCATCCCAGATGTTGTTTTGATGATGCCATTATCTCTATTCCCTACAGAAAATTTGAATGGAACTTTGCTTGTTCCTCTTCTGATAAGGTTTTTGGACACCTAAGGCTCCCAAAGTCTAAATGATTTCTCCAACCTGTCAATTCAGGGTCTTGAATTCGGTGCTCCCAAATCTCACAGGGATGCTCTGACATGAAGACCTTTGTTTGCTGAAGTTTTCCAGGTTGTAAAATGACTCAGTATTTGAGCTGTTATTTAGCTTCTTCCATGGTCCTGTCAAAAGGATGCATGTTGGATAGATTGTGCTTTAAGGCAGTCTACTGTTCTTGCAGCTCATTTCCACTTTTGTCTTAACTTGGTTATATGTGCAAAGATATGTTGACCCAATTTGTTTTCTCCATTAAGTTCCCACTGGGGTGTTTGGGATATCCATGCTATTTAAGGGTATTCTTAACCTATCCCTTTGGAAAGAAAGAGAAGAATGCATAGCTCAAAGAGTTACACATCTTCCATAAAGTAATTTCTACAGCAATTAATCTGTTTTCTTATTGTTTTATTTTCCAGATACAATGCAGTTCCTGGCCTGGTTCAATTTGCTGCTTCTCCTTCCTTGTTTTGGTACGACCAAAACCTGCTTCCCCGGCTGCCACTGTGAAGTGGAAACATTTGGTCTCTTTGACAGCTTTAGCTTGACCAAGGTGGACTGCAGTGGAATAGGCTCACATATTGTTCCTGTCCCAATACCTCTGGATACCTCCTACTTGGATCTATCATCAAACAAACTGGAAACAATAAATGAATCAATGCTTACGGGCCCTGGATACACCACACTGGTGAGTCTTGATCTGAGCTACAACAAAATTGCCAAGATTTCCTCCACAACCTTCTCCAGGCTTCGGTACCTGGAGTCCTTAGATCTGAGTCATAACTCTTTGGAAGTCCTTCCAGAAGACTGTTTCTCCAGTTCTCCTCTAGGTGACATAGATTTGAGCAATAACAAGCTCTTGGATATAGCTATGGATATTTTTGCATCAAAAGGTCAAGGAAAATCCCTGAATGTGGATCTATCCAATAATATGCTCAGCACAATTACAAGGCACCATAAAAAGAGCATCCCCAACATCCAGAATTTAAATCTTTCTGGAAACAGGCTAACATTTGTGCCAAACCTTCAAGGCATTCCTCTCCGATATTTAAATCTTGATGGGAACCCTCTAGTTAAGATTGAGAAAGGAGACTTCACAGGGCTGAAAGATTTGATTCATTTATCCCTCAGTGGCCTGCGTGGCTTTCAAAAGTTATCTCCTCATAGCTTCAAGGAACTCTCAGCCCTTCAAGTTCTGGATTTATCCAACAATCCCAACTTGAGTTCACTGACTGCTGAAGTTATCTTTGGTCTGAACTCCCTACAAGAGCTCAACCTCTCTGGGACAGGTGTGTCGTCCTTGCCAAAGACTGTGCTGAAATATCTGCCTTCCATCAAAAGCATCACCTTGGGGAAGAACATACAGTGTCTTAAGACTATCAAAGAAGGACAGTACCACCGACAAATTGGGCTGACCAAAAAAGAAGTCCTCAGTTGCCATGACAGCCATGGGTCCATAGCCGCAGCACCTTATGTTTCGTGATGAAAGCTGAGGAGAAGAAGGGGTGGGACAGGGAGGGTGGAGGGCCATGGAATTTGTACAGGTGTCAAACTGAGATGGCTTGCAGTGTGCCTTTTGTAAAACTGTCAATAATTTATATATTTGTATATGCCAATAGTTAGTTGATTGTGCATTTTATAAACTCTCAGATCTTGGCCCACGTTATCTCCAGGCTCCAAACTTTACCTGCTGCATTTTGGTCCTGCACTCATCATGTTGGCCAAGAGCAGTGATGCTGGACAATGGGGGCCAAGCTGCTCTGCAGGTCCCATAGTAGAACAATCAGTCTAGGGCAAACCTTCATGCCTCAGACATGTTTGTAGGAGCAAAGCTACAGCTCTCCAAAGCACACACCAAAATGTACCAGCTCTGTAGCTGCTTACTTACAAACCCATGCATCATCCTTTTTTTAATTATTACTCCCCAAAATGTGCCTTCTGGATGTTGCCCTCATTAGCAGCACCCTGTTTTTTGTCATGCACTTTCAGTCTTGAAGAAACATTTCCAGACAAAGCTGAACACAGGGTGCTCCTAATGTGCTGGGTTTTACAGGTTATTTGCATAGGTGTGCAACAAAACCTAAGTCAAGGACTTTTCCCACAAGTTTCTCCCTGTTTTTCCATCCTTATCCTTTTCATGTCTAATTAAATTAGTTTCAGCTTTGGCAACCTCTTGTCTTTTTAACCTCAGCAAGCCATTGCTCAGAAATTATGTGCAGCAGAGGAAGGGAAGCAGAGGGGTCTGCCAACAGCCATATCTCATCCAGGAACCAGCCTTCAATGAAGGAGGTTGCAAAGGGAAGAGATCAGCTAGCCTATCTTAGAAAAAAAGAAAAAAATCCCTCCTCCCTTTCTGGGAAAGCTTGGAAGGAAGGAAACTTTGACAGGGATTCTTGTCTTGACAACCTTATCAAACCAAGATGCAGACCTAGAGGATATGAGAGTAAGTTATTTCCATTCTGACATTCCCTATCTGAACACCACATCTGCTACTCATCTGGGCATATGTGAGGCAACTTCCAGCACCAAAACGCTCTTGAGAATGTGCCAGGGGAAGAATTAGCACTGATGTCAGTGACCGTGGAGCACTTTGCTTATCAGATAAAAGATCTTGGGGGGTTTTTCCAGAGTTGTGGCTTTTCTTTCTCTCACACAACTACTTGGCTGACAACCAAAATCTGATAAAAATCCTGGTCCTCAAAGATTTGATCATTTTTTACTCCACTGTTGAAATGCTGGCAAAGAAAAGGGGAGTCCCTGTGGACCTTCTTCTCCTCCAGGCTAGGAGAAAGTGGGAGAAGAAGGCTCATGATGACTAAAGGCCATGCATGAAGCCTTCAACTTGCTTATAGCAGCAATGGATGTGACTGCTGAGGTCTGGTCCACATCTGGCATGCTCTGTCCTGGGGATGGGGTGTTGTGAACGGGGTCCTGCTAGAACTGACCTGCAATTTGATCTGTAAACCCAGCCTTGTATCAATGTTTGAAACTGATACAGGGAGATGGATGAAAAGGTGATGCAGATATAAACCCATCTCGCAACTATCCTTTGGAGTGTTGGAAGAAGCTCAGGTTTCATCCTCACACGCCCAATGGTCTTTGCAAATGGAAACTCTGTTGCTCAAAGCAGCTGACTTCAGGGATGGTTGAAACCCACTGACTCCACAAAAGTCAGAGTCAACGCCTCACTTTGGATACTGAAATCTGTCTCTCACATTTCCACCTGTGTCCATTTCAATAATTTTTTTGGAGAATTTAGGGTGGGATTTTTATCCCTTCCTTCAGTGTTGGGGCTTTTACCCCTCTACTGAGCCTTAGCAATGCTCAACCAGCATTCACAGTCACAGAAAACACATTGATTTTCTTAAAAAGGCAATGGGACTGCTTATTGGCAGAGATCTTGAAGGGAACAGCAACCAACTGCACTGCAAGATGGGGGCAGTTTGTGATGAAAGAAGTGGGGTTTTTTAGTTGATCTTGCCTTTTTAAGATAATTCTTTTCTGCTGGCAGAAAATGTATTTTTTTAAAAAGAGAAAATTGTTTAATTTTTTAAGTCTGTACATAGATGAAACATTAGGGGTATCACCTACTGTCAAAGTTACTGTCTTTTCAGTGCTGTGGTAAATTTAAAACTCAATGTGACAATCCAATTGAAGACTGCAAGATTTCCTTGTATAATCTCACGCTAGCTGCTAGCTAAACTAGTCTTAGCAAAAGCTGGCAAATACTGTCGCTGTGTAAGTTTGTTTTTTTAAAGAACCTCTGCAGCATTGTAAGACTTTGTGATTACTCACAATATAATAAAGTGGTTTGGAGGAGAATAAATCCAGATCCCCCAGATTTATTGCTTTAGTGGTGGGAGGGTGACAGCTGTCACTGAGTCTGAAGTGCAATACAGCTTATCTCCCTGCTTTGCTTATCCTCATCACTGTCATGGGTTTTGCATCTCCAAACTGGGGGCAGGATTTGTCCCACTGTGTTTGGCTCACCATGCTCTTCACTGGCAGAAAGGCTTGAGACCTTCATTGGTTGACTTGAAGGAAATTAGGAATGCATGGCAATGAAGCAGCACAAGAGTATGTCACACAAATTCCCTGCTCCAGGATCTGCTCCAAAGGTTGTAAGAAATAGTGGAGATCTCTTTGTGGGTTTGGCCAATCTGGGACATGGTCTGCTAGTGTAGAAAGGCTGGATTTGTAGCATGGGTGATGTGGGGAGAGGCCACACACAAGTCCCTGGAAGTGTTAAAAAACATGTGGATGTAGTGCTTAGGGACATGGTTTAGTGGTGGACTTGGCAGTGTTGCATTAACGGTTGGACTCCATGATCTTAGAGGTCCTTTCCAAACTTAAGGATTCTATGGTTCTGTGTGTGTGGAAGGGAGCAAATGGGTGCAGAAGCGATGCCATGGCACAGAAAGCAGCAGACTGCCAGACTGCAGAGCTTTCAGCAGTGAGATACACATGATCCAGTCTCAGCAGTGCTCTCTGAGGAGTGGGGGCTGCTGCATGGAGGGCTAAGGGCATGCAAAGCCATTGTACCTAAAGAACAAATAGAAACCTCTCTGGAAGGGTCTTCCTGCTCTTAAATAGTAAATTTAATTTTAAGTACTTCTTGATGCTGTGTATAAAAGTGGCGCAAGCAGAGACTCACTGAGTAGACTGCCTCTGTGTAGCTGCAGCGTTCCTGTTCCTTCCAAGCCTGAAGGAAGAACTGCATCTTCCAGCCAGGCAGGCAGAGCTGCAGGCTGCCTGGAAGAAGCTGTTAGTTCTTCATCTGCTTCCTCAAACTGCACTGTCCTCCAGGATGGCATACAAGGTACAGTCAGACTATAACCTGGGAGGTGAAATCACCAGAAGAGGCCAGATATTGCTCATAGAACTATTATGGATTGTAGGGAAAAGCCACCACCAACCATTAGAGATGACAGCTCCTCTGCTGTTGACCATAAGGCTGTGACCATTAGACCTCCCTCCTTTTGGATGGAATCCATTCTGCCCTGGGGTGTGGGCTCAGTCAGAGCAGTGGAGAATGTCTTCCTCTCCTGAGGAGGGACACTGTCCTTGGACCTATGGGTCTGAAGCTGTATTTTCCTACCTCGTTGTGAATGCCCCACATATATGATGCTCCTTGTCCCTCCCAGTACTCCTTGGGGCCTTGCCTTAATATCTTATTTTTCTAGTGATTTTTATTCATTATTTAATAAATTTGTTAATTAATTATTTCTATTATTGTTAATTAAAATATTATTTTAATTGTTGTTAATTAAAACATTATTTCAATTGTTATTTAAACACCCTTTCCAAAGTCCTTTGAATGGGAAGAAGCATGCGAGCCTCCCTCAGCAACATGAACCTCCACATTGTCCATGTATGTTCCCTCTTCACCAATAGGGTGTGAACATCTGAAACAGTACTAATGACCCCACAGAGGAGGAAAGGCACATGGTGGCTTCAGGGTTGGATAAGCTGAGGAGGCCCTCACGCCAGCTTCCTGAAGCTGCTGTCAGCTTGATAAAATGGTGTGATGGGCACCTAGTGTCAGACATAAACCAGCCACCCATGCCAGGAAAGCCACCCGCGCCAGGAAAGCCAGACAGGTTGGTTAGCTGCAAGTTTTGGCTGTCTCCAGAACCAACTCAGCTCTGTGGCCGGATACGTTTGCCCTGGCAAGCAAGATGGGCATTTTAATTAGAGGCTGAACATTTTTAGAAGCAGGAAAACCTCAGCAAATGCTGGGCAATAAGGACAGGCTGGGTTAGGGAGGGGCAAGAGGTGGCTGAGCTAGCATTTGCTTGCAATGTTGTCTCCTGGAGAGTTAGCAGCAGCTCACTCCTCTTTCCAGCACATTGGGAAAGACATTGAGGGTCACTTACCCCCGTCCACCTTGTGCCCAGGGCAGCACAGGACAGAAATTCTTCTCTTCATTAGAAAACACGCATCTTGTAGAAGCCAAAAACTCATTTTCTTCTCATCAGTCTGCTGGAGCTGTTTCTCCTGGCTGTCAGCTGTCAGCCCATAGAAGTCCCTTGCTAACTGATTATGTGACTGACTTCATAACAGCAGTAGGTGCTGTCTCTTTTAAAAATAGCTGCTCCTCTGTACATTTTCCATTTTGCAGGAGGTTTTTATTTCCAGCACGTTTGTTTCACACAACCCTGGCTTTCCTTCCAAGCAGGAAAGGATGGATGCTCTCTTGCTATGCCAGAAAATAATGCTGCATGGCTGGGCATAATCCTTCTGCCTGCCCAGGAGTCTGCCTCCTGGGAAAGTTTGGGGCAGCAAAACCCTCTGCCCCATGCATGTTTATAGAGCATTATTCCTGCTCCATCACCCAGGGATTTCTTCTTCCTTCCTTTTATGAGTGGTCAAGCAGACCGGGGAACCTGATTAAAAGGTGGGAAACTGGAGCTGAAACTAGGCCATCAGATAAATCCTTTCCTGTAATAAGCAGGGAGTTGGAGTACCAGCCCTTAATCACAAGACAAGCCTTTGTCTTCTAGCATTTGTATGCCTGTGTGCACCCATCCTCAGCGCCAAAACAAACCCTCCCCCCTCCTGCCCCATCCCCACCCCTGCACTGCCTTTCATTAATGAGATTAAAATAAAAGTGGTTCATGCTGCCACAGAGGAACACCCCAGAGAAAGCAGCAGCCCGCTGTGCTGTTGTGCCTGCACATCCCTCAAAAAAGCCTTGCCTGGTGCAAGGGGTTCAAGCAGGGGAATGTGCTGCCTCCCTCCTGGCTCCATTCACTCCAGTGGCCCAGCCTTCACTCTGGGTGCACAGCAGGGGAGTGAATCAACCTGAAAAAAAAACACCTAAGTCTTACCCCTGGAAACTTTCCCACCACTGTGGTGATGTCCTCTAACCCCTGTCACTGCCCATCGGGACCTCTGCACCACAGGCTTCCCTCCCTCCTCTTCCTTGTTAGCGGTAGATGTGTCACAGCGCTTGCTGATAATTGACTGGGGCTGTGCTGGGAATTTGAACCTACACTTCAAAGAGATTGTTAACCTCCTTTTCCAACTCTTTGAACTGCTTTGCTTTATTGTAGGTTAAAGGAAACGCATGGCATCTTCCTCCCAAAGCCCCTTTTGATGGGAGCCTGGCACATTAGAGCTGGTGGATTCTTACCAACAATGATGTTGGTAGCGTGGTGATACCAAGTGGCATGTGGTGATGCATTTTGGTGCAATCAAGCTGCCCCTTGATTTCAGAGGGGATTAAAGATAAAGAACAAGAGGGCACGGTCTTACACTCTGCCAGGGGAGGTTTAGGTTGGATATTTAGGAAGAAATTCTTTACAGAGAGGGTAATCAGGCATTGGAATGGGCTGCCCAGGGAGGTGGTGGATTCACCATCCCTGGAGGTTTTTAAGATGGAACTGGATGTGGTACTGAGTGCCATGGTCTAGCAACTGCAGCGATGTTGGATCAAGGGTTGGACTTGATGATCTCGGAGGTCTTTTCCAACCCAGTTGATTCTATGATTCTATTAAATAGTCCAGAGATGGGCAAGGGACTGGCAGAAGCATCTGACATCACATGGGGGTCTCTCAGCCAATGGAGAAACAAGGAGGGGCCACAGGTTATGGGCTGCTCACCCAGAAATTGTGTTCAAACCTCTCTACCAGTTGGACTTTCTGGATGCACTTGGACACACAAATGACAGCTTTTCCAGGGTGTGTTTTCATGGGTGGTTAAGTCACCCTGTGACTGCAGGGCAGTACAGGGAGGTTATTCTATCTCCTTTCCATTACACCAAAGCCAGTGTTTGTGCAGCCCTTCAATGTATAAAAAAAGGATCAAAGACCACTAGTTTTCAGACAGATTAGTGAGCCAAACCAACCCATCAGGTGGCCGTGTACCCACTAGAAAAAATGCACAGCTAGAAGAGGACAGTACCCTGCACAATGAGCACTCCAAGTCCTTCTTCCCAATAGTACCTGGACTCCATGAGTGATGTCTGCATCCATCTTAGGTTCCAAAGAGGTGTACTGAAGCCTCCCAAGTACCTCTGAGCATCTTGCCTGCTTATAATCTAAAACTTGGCCCTGGTTGGTCTGTTACAAAGATAAATGTATATAAGACTGTGAGGTGTTGGACTATCAGGTTAGACACTGTCCTGAAAGACAAGCTCTGCATCACCAGACCTGTCACCTGCATTGTTAGTTCTTATTGACAGCTGGGGTCATCCTTAGGCTTATGGGCCTAAATCCCTTACATTGTTAATTATGCCTTCTAGGCTCACATTAGCTATTCTCCTTGATTCCATGGTAGGTGCTCTGCCAAGCATCTCTGAGAGGCTCGAGTACGTTCAGTAAGTCTTTGAGAGGAACTATCTCAACACTGTTTTCTCACAAGCTGGGACAGAATCAGGTATGGTGGAAAGGAAGAAGGTCAAGGATGGAGCAGAGCTCTGGCATGATCCCAAAACTGAATTTGGGGTCCTTCATGGGGCACACACCACTATGGCTCTAATTAAAGCTACAAGGACTGAATTTCTTTCCAGCCAGTGTTGGTTTTCACCTCATTTGGACTTCATTTCAGCTGCCCTTGAATTTGGAAGGCAAGTCTTCCACGTCTTCATGGCTTTACTACCATCCCTAATTCAACCACACCAGGCTGTTAAGTTCCCTTCTGCCAGTGATTGTCCATACAGTAATTATCACAGCTCAGGAAATCCCTAGATTTCAACTCAGCCCTGCTCACTGATCAAATCTAAGCTCTTAATTTCAGCTATTGTGAGGAAGGACATATCAACAAACACTTAAGTCAAATATTTATGCTAATGTGTCTTGTCTGATGATTGCAATGAACCAAGTGCATATAGTTACCACTATATGGTAGCATTCTTAAAACCTCATTGCATTGATCAAACATCTGAAAACTCATATTAAAGCATAAATCAACCCAGGCTGCTCCATAACCTTTGGGATATCCCTGAAGAATAATACTATACAGGCTTTTTCTTTGCTTTCACTGATGTTATTTATTTCTATTGCATTAGTGATTATGAAACCCAAATAATAAATAGATTTATTTTCTAGAAAAACCTGGAATCTCTGGAAGTAATTCTCAGACCTGTTAATCTGCTGTCTCTGTCAAAGTTAAGAAACTCCTGAAGAGGGTGTAGCTTTTCCTGTGAGATACACCAAGGGAAACAGCTTCCTAGTTGGTCCTTACCTGTAGCTTCCTTTGCAGGAACACAGGGGACAAAGTTTTCTCCTATTTGCTCCTAAACCTAATCACCAGTGTAAAAATTTGTCATTTTTCCCAGAAGTATTCACTCACAGAAATTTTCTCATTTAAATTCGTTATGAAGTGATTTTTTGCCTTCAAAAAACACCCCACCCAATAGCTGCCTGTTTGTCATAGTGCCATCTGGGACCTGCATCCCAGAGAGTGAGGAGGTGAAAATCCCCTTGAATAAACAGGAATGGGGGAAGCAAGGAACTTGTACCTTTGATATCCCATGGGAAATGCCTGGATACTCCATAGTGGCAATCATGTCACAATGCTATTTTTACCACTGTCTGTTAAATGTCCTGTGGCAATATCTTCAACCTCCCAAAGTAAATATTCCTCCATATCCAAATTGGAAAGGATCCTGCCCCAGGGATCTTGCAAGCAGAGAAGATCTCCAAAGAGGATATTGTCACAGAAATATGAGAAGAATAAGACTGTGTTTCAGTCAGTTTTCCCCCAAAACTCACCACAAAATCAGAGCTATATAGAATGCATTGTTCCAGTATTCCAAAACAGAGGGGATGCCCCACAACTGGCAGGGACCCCATCCTAGTGTCACCAAGGGGATATCTAAATTATGGTATCAGCTCCAGCAGCATAATAAAAATGAGGTGGCAATTCCTTTCTTTTCTGTTTTTAAGCCACAGCAGAGGAGAAGGTCCTGACACAATCCTTGTGTCAGGACATGTCCCCATTTTAGTGCCACAGATCCCTGCATTACCTGCTGCAGAAGAGAAGTTGGTTGCCCCATCTGAAGCAGCAGTTTCACATGGCAGAATAGAGCTATGCAGTTTCCAGCAGAGCTCTGGAGCCAGCCAAGCACCATCAGCCTAGTTTTTCATCCAAGCAAGGAAGTCCTGGCTCCTGGCAGGCTTATTAGTTTTGGCACCAAGCTCTGCTGACACCCAGCCAAGGCATTCTGGCTGCAGTTGGACCTGCCTGGCTTCTGTCCCATCAACTTGAGTCTCTCATCACACCTCCCTACTCTCTTGGTTCAGCATGGGCAGTGCAAGCTCGTGTGCCTGACCAACTGACCAATGGAGATTGGATAAGGACTTGGGATTAGAGGGGCTGTTCAGACTTCAAAACTCTCATATATCCAAAGATCCCTGAGTCCTTCCTGGCAAAGTATTTGGTGGTCCAAGAATGGAGATTTCCCTTCCATCTTACAAATGTGGTTCTGGGCATCTGGGCATAAGCAGGGATGAGCAATTTGTTGTATTTGCTGTTATCCCTTACCTTCCCTCCTTCAAACTCCCAAGATACATTTGAAAACCTAAATAAAAGCTGCATAGCTCTTCCCAGGGCTTGAACTAACTTCATAAGCAGTTGGAAGAGAGGACAAAATCCTGAAGCTGACGAGCTCTGGAGATCCTGTACATAGTAGATCTTCCCTAATGGTTGTGAAACTCTGTACTCAGTTTCTAATCATAGAATGATAGAATGGTTTGGGTTGGAAGGGACTTTAGAGAACAACTAGACCCAACCTACCTACCATGGGCAGGGACACCTTCCATTAGACCAGGAAGACCAGGGCTTGGAGCCCCGTCCAACCTGGCCTTGAACACTTCCAGGAACGGGGCATCCACAGCTTCTCTGGGCAACCTGTGCCAGTGCTTCACCATCCTTATAATTAAAAAAAGGTTGCTTATGTCTAATCTAAATCTACTCCCCAGCCTCTAATCTGAATCTTCCCTAACTTCAGCCTGAGCAGGTGACTCCTTGTCCTTACCTGCACAGACATGGTGACAAGGTCACCAAATTAATGACTGACAGGCAACAATGATGCATATCAGCTACATTTGAACTGCTGAGCTCCTGCTGAAGGCTGGTTCCCTCATTAACCACCTTCCAGCCCCAGGCACAGCCTGGTATGCAGCAGATAGCTTTTTTATCAGTTTTGCAGAAATTAACTGGGGTATCTGTTCTTCTCCCAGGAACCTGCTATGTTAAACAGGGAGCAGACAGCATGCACAAAAGACAAAGGAGATGCTCTGTTGGGAAGAAATAAGAACAGAAATTGCCCCGTGATGGTCACCTTGGTCACAAATTGCCCCATCACTAGGTAAATAGTGCTGGCAAGAGGCAGAGTTTCTGCTAACCCCAGCCAGGATCTCCTTTTACTGGAACAGGCAGAAGTGAGGTTCAGAAGGGAATTGGAGTGTGGTTAGTGTGGCAGCCTGTGGATTGATCCCCTTCACAGCCACTGCAGCAAAGTGGTGCTGCCAACAGAGTGAACTGCTGAGAGAGATGTCAGGGCAACACAGGTTATCGCTACCTGTTCAGAAGTTGCATGCCTTCAAGGGTGAATAGAAATTATTAGATACCACTTCTTTCCATAAATAATAATACTACTTCTGTCCTTGAGATGACTTTGTTAGGAAGCCATGACACTGCCAGGAGAAGGGTGCAATGTCAGTGTCATCAGGGATGCAAGTCCTATAAAATACAAAGCATGGCAAGTCTCTGGGCATTCCTGAAGCAAAAACTGGAGATCTAGTATGGGTGTTTGCATGTCACTTGATCAGGCAGTGCCTGTAAATTTCTTGTGATATCTCTGCTGACAGGAGTCAGCCAGACCTCCAAAGAAGTAGTGTAGCCACCAAATTCATCCATGCAAAGATATGGCACTTCACCAGAGAAGAACACATCTGTTGGGGCTAAAGGCAGTGGCACTGGGAAATGAAGGGGATCACCCACACTCTTTCTGCCCCAACGACAGGAAAAAGTCCTTTCCTCCTGATGTATCTTTTCCAGGAGGACTGATTTTGCTGGGAACAGAGAATGAGTTGCAATTAAGATAAAACCCTTGCTTATAGTTAATCTCCTTCTGCCAGAAAAGTTTAGGTGAGCATGGGTGTAAATTGCTTTAAAACCAGATTAGATGTTCAGCTTATTTTGTAGATCCTTGATGGGGCAAGACATTCTGGCTCAGACTCTGAAAGCTCCAGGCCTGTGTTCAGAGGCATCTTTTAAAAAGATTTCTTACATAAAAAAGAGTGTAAGGTCAGGACTTGGCTGATCTCTGGATGCACACGGCAGGATCACAGCCAGTGACTCAGAAATCCCTGATAGATCTCTCTAGTCCCTGTTTGAAAGAAGGCAACATGGATGGATCAGAGAGCTAACCATCTGCAGCAAGGGAGACTTGTCTGCTCTAATGACATCTGTCAGATCAATAGGCATGGATAATTCACTGCCAGGAGCCATCACAAATTACCCGAAGAGCCACCAACATTAAATGTAATGTCTTGGGGAACCTCAGGGAAAAGGAATGGGCTGGCACAGCCATCAATTCTTAGCAAAATAATAGAGCAGTTAATTTTGGATTTCATCAATGGGCTTGCAATATGGATGTATGTCTATAAACAGTCAGATGGCAGCGCAGAAAACATTCACCAGCATTCCTCACACTTCAGCCCCCGAGCCTCTGCTGATAAAGGAAGCTTGGTGGTGTCACACCTCCCTGTTATTCCAAGGTATTCTGCTTTTTTTCTTCTAAACTGCTTTAGATGAGATTAAAGAAATGTGCATTAAATGGTGTCAGAACTGGGCCCTTGACAGATTTTGAAATGTGTCTGTAAATGGATAGGGTTTTAAACCATTTCTTAAAAGAGAAGGCTGAATGTGAACAGCCATGGAGAAGCAGATGGAAGCAAGTCCAGGCATGGAGCATTAAAGGGTTCAAAGCGTAGAGGCAGGCTCAGGAAGAGGGACTGGGGAGGATGCACTGGAAGGAGGTGCAGAAGGACTTTAAGGGTACTGAGAAGTGGATGGGGTTTGCATGAGCAGTTCAAAGATCTGTGGTATGGGAAATGTACTGGGGTGATATATAAGTGCATCCATTTAAGGAGAGAGAGTCAAAGGAGTGTCAACCTGGAAGACAAATACCCCAGGAGAAGCTATTTCACTCCTAAAGAAGCTATTTCACTCCTAAAGGGTGACAGGCTGCCTTGAACTGCAGTGAGCTGGGGATGGGTGAGTGCCAGCCAAGCTGTGTTCCAGAAGAGGCTGAAAAAAATCTTGGGCATCCAAAACAAAGAAAAGTCCCATAGAAAGGACACCTTCTCACCTTAGTAGACAGCAGACAAGGGCTGCTGGGAAGTGATGGGTCAATTCTGCTGGCCATACACCAGAGGCTGGGGAAATCACAGAGGGTCGGATGTTAGCTGCACACCTGCCAACATAAAGGTTCAGAAACATAACCTTATTCATCAAAGAGAAGGCTGAAATGGATCACTACATATAGGTATTTACTTAAGAAAAAGCTGTCTGATAGTGAGGCAGAGAAGGGGAGGTTCTTCAGCTGCACTGATAATGGAAATAAGAAGACATGATAGGTGGAAGATAGAACTAGATTAATTCAGCCTTTGAAGTGGACACCAATTCACTGCTATGAAGGTAATTAAATATCAGAAAAGCTTATCAGGGAGACTGCCAAGTCACCAGGGCTTCCTATGCTGAAATAAAGATTAGCTATCTATGAAAGGAGATGCTCTAATCCGATTTCTGGGAAAAGTCTATTTTCTGTATACAGAAGGTCAGATGAGATGATCCTTGTGGTGCCTTTTGACAGCACAGTCTGTGAATTCAGAAAGCATAAACTCCCCTGTGTAAGGATCCTTCTTCATCTGGTACATGACGTGTCAGGCAAGTCAAAGGGAAATACATAACACAGGCTAAGTTCCCAGCTCAAGAGCATACAGCCAGTGCTGGGAAGAGAGCTCAGAAATTCCTGGCTCTTGTCCCATTAGCCTACCGGAAGATAGACAAGCCTCCATGTTCCTTCAAACCTCATATGAATCACAGAACTACTTAGAGGGGTCAGGTTTTCCCTGGTATTTATATTGCAACAGCAATAAAGAGATGCAGTCTGACTGTGCTGAATTGATAGGGGGTGGAAAGCGTCCCCTGCTTCAACAAAATTTAAAATCTTGCTGAGTATACGAGAAAGAAAGGACTCACCTGCTACTTGGCAGGGAGAGCCTCCAAACACAGTCCTCCAACAGCTCAATGAGGTCCTGCACCCCATTCCTCCATGTCAGAAACAGGAGAAAGAAAATCAGGCAAATCTTGAAAGACTGGATGAATAGAGTGGTTGTGACAGAGAAAGGGGTGCAAGCCCCAGTGGGATGTGAACAAAGCCAGGATCTATCAAAACAAGGCAAACTTCCGGATGGTGTCATCTCCACGGAAAAGAATGGACAAGAACCACCAAGAATAAATGAGTCATCCAGCCACATGGAGCAGCGCCAAAATACGTCAGATGGAGCAACTCTTGAAAGTGCCTGTTTCTTCCTGCTGACTTTGAAGGGAGTCAGGGGTGTTTGGCCCAAACAGTGACATTAACACACGAGACATCAGAAGTCAGGTGAGACTCTCTCCAAAGAGACAGGAGGCCCAGACTGAAGCGGTCACAGCAGAGAGATATTTTTCTATGGCAAAGGGCTTTCTCTGACTGCTTCTCAGCTGTGAAAAAGGATTTTCAATATAATCTGTCTAGAGTAATCTACAACTTTATCTAGCAAAGAAAAGGGAACTAGAGAGGAACTGAAACCTGACTGCAAAACCAGGCTGCTGTGGGGTCTTCTACACTCTCTGGGCTCAAAAATCCCATTTCAGCAGTGTCACAGAATGAAGTGTGGTAGCCAGAAGTCCAGACTAATATTTTTCCTTTTTTTTTCTTTCAACAGTATATCTCTGAGAAGAAAATAGGAAGAAAAAAAAATGTAAAGCTAAGACATACTAAATAATACAGAATAAAGCCAAAATGTTTCATAATGAATAGAAAGGGAATACCAAGCATTAAGCCACAATAAAGTCATTTTAGGTGGTTTCTATTATTTGGTAGATTTTTTTAATCATTTCACCAAAAGCCCCTTGGAAGACCCCTCTTGCTTCAAATAGAATGGTTTTTTTTATCTTCTTGATATCAGTCAGTGAAGCACAAAATCCAGTTTCAGTTCAGGTGTCTCAGATAGCCTTGGGTTTTGGTGATGCAGAGGCCCCTCTGGTGTCTCACACATCCCTACACCAGCAATAGCAGAGAGAGGACAGAGCCATCCTAGAGAGCACACACACACTCTTTCACACACCAGGAGCATGTTTGCAAGGGTCAAATCATTCAGGGTTTCAATCTTTTCCTCTTCTGCTGTCTCAGGTCCCTGCTCCCAATGGGAATACAACTCTTTTAACCCTCTCCTGCATCATGCCACACAGATCCTTCTCCCACTGGCTGAACCAACTGCAAGGTGACCCCGCTGCCAATGGGGCCTGATCCAGCTCTGTAGTGAGAAGGACAAAAGCAAGAGCAAAAGCGAGA
Organism: Lepidothrix coronata; assembly: GCF_001604755.1. NCBI lineage: Eukaryota > Metazoa > Chordata > Aves > Passeriformes > Pipridae > Lepidothrix > Lepidothrix coronata. Next base: position 577,158 of record NW_016690354.1, on the reverse strand, counting down.
GTGAGGGAGAGGAAGAAGTGAGGGGGAAAGGGAAGGGAAGGGAAAGGGGGAGAGGGAAGGGAAAGGGGGAGAGGGAAGGGGGAGGG